>NC_139250.1:1745000-2345000 GCF_977018435.1 Lepisma saccharinum | reverse complement strand
TTCTATGGGAGTGTCTTTTCATCAATTCCATCACTCACACAAATCTCCACGACTAGTCTAAAGTGGCAGACAAGCAAAGTAAAATAAAGTGAATCAAAGCTGTAACACATTGCAGTCACCTAGTTGCATGCATTAAACATAACCAACCATTTATGTCCTTCAAGGAACATCTGTCATTTTATATCTGTCCATTTCTATTTTTTAGTACTCTGACTTTTCCACGCCTTTGAATAATTTTATGAGTACCTGACTTTTTCATTTCTTGACCATAGTTCGATTTTCTATTTTTCACAATATTTTTATGAAATTCTCTAACTTTCCCAGTTTTGTCACTGTGAACTTTGGATACAAACAACAAAGACGAAACAGAGTATTCGTATTTCTATATTTTACCTTCTAGCACTAATCACTAACTTACACTTGAGAAGTTGTACAGTACAATTGATCTGTAACTTTGAAACTTATTTTAAGCTACTCCAACAAGTAGTACCTCTGATCATTCTGCAAACATATTGCTATCCTTAGAGAAATACATTTCAAGAACACTGTCGCTAAGTACAAAAATAAATAATATTACAATAAATATAAACAACATTAATCTCTTACAAAAAAATAGATCTTCTCAAGGTATTGGCCCAGAACAGTGTCTCAAACCCATATTAGAAATAGTTACCGGAAACACCTAAAGTCCAGTAGCCACTTACACAACCTGGCAACACTGGAAGAACGAGTCGATGGAACATTTCGAGAGGATCAGGAGAGAGGTTTCGTATTCGCTCCCATCGTCAGCTGGATATGGTTAGCGTGAAGTGGTCGATCCCAATTTTCGTATCTGCGGGGTAGTTGAGGGAGGTCACGGTGAGCTCCTGCTGGAGGGCCTTTTTCAGCTCCATCCGAGCTTTGTGAACGACGTACATCATCAAGAGGATCCCGATGCAGATCTGCAACGATGAAATCCTTGTCACGCACGAATTAATTGAATTACAGTCGAGACTGCTCTATACAAACCTTAGTTCTGCATCGTTCTGTTTTTTATATGTAAATTCTTGCAGGTCCCGGCAAAATAAATGCAAGGCAAGTTTCAGATACAAACAGGATAGGCGGGCATGGTGGCGGTCAGCCTCGAGTTGCGTGAAAGATGAGTGTTGCACGGTGGTGTCACAGAGAATGCAAGGAGAGGGGTGCATGGGATGAAATCGGAGGAGATTGTTCAGAACAGTGTACTTCTTGCAACTTGCACATAAAGATTACATAATCAGTGGTAAGCATGAAAAATGCATTCGAAAACATGAAGTGTGAATGTACCCTTATTCTCCCATTTCAAAACTGTTTTTCCCAGGTTCCTTCGAATTCCGGCCTGGGTGTTCTATGGGAGTGTCTTTTCATCAATTCCATCACTCACACAAATCTCCACGACTAGTCTAAAGTGGCAGAAAAGCAAAGCAAAATAAACAAAGTCAATCAAAGATGTAACACTTTGCAGGCACCTGGTTGCATGCATTAAACATAACCAACCATTTGAGTTCTTTTGTATGTAATTACGATACGAAAGTACACACGTTAAAAAGATGCCAATAGCAGACGTTTGCTGTGTTCCATAATAAAAACCGAGACGGAACTTGACCAGAAAGTAAAAGTTATACAGGAATTGGATGGGAATCCACATAAAACTAATAAATTGGCAAACGTAATGTATTTAAGAAACCAAACTTTTAGATTAATTTACCACTTTATGACAGAAATAACCTGTATTAATCTGCATGTTGTTCCTCAAAATAGTATTACAATATTTTAATAATGATACGGCATGGTATCTAAATCTGATTTGTAGGAATTATCAGTTATACATATTGTTTTCTCTTCATCTTGACATACAAATGACTCGGGTTCAACTGCAATTAAATTTTTGGGTACGTCAGCACATATGCCCAGTTTGGAACCACCAAAGTATACGAGGAAAAATCCTCTTGTCTAAAACCCTTTCCTTGAAGTTAAAAAAGAGGTGTAAAGAGCCACTTGAAAAAGGTTAAAAGTGCAAGGCTGTAAAGGGGCCTGCACAGAACATACACAACACATTAAAAAAGTAAGGTGACATTAAAAACTTCCGCAGAAACTGTGTAAGAGGCCTGATCTTTTCAAAAACCTAAAAACATTTCTTAAAACAGTCATCATCCCCCAAATGAATGATAAACAGTTGGGACAATTAAAACTTTGTCCAAGGAAAGTAAAATCGTCCCATTCGATAAGAATATACCTAACATTTAAAATAACATTACACGCATGGTACATTGGAGGGTCTAGCCCTTGTAGGGTGAGATGGCTGTGTCCAATTCGAAGTCAAGTTAACACCTTCCCTGTGTTCGGCATAATATTACGCCCTTGGTCACTATAGCTTATTCTGTGTTGGGCATAATATTACGCCTGCGAACATCTCTGACTGAAGTAGCCTGTGTTGAATGGAATAATACGTTTTTTGTTGGTGAAACAAGTTTTGCTATTGAAGAAACAATGACCTTTTATTTAGTCACGATTTTCAGTGCCTACAAAGAAGAAGAAGAAGAAGTAGTTCAGAGGAAAGTAAACTGTTTTTAACATATTGGTTACGTGCGTGTTACTCACTATCTATTAACAAAAAAACGTTAGAGCATTCAAATTGGTCTACTTACGCAAGTAAGTATGTATTCTTACGTGGACGACGTTTCGGAAGCTTTACTGCTTCCTTCCTCAGGTTGTCGTTTTCAGCTCGGAATATCAAGCCATGTCAGAGAAGTGTCATGTAAGGATACTGGGTAAAAGGTTCGGGTTAAAAACGCTTCATAGTGCTTGACCTATACAGAATTAAAACCACTTTGCTAAAAACCCCTTAAAACTCACAATAAAACATGTAAAACCACCGCTACGGTAAACTGACATGGCTTGATATTCCGAGCTGAAAACGACAACCTGAGGAAGGAAGCAGTAAAGCTTCCGAAACGTCGTCCACGTAAGAATACATACTCACTTGCGTAAGTAGACCAATTTGAATGCTCTAACGTATTTTTGTTTACACTGTTTTTGTGTTATGCTGACAAAGTGCAAACGTGAGTTCGTTTGTGTGCCGCGTTTAGTCAGTTGCTTTATGTACATTTATTTATTGTTGGTTTTTGAGTTTGTAAGTTGCTAATAGTATTGTCAAACAGCATTGCAAAATATTTTTTCCCCTCATACCTATTGAAGATATTGCAATGAAACTTGGCGGACGCATTACGTATAGATCATAGTATTTTTCAAGGTAGATTATAATCAGGTACCTATATCCAGGGCCAGTCAAGAGGGCCCCAAAATTGCCAAAAGGGAATTTTCGGAGGGAAATTTCCCAAATTATCCCCATTTTCCCTTTCCTCATACTTCATGTACACATGTGCGTGGTACCATTTGAAAGCCTGTTCTATTCTGAAGATAAAGACGTATGAACCATGACACTCGGATAAATTGTGCTGAAGCAGTACCTACTTAAAAATATTACTACGCAAACTCAGAAAAATACACAGAACGGGAAACCATTTTGTCAGAAAATTTCACAGGGTAGGGGTTAAAATGACTGCTTCCCAACAGGACAGTGCAAGGAATGCCATGCAACAAGCTTCGCCTTAAGAAGACCTTCAGTGTACTTCTTGTAACTTGCACATAAAGATTACATAACCAGCGATGTTAACATGAAGAGAAAGTTACACTGAAACATTCACTTACCTGAACTGCAAAAACAATGTAGCCAGTCACTGCTGTAGAATCGTCTTCCAACACATCTTCCATGGACCTCAACGTACTTCCCAAGTACACATTGATGATCTGTGTAGGCAGCAACCCCACAAATGTTGCTAAAGTATACTTTTGCGTAGTTATGTTACTAATCTGTTGAATAAGATGCAAACGCCTTAAAATCATACACAAACACCTGCCATACAGATAACAATAATAAAAAGAATGGTCTAGTTTTAAAAATTAGCAGTAGTGTTTTGTTTAGAGCATCAAAAAATGTTTATTCTGAACTATGCAGCAAAACATTTGAAGGCACAACTAAAACTTTTATCGTCTTCATGAGATAAACAAATGAACATACTAATTTATTACTGACTGACCAATAATAATAATAATAATAAAAGTTTGTATTTCTATATTTAGTGACAGCACATTGGTACTATGGTGCATCTATCCACATTCAAATTATGGAAAAATGTTGTAGTTTTCGTTGTAAAGAAAAGGTGTCTGTGCTTATCATCAATCAGGAATGAAGCAGAAAGTAGGTAAGACTTCTAATATCCCACGTCTATCAATCATACGCTGTATGACTCTTACACTTTCGAAAGAAATAGGACAGCATTAATAAAACAGAATGACTATCTTCACCATCTAGTGAACCTAGCTATCATGCTATTTTCACCGGTCCCCATGATTCATCATTGTATGGCAGTTTTCTTTTACAGTAAACCCTCGTTAACACGAATCTCAAGGGACCAAAAATTCAAGAGTTCGTGTTAACAAAAATTGTGCTAACCGGGGACTCAAATTTTATTGTTGCAATACAGTTCTTTCTACACATTAACCATTTACAATACGTATCATGTATGTCATCATAAGAAACACTAGTACAGTACTACAGTAATTAACTTTTTAAAAAAATATTTACAGGTCATTGTCTGGTGAAAAATTCCTTTATATTGCGCTTTCGCAAGATACGATAAGACCTCTTCATAAGAGTAATAATGCCTTGGTCCAAAGGCACTTGATGATACTCGTACTGGCTACGTCTTAAAGAATAGAAAAACACATCTGAACACACAACTGAATTTGTTGGTTGAATACGTATAAGCTCATTGTTGACGCGATGATCGCGAATGTCGAGCAATTGCACCCAAGTTTTCATCTTGATGTTACTCGTACTGGCTATGTTTTAAAGAACAGAAAAAAACATATTTGAGCACATTATTGATCTGAATCTGTTGGTTACAATACTGTATAAGTTGATTGTTGACAAGATGATAGAGATTGTTGAGCGATTTCTTACATACCTAGCAGATGAACGACAGAGAAACAACAGAAAAAAGTTATGAAAAACTTTGAAAGTTCGTGGTAACCGAAATTCGCGTTAACCGATAAAACTTTCTATAAGATATAATACATCCCTGCCGGAACCAACATTTTGTTCATGTTAACCGAGTGTTCGTCTTAAGCAAGTTTGTGTTAACGAGGGTTTACTGTATCTTGTAGAATTATACATTTTTGTTGTGCTGCTTGTTAGGTTCCATGCCTCTTTCTAAGAAATAGTAATCACAAATTTCCATGGTGTGGTGAGGTAGTAAATTAACTGCTCTCTAAAATATTTAATAATGACAATCTTTATTTTCCATGTTGTGTTTTATGGTTAACCCTCTACTGGTATCATACGTCCGAGACACATCTAGTTTCTTTCTCGCACCCACCCCTCTCCCCTGACATGGTATTTCTCTCTCCCTCCCTGTACATTCGAGTTGGATTGTTGTCTTCCTGCAGTAAAAATCTCTCACCTGTATTGTTATCTGACCTCGAGTTTTATTGTGGCAAAGTTGTTGGTTCGTCTCAGATGTATGATACCAGTTACAGAACTTTTTCTAGTAACTATCTTGGGTAAATATGACATATCATGCCACATAATGTTCCTGAATTCTTTGATATTAGGAAAACGTGTACCTTTTGTGAACCATAACTTAAAAGGTGAACAAAATATTCTTGCTAGAAGTGTAGCAGCCCAATCTGCCTGATATGCACCAGAAAAATCTGTCAGGATTACTTTGTGAAAATAAGTGATTAAAATTGTACCTGCATTTGTTAAAAGCAGTTTTCTACTCTTTGCCTATTCTTGTGGTATAAGTATATATTCTACGTTAATACAAACGATAATTTTTACTACCAGTTTGGTTTTTAATATTGCTTCCTATTAGGAAAAACTATGCACTCAAAAAACAAAAGCATTTGATCTCCAAAATGTTAAGATTATAAATTCATATTCCTTTGAAAATTTCATTTTTATTTAAATTGTGTATGTTATGGAAATTAATAATAAAAACAAAACTTAAAAAATATATATAATAAACAGGATTAGAATTTTTTTAAAAAAAATGCTGCATTTTATATGAGTTGTCTTCAAATTTGTATTATATATTTCTTGTCCTCATATCTTTCGAATTGTTCTTTCTTTCAAGTACTTCAAAATATACATAAGAAGGACATGAAACAAACATATTACTTAAAATCAACGAAAATAAAGTTTTACATAATTAAATATATTAGGTGTCTGCCAGTTGCGTTACATTATAAGATGATACCAGTTAAGGGTTAATGTGAGTGATTAAACTTACGAAACATTGAGAATGTGTTAAACATAATAGCATAAGTAGGCTACTTAATGAAAAAAGGCTCATGAACAATTAATCTGATGGTATCACCACCTGGCAACAGTAGTCACACCCTGGACTAGAATGCAAAATCATCACAGAAGCCTTCGGTATATAATTCTAGTTAAATCATGGAAACCATTAACCATGAAGATCATTGTTCCTTAAGTGTAAGTTGCAGTAATCCTGACACTTTTGGGGAACCTTCTCTTGTATTAAAGAGTGTTGTACATACATACTTGCAGGGAAGGAAGCAAGTGCAGAAATACAAATACTCATGAAACCTAACTTAACTGGCCTAACCTACTCTAGATCATCATACGTATGGTATAGACATGAAATAAAATAATGACAGAGCTTTTTGGCCCCAATATAGCCTTTCTGATGGCCTTGTTGTTAACTCTTCAACACTTTCCTTTTGCATCACCTTTATACTTTGTTATAAGCATAACCCACTTGCTAACTGCTTGCAGAGACTGCATACACTTTAATTTCTCATTAAGAAACGAAAACAAAACTTATACTTACAGCAAAAATGGTATTTTGGAGACCAAAAGGAATCGGTGTCAATCTTGCAAACGCCACAACTTTGAAGGCTTGAGGTCCTGATATAACAGAGAGAATCGCTCGTGCATTTTCGTTGTTGAAGAATCTCAGGACGACAAAATCGGCCAGGAAATGTCTAATTATGGTGTGGGCTATAATCACTCCCAGTGAAGCTGTAATCGCAACCACGACAAAACCATGCAGTATGCCAAACAAGTAACCGCATGCAATGTTCAAAAATATATATCCCCATGTAAAGGGAAAGGACACAAACGTAAACAAACCCACAAAAATAAGACACACTATCCAGGAATCTTGACTTTCTATCCATATCAAAATAATTTTTATGTAGTCCTTGCACAAGAATACGAGTGTTCCAAAAAATGCAAGTGTAGCTGTTGACAATACACAGTTGCATATTGATCCAACACTTATGATATTGAAACCTGAAGAAAAATCCCTAGTAGTTGGCAAAACTGGTCCTTTTTCCACAACCATTTCCATTTTTCGAAGATACGAAATATCTTTTAGGTTGTAGCATATCAATGTCAAACAGGCAGTCGCAATTGTTCAAGGCCTACAACTAAATGGCCTTAACAGAATGATAATTTTCCTGAAATCATTCAATTCTTGTAAAGAAACATATAACTACACGACACGTATGATATTTCAAAACACTTTTACTTTTCAGTTGCTTCAAAAACAGCTGGAACAACATGTACATTGTTGTCCTACGTACAGATGTTTATCGACGTCCATGCACTGACAGTTCAGAACAAAAGCAACCCACACAGCGAAACGGACTGGCACGAGAGTTCCTGCATGCAAAACCGTTACCGATACTCGCAGTTGTGAATCGGGTAAGGAGTTTTCATATTGCCATAAATAATAATGATAAGAAACTAGAAATCGCCAACAATATGTTACGATCTCTTATAAATTAAAAATAAATTCTGTTTGGTTCTAGACGATTTCTATCTGTAAAAAATTGGCCATGAAATTTAACATTATTATGTTGCATAAAAAGTCCATACCGAGTGAATGAAATGTTCCTTTTTGCATTGCGGAAGATAAAAAACTATTTTTACGAGCAAAGCCAATATTCACTTATTTACGTATAGAAAATAAAAGCGACATAGGATGTTCAAGATAAGCAAAAGCTGTAGATTAAATGCCATTAAATTCTTTCTTATCTCTCGGAAATTAGTCAAACTCGCAAGATGACTTGTCCCCCGATATTATTAAGTTCTCATTTTTGTCAATGCGTTACAATTTGAGTGATGTCGAGTGCCAGTTTGCCGTACGAAAATCAGCTGATTTTTTCTTACACTTCTACACAGTGGCGCAGGAACGGGGGGGGGGGGGGCACAGGGGTACATTGTACCCCCGCAAATTTTTGAAGGGGGGTACTGTACCCCCTAAATCCGTAAATCGAGTTGTACCCCCTTTTGGTAATTTGACAGCAGACGGAAGGTGCTACTGTTATAATTACCTATTATCAATTCGCCCAATAAAAAATGTATTATTGTTTAAAAATTTTAAGCATTATAGTCCTTACCACAGCAATTCAAAACATTTAATTGTAAACTTATTATACTACATTGTGCTTGCTACTAGTTAGTTCATTGACCTAAGTTCTTGGAAACCTCTTTAACGAGATGAAAATTGTTTAAAATGTGTGTGGAACGATGGAATCAGATTGACTCTCAGACAATTACGCTGCAGACGATTGCTGCTTTGTGTAAGGGGGGGGAGGTACACATTTCTAAAGCAGTGGTCGCGTCGATTCGAAGATAAGATACAAATCTTCATCAGAAGAGTATATGACTGACCCCATTTTCTTTTGAATATTTATAATGGAATTTTCCGAAACGGAACACTTACACGAACGAGACGAGACACGACAGACCAACTGGGGGGGGGGGGGGGTTACAATGCACTCCTGTACTTCACCCATATTTTTCATAAATTTGTAAGATGGTGTTGGGAAAACAATACTTAAACCTATATATTAAGATATATTTTTTTAAAAAAAATAGAGTGCCGATTAGCCTATCTGAGAATGAGGTAAATTTGGAATAAGTTTTCATAACTTCAGAGTGGAAACCGAAAGAAAAATAAGCACAAACAAGAACGAGAAGGACCTCACCACACAGGATACAAGATGAGGCTGTGACAATTCTCGACTCATCGCATCGCGATGCCATTCCTAGGTGAAATGAAATCTTTCCTAGACATTTAAACAGGGTGCAATTTGCGATTTTATCAGAGGGGGACTATTTTTTACCTATGTATTAGGTATACTTATAATTGGACATAAATTGCTTAAAAT
This sequence comes from Lepisma saccharinum, assembly GCF_977018435.1. NCBI lineage: Eukaryota > Metazoa > Arthropoda > Insecta > Zygentoma > Lepismatidae > Lepisma > Lepisma saccharinum. The sequence continues at coordinate 2,335,712 of NC_139250.1, read as the reverse complement.
CTAATTGTGATATCGAATGCAACACAAAAACTCTAAAGTCAAATTGTAAGAAAATTACATTAGTCAGATGAATGCACGAGATAAATGAGACTCACTGTAGGTTCTATTGGTAGATTTTGGATTGGATTTACAAGGTCTCTGGGAGTAAGATGGGAATATTTGATTGATTGATTTGGTTTATTTTACTTCGCATTTCTGCCACTTTTGGCTAATCGCGAAGATGAGGTGAGTGATGATGATATGATGAAATTGATGGACACTCAAAAATAACACCCATGGGCAGGCCAGGATTCGAACCTGGGACCTCAGGCGTCATAGCGCGCTATGCTAACCCCTCTTTTTTTTTTTTTTTAAAGGAAATACCTCCTACACGGAGGTATCCCCCACCATTCACTCTTTTTCTCACTTTTACACTTTACAATTCTTACATTTTTCTTTGTCTCTTATCAACTAGACGAACACAAATACCCATGCCTTACCCGGGACTCGAACCCAGAACCCCTGGCGTTGTAGCGCGCTCTGCTAACCACTTCGCCACGGAGGTCGACTCCCCTCCGCCACGGAGTACGGCGAGGTGGGAATGTGTTTTGGATTCTCTTTGTAGATGCGAAAATCTTTAACTGTGACGCGCACATGCTTCTGCTTACATTAAAGTTTACATTTTCAAATAAACGAGAAATTGACATGTCATCCTAAAACACACGCATGTATCTGCATTTAATACCACTACATACGAAAATAAACCTTGGCCGGCTCTTCACATTGTCCACCAAAAATTGAAAAGAAAGAATAAACTTTTGAGGGTATGGCTTTCCTTGCTACTTCTGAGAGCTGAAGGATTTCGGTTTTGTAAATGAACCGAATGATATTACTTTCAGTACTTGAAGAGCGTCATTAGGTACAGCTAATTATATTACAAATAAATGATTTGTCATATTTTTCACAAATATTTCAAAGTTAGACTTCTGACGAGTTGATTGGGAACCATCTGAACTCATTTTTTTCTTTTTTAATACAACACCCTATAGATGTCTGAAAAAATACCAAATATACATGGCTTCTAAAAGGCATTGGATGTGGTACACATCTGCCATAAATTGTTTAAAGATATTTTTATGCGTAGCTATTGGTCTTTTAAAATTAGAATGAACGGATCAGAAGTGGAACTCTATATATTGTAGTTTCTATATCCAGTGGGTGGGAGATAATTATTCCTGGTTGGGGTGGCTCAAGATCCCCCTCACTCCTGATTTTCCGTTCCGTGAAATCCAAATAAGCCCAGAATGAGGTCCAGAGCTTAGCCTTATATGTTTCAGAATTGTTATCTGATTTTAAAATCTGTTTTTTTTGTTTGTTTTTTAAACTTAAATTCTAACAAAAACAATGAAAAATATTTATGCATATTTTGCATTAAATAACAGGACATTCGTGTGTGCTGTTCTAAAAGAGAATATTTCTCATGGCTTCACATTATACCTAGGTATCAAGGACGTTTTTGTGGGGGTCCAGGGGGTCCGGACCCCTTCCCCCCAAAAGACTTACCAAGTAGTAAAAGTAATTTATCAAAATATAATTGTTTAGCATTTGTTATACTCAATTTTCATCAATGCCAATACCATGCTTGAACAGCGTAACAATTCAAAGTTAGGGTGCGGCAGAAATATCTCCCGGATTTCATTTGTGAATAACAAAGCAACGATAAATGTTATGCAAAACTTTATTGCACAGTTGGAAAGAACAAGGTTTACCATTTTATTGCACATTTGCAAGGAACAAAATGTTCCAATTATTATTTACAAAATTACCACAAGTCACCATTTTGGGTGACATAGTTGACTTTGTTTTAAAATGATATCGTTCAAATGCCGATCTGCACGGTGTACGCATTTCTGAAGTCTCGCCCTGAAGTTCTGCATTACCCTCCTAGTCATGTCTGGTCGGTATTGTCGCTCTTTCCTGTCTGATACCATCTTTCAGATCATTGGCTGTCCTCGGCCTTCCTTGGTAAACTTTAGCCTGCAGGTACTCCCACAGAAGGGTGCGAGCTCGGGGGAACGAGTTGGCCATGGAAGGTGACTTAAAAGTGAGATCAGACGCCCTGGAAACATTTCACGTAGCACGTTCATCGATACGCGTGCTGTGGCACCATCCTGTTGGAACCACACAGCCAATTTGCCACGTTCGTTCGATTGCGGCTGCAGGAAGTTGCGTAACATCCATAAGTAGACCTAGTGGCCCGGTTCTAAGCCCTCATTTGAGGCTCGAATCATCATTTGAGGCTCAGTGTTGCCAACTCACCCCACGAAAATTTCACCAACTGATATTTTGAAGCCTTTCACGGTGTATGTTAACCTCACAAGCAGTGTTGCCAACTCGGGCGAGGCGTAGCTTTTCACGGTGTATGTTAACCTCACCAGCAGTGTTTCCAACTCGGCGTAGCCTTTCACGGTGTATAATTTTTTAGCTTTTTTTTGTGTGTGAGTGTACATGTGTTCGGGCGAGGCGTAGCTTTTTACGGTGTATGTTAACCCCACTAGCCTCAGCGTACATGAGAGTTCTGAATTTTTTTTTGAGGCTGGAATCATTATTTGAGGCTCGTCGTAGCTTTTTATGATGTATATTTTGAGGGCAGAGTTGGCAACACTGTGGCCTATTACTGTAGCTTTTTATGAGGGGGGTCTATTGCCCTCTGTTTACATCTGGCAACACTGCCGTAGATTGACAGTGTTGTTAAACCTACTGGGTTTTTCACTGTAAATTTTTATTAAAAGACCTGAGGGGTCTATGTATTTTTTATGTTTGGCAATACTGTTGGGGGCCTAGTGTTGCAACACTGTGGGTTTTTACTGTAGTTTTTTATGAGGGGGGTCTATTGCCCTCTGTTTATATTTGGCAACTCTATTGGATGTTTTTTTTTTAGGCTTGCGTTTTGCCAACCCATCCGAAGAAAATTCCACTATATGATATTTTACTGGCTAAGCTAACCTACAAATAGGAATTGGCAACACTGACGAGCATCAAATGATGATTTCGAGCCTCAAATGATGATTCGAGCATCAAATGATGATTCGAGCCTCAAATAATAATTCAAGACTCGTCGGTGTTGCCAACCCACTCTACAAAAATTCCACTATATGATATTTTGAAGCCTTTCACGGTGTATGTTAACCTCACAAGCAGTGTTGCCAACTCGGGGTCGAGGCGTAGCTTTTTATGGTGTATGTTAACCCTACCAGCAGTGTTTCCAACTCGTCGTAGCTTTTCACGGTGTATAATTTTTACACGCACGCGCGTGTATTGTGACGAATGCATTCTCTCATCCTTGAAGGATGAATGCATCTTATCGTAATTTTCCAACTGTGGGACCAAATGTTTATATATCGTGACCTTTGTAAACCTCTTTCGGGAACAATATGTCGCACACACACGCGCGCGCGCGTGCCTGTATTGTGACGCAAGCAAACAAAAAAAAACTTTGCCTGTCATTACAAAAAAAAACTTTGACCGTATTCTTAAATAACTAACAAGGACAATGAATCTTTTTGGCTTCCGCAAACAGATCAACATGGAGACTGCACCGCCAAATTTCAATAACCTCTTACCTTCCGTATTATCTAAACTCAATGGTTTACTGATTGTTCATCTCAACAGCATTTGGACGAAACTGAATGACGATGTGGTCAAGATGTTTTATGTTTTTAATAACAATTTACATTTCTACGAAATTCCGATCGACGGGAAACTTCAAATCACCGTGAATCCGGAAAACGCAGGCGAAATCAAAATTTCTACCGGCAAGAATATTTTTCGAATCAAGCACGACAAGATGCTTTCTAACATTACGTACGATGTTTCTGCAGGAGATTATTTTTATATGGAACTTCTCGGAGATTACGACAAACTCATTCCTCTCTTTGTAGAATTACGAATCGTTTATCCTATTATAAATAACCGTTAACCAAAAATGCCTAACGACATTTTCGGCAACACCAAGCGTGTAGACCACGCAGAAGAGATTCTCATGTTGGACATTCGAGTTAAGAAGTTGAGGACCGATTTGATTGCTTTGCAGGAGACCTTAAACAAAAGTTTAGAGTCGGAAATCGCTACGCTCCAAACGCAATGTCTCGACCCCATTCTGAAAATCGATTCCGAACTGAAAACGCTCATAAAAAATTATGTCGACGTACCTTCTTACGACAGCGTTCAAAATATACAGTTGAGCGTGGATTCGCTTCAAAATGATTTGGCCAAATTACAGCAATTTCAATCGAAAAATGAAGATTTGGAAAAATTGAAACTCGAAATCGAAGAACGAACTTCCGCAATAGAAAAGAATTTCTCTGAACTTCAAACCGTCGTGAACGATATAGACGCAGAACGCTTACATGTCGTTGTTTCCAAATTACAAGAAGAATTCACCAGCACGTTGGAAGAAATTAAATCCAAGTTGCAGACTTTGGAAGATACAATGACGAACCTACCATCGTCGGACGAACTGCAGGTCATCGGTAAAAGCGTCGCGAACATAAAAATTCAATTGGAGGCCTATCAAGATTTCGAACACATTCAAACCACCATCGCTACGCTTCAGGCGTCCTTGGAATTGATCAACGAAGAAATTAAAAATATTCACGCTGAAGCAAGAGCGTTGACGAGCATTCAAGACACGTTAAGCACGGTTCAGCAGAAGATCGAATATTTAGAAAATTTGAACGTCGAAACGAATCTCGCTCATTTTCATCACGTACTCGACAACATACAGGGTGACTTGGAATCGTTACGGACGAGCGTGCCTTCGAGCGAAGATTTGGAAAAATTGAAAACGGCGGTGACGGCACTATCCGATTCGAACGACATCAAAAGTTCATTGAGCGATCTCGGGAGTAGGGTGGCCAATCTCCCCACCTCCAAAGAATTGCACGCTTTGAAAAGAAACATATCTCGAATGCTGAAACGACTAGAAACGGAAACGGCGAACGTGGAACAGATTCGAGACGAAATTAGTTCGCTGGTGTCGACGCTGCCCACTTCGCAGAGCGTCGCCGACCTTCACACGCAGTTTACAGAGATGCGAAGGATCGTGAACGATCTTACCGAGAAGAGCTCGAAATTGAATCAAGTCGAGAACCTTCAGAACATTGTCGTCAACATCAGAGATCAAGTTGGAGTGCTGGAATCCACGCAGGAATCGACGCTGGCCTCTTTCGGTGCCAAGTTGCAAGAACTCAACGAAAACTACAAGCAGTTGAACGTGGAAGTGAAAATCAAACCGTCGTTTTCTGCCGTAACGGATACCATAATCGAGCATTTGCTGCCCATCGAAAATAAACTCGGACAAGTTCACAGTAATCTGCTCGGCGTCGACACTAAATTCGCTAAACTGCATTCTCTGCAAGCCATCGAAATCAACAGCGTACCCAATCAACAGAGAATCTCCACGTTCGTCGAAGGTAACAAACTGTACATGTTGCATCCTTATCATCCGTACTACAAGTTTCTCCTCGATGGCACGATTCAGATAAACGAATTTTCGTACTGGTCTCACGGTAGAAAAGCTAGCGTTCCCACCATGACTTTGATATCGAATCGTGGTGTCCAGAAAGCAGGAAACATTCCTCTGGCACGTTGGAACGAAACGCGCAACATATATGAAATACACGAAGACGAAGATCTTACCGTTTTCGACGTGAGTGCCGGCGATAAGCTGATCATTCAAAACACGAGCGAAGTGCCACCCTCTTTGAATCCCATCACGCTTGTGCTTCTCTTGAAACGTAATCTCTAAAAAAATGTCTAGGCAAGCCATCGTCGAAGAATTGCATAAACCTGCACGCCGTAACTACGAACGTTTGGCTGTGGTAACCAAGGGCATCGACGACCTCTGGCAAAGCGACCTCGTGGAGATGAGTAGCGGCAATTTGAAAAACGTACATAAATTGAACAAGGGCAACAAGTACCTCCTCACCGTCATAGACACATTTTCGAAATTCGCATGGGCTCTACCTTTGAAGGCGAAAACGGGAACATGCGTCACGGAAGCATTCAAATTAATTTTTCGCGAAAGCGGCGGCAGACAACCACGGTTTCTGCAAACGGACAACGGTAAAGAATTTTACAACGCCGTATTCCAAAAGTTTATTCAAAAACACAAGATTCAACATTATTCGACCTTCAGTCACATCAAAGCCAGCATCGTGGAAAGATTCAATCGAACCTTGAAAACACACATGTGGAAACGATTCACGCTTCGGGGAAATTACAAATGGGTCGACATCCTGCCGGAACTCGTCGACACCTATAATGATACGGTACACAGAACAATAGGCATGAAGCCAGCCGACGTTACCAAGTCCGACGAGCAGCGTTTAATTTCTACAGTTTACTGTCCAAAGTACACACCCACGACAAAAAAAGCTAAATACAAAATTGGAGACCAGGTGAGGATCAGCAAATTCAAACGCACCTTCGAGAAGGGATTCACAAAAAATTGGAGCACGGAACTCTTTACGGTGGTTCGAGTTCTACCCGGAAACCGACACACGTATATAATAAAAGATAGTAGCGGCGAGATTTTGAAAGGAAGATTTTACGAAGAGGAACTCTCTAAAACAAAACACCCCGACACGTACCTCATCGAGAAAGTATTGCGTAGGAAAGGTGACAAACTGTTTGTCAAATGGCTGGGACTTCCGGAAAAAGTTGGATCGACGCGGACAAAGTGATCTTGTGAGTACGTGGAACGTGGTGAAGCGTCTACCGGATCCGGAAAGTCAAACGAGAAAAAAAAAGAACGGCAAGTTGCTTCCCGACAGCATCCGCTGTCTGATCGTAGGTCCTTCGGGGTGTGGGAAAACGACACTGCTCGTGGACAATTTTCTCCTCGCACCGAATTGGTTAGATTGGAAGAACAGGCACCTGTACGTGTTCTCGAAAAGTTTGGAGCAATCCAAATACCAGCAACTGATGAAACTGTACGATGGTCTGGATATTGCAACGTTCGCCTCGGAAATAAAACCACTCGACGATTGTCGTGAAAATTCAGTCGTTGTGTTCGACGACGCCATCCTGGAAAATCAAAATGAAATTCGCAATTTTTTCACGCAAGGTCGTCACAAAAAAATGGATTGCTTCTACCTAGCTCAAACGTTTTCCAAAATTCCAAAACAGTTAGTACGCGACAACGCTAATTTCATATGTTTGTTTCGTCAAGATCACACCAACCTCAAGCACGCGTACGATGACTACGTAGGCGGAGACATGAACTACAATCAATTTTCGGAACGCTGCTGCTCTACTTGCTGGAACAGTGACGATTTCGGATTCGCGACGATCGACATGACGAGGAAACCCAACGACGGAAAATACAGAAACAAAATCAACGACTTTCTAAACGTTGCAACGTTGTGAGAAACGACGTGTATAAATAACGTCATGACGAAACGAAAAATCGAAGACGAAAATCTCAAGCTTCGCGATTACCTCGCGAAACGCTTCAAAGGTTGGAAATCCGAGAATCGCGGATTCTACGAAGAGAAGAAACGTCAGGATCAACCCGTGATCGATGCCATCAGCAGTCTAGGTAAAGAAATTAAAAGTGTCACGGAACAAAATAAAAATTTGATCAACGAACTCGTACCGCTCGCAGCTAAAAGTTACGCCGTACCCACGCCTATTTCGAGCATTCCTTCGACGCCGTTCGAACTGAAGGATGCACCGGCACGACGTCGAGCCATAGGCAGCACGTCTTCGGATAAAATCGAGTTGGGACCTTTGGCACGAGACTACCTGAGCACGGGGAAATTCGACAAGGATGAAGTGTTCGGATTGTATCCCAGCATGGAAACCAGCGAAGGCGGCGGTGTGGTGTGGAAGATTGGGAAATCGAAGGTGACCTTCGAAGGCAACGACATTAAAGTCAATTTAGGCGACAAGGATAGTTGGAACAGGTATCCGGGTACGGTGGGACTGTGGGAACTCGTTGCCAAAAAGCAGCCGAAAGATTACACCGACGAAGATTACCAAAGTTACAAGGAAATTCTGATCATGACGGATGCCTTGTACCAGAACAACGACGCCTCGCAGAATAGGGTGAAATCGAGCAGCGGCGAGAAGTACAGGAATCTCATCAAACCGATTTGGAACCAGGTCAAAACAGGCAGCGGCGTCAAACGCTACAACACGTTACCCAAAGAATTCGTTTGGGTGGACGACGTTAGGAAACTCGTGGACCGATTGTTGGTGATAGCCGGCGAAGAGAATGCAGGCAATCGTAATTTCTACAACGAGAAGGTTGGCATCGTGGACATGATCAGCACGAAACTTTCCAACTTCATCGTGAACGACGACAAGGGCATAGGTTACCTGATCAAAATCATCAACACGCTGCCTCCGAAATTTTGGAACGTGGCCAAAGGAAAGGGACTCGTGAACGACATCATCAACAAGTTACCTTTCGAGATGCATCTACCTGGCTACCAGTACTGCGGACCGGGTACCAAACTCGAGAAAAGATTGGAGAGAGGAGACAAGGGTGTGAATCCGTTGGACGCGGCATGCAAAGATCACGACATCGCCTACAACACCACGCAGACGGATCTGGACGCACGTCACGAAGCAGACAAAAAATTGGAACATGCAGCTTTCGAAAGGTTCGTGAGCAGAGACGCATCGCTGGGTGAACGGGTCGCCGCACTGGGTACCACCATCGCCATGAACACGAAACAAAAATTGGGGTGGGGTATATAAATAACATACCGTAAAAAAACTACACAAGAAAAAATCTCAGAATATATATATAAATAACATACCGTGAAAATAACACATAGAGCATCAACATGAAGCCCAAGGGTGTCGTGTACCAGATACCATACTCCAATCTAAAAAATCTAGGTGCTCTCGATGGGTTACTCACCAAGAAACAACGCGAGAAGAAACGTTCTTGCTTGTCGAAAGGACACGGAATGAAATTACTGCTCAGCACACCTCAATTGAAAAGATTGCAGCGTTCGCGGAAACAGCAAAAGATCGGAGGTTTCATATTCAGCATCCCCGCCATCCTGGCAGCATTGGGGGCCGTGGGAAGTTTGGCCGGCGGAAGTGCCGCCATCGCGAAAACCGTCATCGAATCGAAGAAGAACAAAGCGGAATTGGAAGAACAGAAACGTCACAACCTGGCCATGGAGAAGAAAGGGGGGAAGGGCGTGATGAAGAAGTTTAAAAAAAAGAAACAACAGCACTCACCAACCGAGACATTGAATCTCTGATCGGACCGTTACGAATCAAACACTTCAGAGGAGTTTTCATGTCCGACTCGTTACCTTCAACCGTCAAAAGAAGAGAATGCGGAGTAGTCAACTTGGACGGTCAAGAAAATCCAGGCACGCATTGGATATGTTACCACAAAAACGACAATGATAAAGCATTCGTTTTCGATTCTTTCGGAGGTGTTCCACCTACAAATTTAATTCATTATCTGAAAACGAACAAAACCTCTATATACTACAACGACGAACGCATTCAAAATTTCGGAGACGTGAACTGCGGTCATCTCTGCCTCTCCGTGCTCGCGTTTCTCTCTAAAATAAATAACCCTACGATCGAGGATTTCCAGAAAGCATTGTGGAACCTCAAACAGCATCACTAGGATGGGCGTGTTCCATCTCACGAGCGAATCTTCAATCTTGAAACTCACGCTGCACGACGACATCGTCTATCCTAAATCCGTGGCTCTGCGTGCATTCTACAGCATGTACCTCATACCTAACGTCACGCAGCACAACAACAAAATTAGCGTCGGAAGCGAACACATCGTCGTCACGCCAGGACAATACAATCTTTCCACTTTGCAAGCTCAATTACCCAAAGGTACATACCTTTCTCAAAATTCGGTCACGCACAGAGTGGAAATCCTATCCGCGACGGAGACCGTGGACCTGGGCACCATGGGAGAACTTTTAGGTTTCGAGAACAACCACCCAAAACTCGAAGCTGGCATCAAGCACGTAGCAACCAACATTCCTAAATTCTTGGCCATAGAGACTCTGAACGTACACTGCAACGTGGCGGAAGGCATGATCACGAAATCTTCGGACGGATTATTAGGAAGTCACAAGCAGACGGGAATCATAGCCACTTTCAAACCAAGTTCCGAGTTCATGGAACCGATCATCTACACACCCTCTTCGCCGATCTATTTTCCAGTATGTCGCAACCGCATAGACGACATAGAGTTGGTGGTGACGAACGAGAAAGGAGACGTGGTGGATTTCGCAGGTGCCACTACGACGGCCATCGTGGAGATCAACGTATAATAAATAACCATACATGTAAAATGGAGCAAATCGAAAGTTACGAATTGCAATCTTTCCCTCCCAACCGTCGCACGTTCGCCAATCTGAACGAAGCGAACAGGGAGATCGAATACGACGTGGACGTAGGCGACGGGTTCATTCATCCTCACAGAGCGGACCTCTACCTTCAATTCGACGTGGTGAAGAAGGAAAGCGGAGACGCGTTTCCTGCAGCAGCAAACTTGATACTCGTGGACAACTTCGTGCCTCACCTGTTCTCGCAGGTGGAGGTGAGGAAACACAACACCGTCATCGACAGAATAGATTATCCAGGCATCACGTCGACGGCAGTGGGAACGTTGAAATTATCCAAAACAGACGCAGCGTACTACCAGGCCGGGGGATTCGAAGCCGGGACCAAAATATCGACGAGAAGTCACACGGTGCTCTTTCCCATGCGTCTGCTGCCTGGTTTCTTCTCGGACTACAAGGAGATCATGTGGAAGGGAGGACTGAGGATCACGTTTCGAAGAGCGGCCAACGACAACGACGCACTGATGCGATACGCTACTTTGGGTCCGGACGGCACCACGCCGATAGCCAACACTTTACCCGAAGCAGCGAAATGCGTCATCCGGAGCATGGAATTGAGAATGCCGGTGGTGGAATACGAAACGAACTACGCCCTCAAGTACAAAGCGGAGATCTTGAAAAGTCCGCAGGTGCCGATTCACTTTCACGGTTACCAGTGCGTGCAGAAGATGGCGTCGGGAAGTCACATGGAATTCGACGTGACGACACAGTTCAACAACATACAGTTCGACATGCCAGATTTCGTCGTAGTGCTTTTTCAGACCGGACGCGATAACTATCAGGAAAAAGATTCCAGCAAGTTCGACGACTGCAAGATCAAGAACGTTTATCTGAAGAACGGTAGGAACGAAGTGTTCCCGCGCGAGAATTACAACCTCGACATGACCAAAGACGATTACCTCAAACTTTACGAAGCTTACACGGCTTACAAACGCGTGACCGAAGGAAGCGTGGACATGTACTACGCGCCCAGCGAATTCAAAGCACGGAGACCCATGACCGTCATCAACACCACGAAAAGAAAGCAAGTGGTGGTCAACGATCGTACCAACATCAAGATTGTATGCGAGTTCCACGATGCCTTGCCTGCAGATACTCTGTTCAGTGTCATTCTTATTGCAGAGAAAACATTTGTGTATGACGTCAAGAATGAAAGAGTGACTGAACAGTTTTAAATAAATAAAAAAAATAGCACACAATAAGAAATGTGGAATTTTATATATATAAGTACAAATTGTAATTAGCAGTTTCCAGAAGTTTAATTTTGCTGTGCCATGCATGCATGTAATCGAGGAAGTGGAAGTAAATTAAAATTGTTTTTTTTTCGCATTGCCTATTACTTTTTGTTGCACTCTGGGCAGGTCTTACTAGTTTGGAGGCGATAGTGGCCCCACGGAAGTGTATGGACCCCACATTCAAGAATACACCTCTTGTCGTCGTGTGCATCCAGAGCAACTTTCCTGACAATATTAGTTGTAAGCACATGATCGACGCTTTGGATACGATGCTCTTTTTGTAGAATGGGCGATTTTGTTCTGAGGCACTCGATGTAATCCTCAAACTTGAGGTGCTCCCGAACCACTTGCCTACTTACACCCTTTGCTTTTTTTGTTACAGAACCCTCAGCCCGGATCGCATAGGCTTTGGCACGAAGTCCAGCAAACTCCACAATCACATCCCCGTCTTTCTCGTCCTTGAGTTTGCCGGGTATTTTTTTGTTCCGGGGCAGAATTCCATACCGGTTTAGCTGGGGATAGCCCGATGTGTCGAAGAGCTTGACAAGAGCTGGAACTTTGGCTTTATCACCATACGCATCGGCCGTGCGAACATGGTACACCAAGCTGTCTGTGTCTGTGTAGAGGAGCGAGATATTGTGGTTGTAGTGTGCACGTAGTATGCCGTAATATGTCTCGAACATGCACAACTTGCTCAGATCCAAAACTGCAGCTCCCACATAGATGGGCTTGTTGAGTAGCACCTTGCCCCGGTTCATGTGAATCAGAGACATCTGTTCGTTGTAAATTGTTCGAGACCCGAACAGCGGGCTTGCAACAAGTCGACGACACTGTGTTTTCTTCGTCACCAACCTCACATCAACGCGATTTCGCACATTCTCCATGGTCTTCCCAAATACCGCATTGTTCATTAATTTGAAAAAATCGCGATCAAGTTCCGAAGTGGCAGCAGTGCGATGGTTGGTGTTCAGTTCGATGTACGGCTTCAACCATGGAGACTGCCTGAACAAGAGCACGTCGTAAACTGCTTTGACCGAGACCCCTTGCTGCATTAACCACTGGAGGTTCCGGTAGTGTAGCACATAACGCTTTTTGGGCTCCAAGTCCATGACGAGCTTCGGTTGATCCGAGCCAGGTGGGCACTTGACTTCCGGAGCAGGCGAAAGGTCACAGAATGTATCCTGCAGCTTCTCGGGGAAGTCAAGGTCCACCTCGGCAAAAAACCCAAACTCGTCGCATTTTTTTTCGATGTCGTGGTATAAAGGATCAACCCACTTAAACTCTCCTGTTGGGAGTGGCTGCATCATGGAGTGCCCGTAAAGATTATTCACGTCAGTGTACATGATGTAGCTTGATGGTTGGGAGGGGTCGTAACCAGTGGCCATGTGGTGATTGTTGGCGTGTGCGAAGCGTTGCGACACTTGGACCATGCCGCCCCGGATAGCTCTCTCGATGAAAAGCATGATATCAATATCGGAGATAAGTGAAAGTTTAACTTTAGTCAGCAGGAGCATGGCCGACCATGCCAGTCCAGGAAGGCTGTAAAAATATACAGGGTCCAGGTTGTAAATGTTTATCGCAGTCGCCCGAAACGCCTGGAACACATCGGCAAGAAGCGTCACATCAAGCTTCAGGTATGCATCGTGGTAATCACCGAAAGTTCGGCAACCCAACTCGACCCACATAGACTGAGCATGCTTGTACTCCTCGTCGGTAATACCTGAACCTCTCAGCTGGCTGTAGAACTTATCCTGGGGAGGCAGCAACTCTTCTTCGAACTTGGAAGGGTCTGTGACGTATTCGTAGGGGTAGACCCCTTTACGTCTGATGAGTGCGACATCTAAGTTCGGGAAACTTGATGTGGTAATGGCTAGTTGGTCGTCTCTGAGCTTCCCAGCAAGAGCATCGAGGCTTGCCTGGAGGAACCTCAGAGAGTCGAGGAACCGAAGCTCGATGCTGCTGCTTTTTGAGTCGGGGATCGGCACCCACTTGCTGACGCTAATATAACGCTCCTCGTTCTGTGCCAGGACATTGATTCTCGCATTGTCGTACCCTAGATGTGTGACCAAGTGATGGAAATCATATCCCGAGCCATTGTGAAAAAAGACCGGTATGAAGCGCGGGTCCCTGGCTCTCAAGTTACATCTGTTGCACCACGGGCCAATGTAGCTTCCGGTCCCATAATGGTCATGGTGGTGGACCTTTTTGTTATCGTCAGTGAAGACCGAGTTGCAAACAGGACAATTTAGAGCCATTTCGTGCTGATGCTTGTTTTTGGGAGACAGAGGCAGCATGGGCTTGGGGGCCAACAGCACCTTCCCTATCTTGATGGCTTCCTGTTGCATTCTCTCCAGAAAGTGTTTGACCGGGTCGGGACCGCGATACACATAGGGCTCGGAGGCAATATGTTGGTCTCGCCACACCACAACATAGGAGTAACTCGAGGCCTCGTGGATTTGGAAAGCAATGGTAGAGGATGTTTCGGGGTTGGGCTCGCAGTTAGACAGAGGTTGAAGAAAGGCCTCGAAGTCTGCTACAATATAGGCAGGATGCTTCACCATAGCACTGTGCATGCGAAAGCACTCTACTGCACCAGGTTCGGGCAGGATAATTCGTGCAGGCTTGTTGGTACCACAGTAGAACATGTGGCGAGCTAGCTTCTCAGCAGCAATGTTGGGACCTCTGATGCGCCGGTAATCCTGCTGTTCTCGATTATGAAATATAAACAAGCACCTGCGACACACCTCGACGTGGCGACTATCACTGCTCCGTTGGGTCGAAACAAGCCGAGAGAGGGAACGGATAAGGGTGTAATGGTGATGGGTTTCGTCCTTGATGAGCAGGACGTTGATTTCTCGTACCTCGTTGTTGTTGCTCACGTTGCTCACCCGGATGGGGTGGACCTCATGTTTGTTCTCGGTGAGACCGTAAACATTGATGGCTAATTGCAGGCCCAACAAGTCACGAGCACGAACCTCAAACTTGTGAATATGCGAGACTTCTACAGGGTAGGCAATCCCGGCCATTGCATCCTCCAGTTCCGACTCATACTGCTTGTAGTGTGCAACACGGTACGAGTGGTTTTTCCAGTGAACAGGGTGCAATGCTGCCAGCACCGACCAGAGGAAGCATTTGGTGTCTTTGTTTGAATATTGAGAACAGCTTTCCTTGCTTCAACCTCGGGTGGCAGGGCAATATAGCTAGACCCTGCCAGTGGCAGGGACTTGCTAAGTTTCAGACGAAGTTCGTGGGGGTCGCCACACAGCGAACCGCCCGAGCCTTTAGCCTTATGCTCCTCGTGCTTTGCCACAAACTCCTCGACAAACTTGTCGTAGATGCTGTCGAGGTCAGTGATATCTGCCTGATGCAGTGTTTTTGCTTTTGTGGCATGGAAGAATTTATATATTTCATCAGACGGTTTCTTATACTTGCAGCATAGCACAGCATAGAATTTAGTGGAGTATGTAGCCAATGCATCGTTGAGGATGGATATTATCTTAGCTCGCTCGCTCTCCAGAAAACTACGCACATCGCAGAAGCTGTCTGATGTTATGTTAAAGTCTTCTAATAAATGCTCAAACGCAAATCGGTCTGCTTTCTTCGCCAGCTTGACGCGTTTGGCAGGTGGCGATGCATCGAGGGAGGTTACTTCTACCTTTCGCTTGGAAGGTTGCGGTAGAGATGTTCCAGTGCTCTTGCAAATAAGCTGGTGTCGCTTGAAGTTGGCAATAGAAATATTTTTTCCACACTTAGAGCACAATTTGGTTGCACATATTCGCTTTCCCGGCACACAAGTACGACAGTGTCTTTGAAAATTTTTACTTGACATAGTAATTTGGCACGTAGGGCAATTTTTTTCAGAACGCATAATGCAGAGATTTTTGGGGGGTATGTTATTTAATACCTAATGCTGTGCAATGCAAAATATAATTGTTAATTTTTTTTTAACTATTTTCTATGACCTTATTTGGGTTTTTTTTTCGCCAAATTATATGCTTCTAGTCTCCTATACAATACAATATACGAACAATATTGTCAACAGTATCATATTTGAGCAGGTCGCTTGTCACCTAAACACTACAGCTCACAGGTTGGTAAAATCTGACATGAAAGCAGATAATACGTTTATGTCTTATTTATATTTAATTTTCACGGGCGTACAATATTGTCAACAGTATCATATTTGAGCAGGTCGCTTGTCACCTAAACACTACAGCTTACAGGTTGGCAAAATTTCACATGAAAGCAGATAATACGCTTATGTCTTATTTATATGTAATTTTCACGGGCGTACAATATTGTCAACAGTATCATATTTGAGCAGGTCGCTTGTCACCTAAACACTACAGCTCACAGGTTGGTAAAATCTGACATGAAAGCAGATAATACGCTTAAGTTTTATTTATATGTAATTTTCACGGGCGTACAATATTGTCAACAGTATCATATTTGAGCAGGTCGTTTGTCACCTAAACACTACAGCTTACAGGTTGGCAAAATTTCACATGAAAGCAGATAATACGCTTATGTCTTATTTATATGTAATTTTCACGGACGTACAATATTTGTCAACAGTATCATATTTGAGCAGGTCGCTTGTCACCTAAACACTACAGCTCACAGGTTGGCAAAATCTGACATGAAAGCAGATAATACGCTTATGTCTTATTTATATGTAATTTTCACGGGCGTACAATATTGTCAACAGTATCATATTTGAGCAGGTCGTTTGTCACCTAAACACTACAACTTACAGGTTGGTAAAATCTGACATGAAAGCAGATAATACGCTTATGTCTTATTTATATGTAATTTTCACGGACGTACAATATTATCAACAGTATCATATTTGAGCAGGTCGTTTGTCACCTAAACACTACAACTTACAGGTTGGTAAAATCTGACATGAAAGCAGATAATACGTTTAAGTCTTATTTATATGTAATTTTCACGGACGTACAATATTATCAACAGTATCATATTTGAGCAGGTCGTTTGTCACCTAAACACTACAGCTCACAGGTCGGCAAAATCTGACATGAAAGCAGATAATACGCTTATGTCTTATTTATATGTAATTTTCACGGGCGTACAATATTTGTCAACAGTATCATATTTGAGCAGGTCGCTTGTCACCTAAACACTACAGCTCACAGGTCGGCAAAATCTGACATGAAAGCAGATAATACGCTTATGTCTTATTTATATATAATTTTCACGGGCGTACAATATTGTCAACAGTATCATATTTGAGCAGGTCGCTTGTCACCTAAACACTACAGCTCACAGGTTGGTAAAATCTGACATGAAAGCAGATAATACGTTTATGTCTTATTTATATTTAATTTTCACGGGCGTACAATATTGTCAACAGTATCATATTTGAGCAGGTCGCTTGTCACCTAAACACTACAGCTCACAGGTTGGTAAAATCTGACATGAAAGCAGATAATACGCTTAAGTCTTATTTATATGTAATTTTCACGGGCGTACAATATTGTCAACAGTATCATATTTGAGCAGGTCGTTTGTCACCTAAACACTACAACTTACAGGTTGGTAAAATCTGACATGAAAGCAGATAATACGCTTAAGTCTTATTTATATATAATTTTCACGGACGTACAATATTATCAACAGTATCATATTTGAGCAGGTCGTTTGTCACCTAAACACTACAGCTCACAGGTTGGCAAAATCTGACATGAAAGCAGATAATACGTTTAAGTCTTATTTATATATAATTTTCACGGACGTACAATATTTGTCAACAGTATCATATTTGAGCAGGTCGCTTGTCACCTAAACACTACAGCTCACAGGTTGGTAAAATCTGACATGAAAGCAGATAATACGTTTATGTCTTATTTATATGTAATTTTCACGGACGTACAATATTGTTAAGAGCACCAGTTTTTTGTAGAGCTCTCTTTTTCCATCTTCCCTCTATACAGTGAAGCTGTAGAAGACACAATTAGCTAACCTAGCATACAACATACTTTCCTAATTAATATGGATATTGTCACACATTCCTCTTATTTTATACTGTTGTAAATAGAAAAAATTATGTACGGTAAATGTTTTGTACATTATAGGGAAAAAATGCAAAATATCCCCCAACTTTAATTCGATCCACCTCTGAATCGAATTTTTTACATATTCTCACGCCGCCATATGTTGTCCTATTTGCTTCTTTTACTTGCCTTGCTTAATTAACTCTCGCTAATTAGCATTTTTTTTGGAAGAAGTCAAATAGAACAACATATGGCGGTATGAGAAATATGCAAATTAAAGAATATTTTAGTAATATAAGGGCCCTAGCAATTAGCTTCGTCGACTAAGAGTACTCTTTTAAACATCTTCAGCTATCGTATTACTACGTGAAGACGTTTAAAATGTTTGGGTGTTGAAAAAGTTTGACCCTACTTTTTATTTCTATTGTTTGCTAATAGATGGCGCTAATAGTACCCCCTCCCCTCCCTCTCCCCTCTTCTCCTCTGCTGTATGACAAATAGCACAAACATAAAAATCAAGATTTTGGAGAGCAAAACATAAAATTTGCATGCATCTGATGTCGAACTAGGAACTTTTATCTTTCGGAGAGTCAACATTATTTTTTTACTCAGTCGTCATATAACATGAACACACGCAAATATTCACATGTGCTTTTTATTATTTTGTGTTCGGTAAGTACAAGTATATTCTTACATAAATTATTGTTTAATTTAATAAATTGTAAACTCGGAGCCTGCTATACTAACACTCCTTCTGTCTATTGAAAGCGAATGTTGCGTGCATACGGAAATAACAGAAAAAAAAAAGCGGATGGAAGCAATTTAAAATCAGTGGAGCAAGGTTAGTATTACGAGAGCGTAAAAACATGTGCTTTCATTCAACTTCGAAAAATAAGAATAAATGTGTGCATACAGAACACATATGCTTTCTTTTCACAGTTGTAAAATCATATAAATTGTACATGAAGTAAGTTGCGGGAAGGCTCTCTCTTTTATGTCTGTGTATATGTTGTACAATTAGGTATAAGTATTGTACAATTAGGTACAAGTTGTTGTACAATTATTTTCCCCAGTTGTCCAGTTGGAGTTGGGGGCATAACACTGGTACTATTTGTAATCACAGTGCTTACTCATGCAGTAGCGTACGCAGGATTTCGTCAAGGGGGGGTTATTTCTAAAACTTTCTCCAAATTCACATTACCTTTGATTTATTATACTTTAATTAAATAATAATAATCACAATTAATTAATAATACTTATAATTAATTAATTAGCTGAATTACTACTAATGCTACTACTAATACCACTACTACTATTATGTAGTAGAGATCTACATAAATATACCATTTATGAAAACAATAGAAATAAATTACTTTCTAATCATTCGATTTTTATCAAATCCTGGGAGCATTTTTTTGTTTTTGTTTTTGTTTTTTGTCTGGTCAACGAGGTGAGACATTTCAAGGTGAAGAAAATCCATAAAACACGAAAATACATTAAAATAAATTGAAATAATTAAAGTATGGAACTCATCCAAGAAGCTGCGGTGGTCTGGTCGGTAGAGCATCTGACAATCCCGCGGGAGATCCGGATTCGATTCCCGAAATTGGTTGGAATTTTTCCGGCTTCTTCCCCGCATAAATGTCCCCGATAATTCACATCTGAATTGTCTCCCTGTTCTTGCCAACAAAACATTTTACAATAGTTAAGCTTATTGTCGTTTGAATAATTGTCTAGTGAACAAGGTGAGACATTTTAAAGAGAGACATTCAAACGAGCTGTGGTAAACAATATAATGGGAAGGCGAATTGCTGACTGTATTCTTGTCCGCCTAGCCTTTGTCTATGCATTAGCCTCTAACAACGAACCAAGAACTTTCTTTAGTTAATTC
The DNA here is from genome assembly GCF_977018435.1 of Lepisma saccharinum. Lineage (NCBI taxonomy): Eukaryota > Metazoa > Arthropoda > Insecta > Zygentoma > Lepismatidae > Lepisma > Lepisma saccharinum. Next base: position 2,316,187 of record NC_139250.1, on the reverse strand, counting down.
TCATTGTTCACACAAAAAAATACATGTTCGTTGAACACTGGCGTAAGTAGTGGTATTTGTACTATTATAAACCCGAGAAAGGAAGAGCCCCCCTCGAGCAGATTTGCTACACTTAAAACTTGCTCAACATGCCTACATGAGTTTTTTGCTTAAGTGTGGAACTCTTGCATAATCCAAGATTTTTGTAAAAATGCCCTCAAGAATTTTTCGGAAAGGAAGAGCTTTTTCGGAAAGGAAGAGCCTCCTTGTCTATACTTACAAAAGGCACTTCTGTGAGATTGTTGTCCATAAACTTGTCAAAAAAATGCCCCTCTTGACCACACTTAAAACTAGGCCACCCACACCCATACACACACCCATACACACCCACACCCACCCACACCCACCCACACATATTTACTTCCGGTCCACTTCCGGTCCACTTCCGGTTTACTTCCGGTCCACTTCCGGTTTACTTCCGGTCCACTTCCGGTTTACTTCCGGTCCACTTCCGGTTTAAGTTTAATTGGATACCAGCTTCAATTTGTATATCTAGTATTAAGATAATGTAATTCTTCTAGAATTGCTCCGTGACTCTCTCATTTCTTACATCATAAACATATGATTTTTCGCCTATGAGAATGACACTACATATGGTGTCATCGGGTAAAGCTTCATGGAATTCACAGATAATTTTAATGTTTGTCCTGTCATTCACCACAACTTGTTTCCTTTTTGAAGTGTTGATTACAAACATGGGCCTCCGTGCTTTGAATTCATCTGGTGTGTAATACATGTCAGTATTGCCAGTAGTGACGCGCTTGAAGGAAGAAAAAGCCTCATATAATTTAAGAAAATCATCCTTGGACATGTCTAAATTGTAATTTTCTCTAGGAAATACCTCATTTCTGCCATTTTTAAGATATATGTTCTTGATGTTGCAGTTATCAAATTTACTTGAATTTTTTTCCTGATTATTGTGTCTTCCAGTCTGAAACAGTACCACCACAAAATCAGGCATGTCGTATTGAATACTGGAGAATGAATTTGTAGCATCAAACTCATAATAGGTACCAGTGGCGGGCTTCTGTACACATTGATATGTATAAAATTGTAAAAGAACCTGTGGATTTTTTATTATATCAGCTTTGTATTTAAGAGCATAACTGGCCTCATATTCAACAACAGGGATTCTTAGCTCCATAGTCTGAATAATGCATTTGCCTGCATCAGGTAGGGTATTAGGCAGAGCTTCTCCTGTAGGGTTTAATGTACTGTACCTCATCAAAGCATTATTATCATTGGCAGCTCTTCTAAATGTAATTCTTAACCCCCCCTTCCACATAATTTCTTTGTAATCTGAGAAGAATCCTGGCAACAGGCGCATCGGGAACAGCACTGTGTGGCTCTTGGTTAATATCTTATCACCAGCTTCAAATCCACCGATTCTGTAGTATGAAGCCTCGGTTTTGGATAATTTTAATGTGGCCAAAGCCGTGGAGGTAATGCCTGGATAATCCACTCTGTTTATAACAACGCCATGCTTTCTGATCTCAATTTCAGAGAACAGATGCGGCACAAAATTGTCTACCAATCTTATATTTGAATTTGCCGGATAATCTGTTCCATCGAGCTTTACAACATCAAATTTGATATATAGATCTGCTCTGTGGGGGTGTATAAAGCCATCCCCAACATCAAGATCAACCTCAATCTCTGTGTTGGGTTGATTTAAATTTGCAAATGTCCTCCTGTTTGGGGGGAATGATTGTAGCTCATAACTCTCAATATTTTCCATTGTATGTATTTTTATTTAAATATTAATCTCTATGATAGCAGTTGTTGTGGCTCCAGCAAAATCAACTAATTCTTCTTTTTCATTAGTGACCATCAATTCAATGTAATCTATTCTATTATGGCACACAGGAAAATATAATGTTGGGGATGGATTGTAGATGATTGGCTCCATGAATTCAGAATTAGGTTTGAATGTTGCAATGATGCCGGTTTGTTTGTGAGTGCCTATCCCATTTGATTTGGTGATCATACCCTCGGCCACATTACAGTGAATATTCAGAGTCTCTATGGCTAAGAATTTAGGTATATTCATAGCAGTGTGTTTGATGCCTGCTTCAAGTTTTGTGTTGTTCTCAAAGCCTAACAGCTCTCCTATAGTACCCAGATGCACTGTCTCCGTAGCAGATACAATCTCTACTCTGTGAGTGACAGAATTTTGACTTAATACTACACCTCTGGGTAATTGAGCATTTAGAGTGGACAGATTATACTGCCCTGGAGTGATGACAATTTTTTGATCCCCTATTGCAATTGTATTGTTGTGGTGTGTAATATTAGGGATCAGGTACATGCCGTAAAATGCTCTGAGAGCTATTGTTTTGGGATACACTATGTCATCATGTAATTTGAGTTTCAATATTGAATTTTGGCTGGTGAGATGGAATACCCCCATGATGTTTCAGATACCACAGGGCTTTTTGAAAATTTTCAATTGATGGTTTATTTATTTGAGACATATATCTGAGAACAGATAAACACAAATGTCCACAATTAACATCTTTGAAATTTTGAACACGGGCATTATTGTAATAAAGATTAGCTGATTTTAGATATTTTATTAAATTTTCAGGTGGAACACCTCCAAATGAATCAAACACAAATGCCTTATTGTTTAAATATTTAAGATAACAAATCCAGTGAGTGCCCTGATTTTTGTACTCATCCAAATTAACAATGCCACACTCTTTGTTGAGTGGTTGTTCCGGTAAAGAATCAGACATGTACACACCTCTAAAATGTTTGATGCCCAATGGCTTGATTAAAGCTTCAATATCTTGGTTTGTAAGCGGCTCTTGTTTTTTTTAAACTTACTCATGACACCTTTGCCTTTTTTCTCCATTGCCAGGTTATGGCGCTTCTGCTCATCTAATTCTGCCCTATTCTTCTTGGCATCTATTACTGTTTTTGCTATGGCAGCTGATCCCCCAGCCAAGCTCCCCACAGCCCCGAGAGCAGCTAAGATGGCCGGGATAGTAAATATGAAACCCCCTACATGTGATTTTTTTCTTGATTGCTGTAATTTTTTTAATTGGGGGGTACTAAGCAACAATTTCATACCATGTCCCTTTGCAAGACAAGAATTTTTTTTCTTGCGCTGCTTTTTGGTTAAAAGACTGTCAATAGTTTTAAGAGATTTGAGACCTGCATAAGGTATTTGATACATAACACCCTTGGCCTTCATTGTAGGTTTATTATATACATATTCACAGCCCCCACCCCAGTTTTTGTTTGGTGCTCATAGCTATGGTGGTTCCCAATGCTGCTATTTTTTCACTTAAAGAAGCATCTTTGCTTACAAATCTACCAAATGCAGCCTCTTCTAATTTCTTGTCTGCAACATGTCTCTTGTCAAGATCAGAATCTGTGTTGTATGCTATGTCATGGTCTCTGCAAGCAGCATCTAAAGGATTAACACCAGGGTCCCCTCTGTTTAATCTATGGTCCAATTTTGTGCCGGGACCACAATACTGATAGCCTGGAATGTGTAGTTCAAATGGCAGTTTGTTTATAATGTCATTAACCAGCCCCCGACCCTCAGAAACATTCCAAAATTTAGGTGGTAGAGTATTAATAATTTTTATGAGATATCCAATCCCCTTAGGGTCATTCACTATAAAATTAGACAATTTGGTGCTTATCATGTCCATAATTCCAACCTTTTCATTGTAAAAATTGTGGTTGCCAGCATTTTCTTCCCCAGCTATCACCAATAACCTATCTACAAGTTTCCTGACATCATCAACCCACACAAATTCTTTAGGCAGGGTGTTGTATTGTTTGATTCCACTGCCAGTCTTGATCTGTGACCATATGGGCTTGATTAAATTGTTGTATTTTGCCCCACTGCTAGACTTGACTCTTTTTTGTGTGGGATCATTGTTCTGGTATAGAGCATCTGATTTTATTAATATTTCTTTGTAATCCTCATAATCTTGATCTGTATAGCTGCCAGGCCTTTTCCTAGTTATCAGTTCCCACAATCCAGGTGTGCCGGTGTACTTAACAAAAGCACCTTTTTCTCCGAGACGAGATTCTGAATAAACAATTATATCATCTCCCATAAAAGTTACTCTGAAATTACCGATTCTATGTATGATACTGCCATCAAGCTCTGTGTCAGCATATAAGCCAAAAACCTCATCTTTATTGTCTTTAGGTGTGCTTAAATATTTTTGAGCAAGAAGACCCAATTCAATAGGATCCTGAGTAGCTTCAATTCTTCGAGGAGCAACAGGACTAGGTGTATGAATACTGGAAAGTGGGGTGAATGGATAATCTAATATGTTCCTTGCAGCTACAGGTACAAGCTCTGTGATCAAATCTTGATTTTGCTCTGTAACAGTTTTGATATTCTTACCTAAATTATTAATAGCATCAATTACAGGCTGTTCTGTTTGTTTGTGTTTTTCATAAATTCCCCGGTTCTCTGATTTCCATCCCTTAAATCTTTTTACAAGATAATCTCTTAACTTAAGATCATCAATGACTGGTCGTTTCATGGTTGTTTATTTATGTCTCAACGTCTAGAAAATCGTTGATTTTATTTCTGTATTTGCCGCTATTGGGTGTTCTTGTCATATCAATTGTGACAAACCCATAACTGTCCTGGTTCCAGCATCTACTGCAAAACTTGGAAAAATCATTGTAGCTCAAGTCCCCACCTACATATTCATCATGTATGTGTTTGAGGTTGGTATGATCTTGATGAAACACACATATAAAATTGCTGTTGTCTCGGATCAGTTGCTTCGGTATTTTAGAAAAAGTCTGTGCCAGGTAGAAGCAATCAATGTTTTTGTGTCGGCCCTGTGTAAAGAAATTTCTAACCTTGTTTTGATTATCCAGTATAACGTCATCAAACACAACAACAGAATTATCGAGACATTCATCTAATGGCTTAACATCTGGTTCAAAAGTGGCAATATCCAATCCATCATATAGCTTCATCAGCTGCTGATATTTTAATTGTTCCAAGCTCTTAGAGAAGACATACAAGTGCCTGTTTTTCCAGTCTAACCAGTTGGGTGCCAATAAAAAATTATCAACCATTAGTGTAGTTTTACCACAAGCAGATGGCCCAACAATAAGACACCTAATATTATCAGGCAGCAAGTTGCCATTTCTCTTATTCTGTTGTTCAGGTTCTGGCAGCCTTTTTATAACATCCCAGGTGCTCATATTATCACTTTGTTTGCATCGATCCAGCTGTTTTCCGGATGACCCAGCCATTTGACAAATAACTTGTTGCCTTTTCTGCGGATGATTTTTTCTATGAGATATGTGTCAGGCTGTTTAGTTTTGCTGAGCTCTTGTTCATAGAACCTGCCTTTGAGAATTTCTCCTCGATGATCTTTTATTATATATGTGTTAAGGGTCCCGGGTTTAACTTGAACTACTGTAAATAATTCGGTGCTCCAGTTTCTCGTAAAGCCTCATTTGAATAAGTGCTTATATTTGCTGATTCTTACTTGGTCACCCACCCTGTATTTGGCCTTTCTTGTTGTTGGCTGGTATCTAGGATAATAAACAGTCCTGATCAATTTTTGCTCATCAGATGAAGTTACTTCAGAGGGTTTCATGTTGATTGTGGAATGGACCGAGTTGTTATATTTATGTAGAAGTTCTGGAAGAATATTAAGCCATTTATAATTACCTTGGAGGGTAAATTGTTTATACATAAGATTTTTTAGGGTTCTGTTGAATCTCTCTACAATTGAGGCTTTGAGATCACTGTAACTCGAATAATGTTTTATTGACTGGCTTTTAATAAATTGTTGAAACACTGAATTATAAAATTCTTTGCCATTATCTGTTTGCAAATAGCGCGGGGATCTTCCTGAATGGTTGATGATTGTCCTGATGGCTTCTGTAACACATTTTCCAGTCTTGGATTTGAGTGGCACAGCCCAGGCAAATTTTGAAAATGTGTCTATCACAGTGAGTAGATACTTGTAGCCCTTGTTGATTTTGTCTAAGTTTTTCAACTGCCCACTTGACAACTCAATCAAGTCGCTCTGCCATAAATCATCTATGCCCTTTGTGACTACTGGGAGTCTCTTAAAATTATGCCTGGCTTGTCTGTGTAGTTCATCAACAATAATTTGTCTAGACATAATATGAAAACAAGAATATTGCAACTATGGGGTGTTCAGCAGCTGAGACTGCAGGATTTTCTAAATATAATTTGTCCCCTATTTGTATTTTAAATTCCAAAGAGCCATCATCTTCAGTATAGGCTGTTTCTAATGTATTGGGATCTGTAAAATCCTCCAATTCTACACTGGTGATTTTCACTTTGTTATCAGCATTTGTTATTGATAAGGTAGGGTAGTGGTGTGCCTGTGGTTGAAGCCAATATTTGATCTTGATTGGTCTCAATGTGCCCCCAACAAAAAACTGGTAATAAAATTGTGCAGGGGACAGCATATATATTTTGCCACCTGGTGTAAATGGTGAATCATATTCTTTGTTGGGGATGCTGTACAATTCAAGAATTACTGAATGTTTTGGATTCTCGATTATGCCTGTTATTTCTTTTTCTGCTGTGAGCAATCTGCTTGTTACAGATTCAAGGTGCTCATTGATGGTCCTAACAACATCATCATGGCCTGGCTTGATTTTTATGTCCACAGCAAGTCTCTTGTATTGTTGCACAATCTCTTGAAGCTGGGTGGCAAAAACAGACAGAGCATTTGCTTGATTGGATTCCATGGTCCCTAGCTGTTGCTTGATATTAGCTACAATTTGTTGCAAATTTTCAACAACTGCCAATTTTGAATTTTGAGCAGTAAGATCATGGACCTGTCTTCTGATATCCTCAAACAGAGCATGCAGTTCATTAATATGTTGATTGGTTGGAAGAGTGGCCACTGTCTGAGTGAGTTGTTTGATCTCTGTCTGGATATTCTTGATATCTTCTGATTTCAATATGCGATTCACTGTTCTCTTAATATTTTTAAGTTCCTGTGATGTGGGCAGATTTGATACAGTATTTTGCAAAGATTCAAGTGCCAATTTCACATTGTTTAATTCAGAAGCATCAGCCACATTTTGCATAGCATTTTGGAGCAGGGCTATATCTGCCTGAGAGGGTGTTGATTGCTGTAAAATTTCAAGCTTTGTTTGGATATCATCGATCAAGTGATGAAAATGAGATAGCTCAGATTCAGTGTTGAGGTTTTCAAGCTTTGTGATTTGGTGCTGGACACTGACAAGGGTATCTACAATTCCAGGCAATCGGGATTCTAGTACATTTGCCAAATCACTTTGCACTGCTGCTATTGTACCTTCAAGATGGGTTATGGAACTTTGAATTTTTCCAAAATCTTCATATGTTTCAAGTTGCAGCTTAATGTTTGCAACACTCCGAGTTATTGCACTCAAAGCATCAGAAGATGGCAAGTTGTTCATAAAATTTTCAAGTGTCTCAATTTTTTCTTTAACCTCGGCTATGGCATTGTTCAGAGGGCCCAGATTAGGTATCTGGAGTGACTGAATCTGTTCTTTTAGAGTGGAAATGACTAGATCAAAATCTTCTTGTGATTTTATGCTTTTGACAATTGTTTGGAGCTGTGTCTGGACATTATTTATCTGCTCTTCCAATTGTTGTTTCAATTGCTCGGAGTTGGTGGCCTGGGTCTTAAATTTGGCTTGAAGAGCTGCTACAGCTTCTTCCAAACTTTGAAAATTATCCAATGTGGCCAAATCAGTATATTTCTGAAGCAGCACTTTGAGTTCAGAATCAATTTTAAGAAGAGGGTCCATGCATTGTGATTGCAAATTTGTAATTTCTAATTGAAGACTGGCATTGAGTGTGGTTTGTAAAGCTTGTAAATCACTTCTTAATTTCTTGACTCTGACATCAAGCATCAGAATCTCATCACTGTGATCTTCATGTCTTGTATGGCCAAATATATCATTAGGCATTTTTATTTTAGTGGTTATTTATTATAGAGTATCTGATTCTTAATTCTATAAAAAAGGGTATAAGCTTGTCATAGGATCCAGGGACCTCAATATATAAGCAGTCACCAGCAGAAACAGTATATACAGTGCCAGAAATCATGTTTGAGTGCTTAATTCTATAAATATTTCTCCCTACTGAAATCTTGACATCACCCTCAGGGGTTGTAATAAATTGCAATTGCCCACCTACAGGTAATTGGTAATGATTTAAATTATTGTTAAATATGTACAATGTTTTGCCTGTTTCATCATTATTATCTGTAAGTATGCTGTTCAGATGAATAATTAACAAGCCACTCAGTTTAGACAGCATATCAGGAGAGGGTTGTGGTGTTGGTAGCTCCATAATACCTTGTTTCTTGAACCCAAATAAGTTCATAGGCATGTTTATTTATTTCAAATCATGCTCTGTAATTGGGCATTGATCCCCATTTTTCAAATCACAATGCCCCCAAGGTAGAGTATGTATGTCACATGATAAAATGCATCTCTTATCATCATGTGGGTCCAGGGCCACTTTTCTTACAACATTTGAAGTCAATAAGTGATCCTCACTCTGAATTCTATTTTCTGATGTTCTAATTGAACTCTGGGATTTGATGCAATTTTTATAATCTTCAAATACAAGATCTTTTTCCACAGTAACTCTGCCAATACCCTTGGCCTTTTTGACAACAGCACTACATGTTTTAAAACTGTACACCTTGGCACTTAACCCAGCAAATTCTACAATAGCATCACCACATGTCTCATCTTTTAACTTGCCAGGCACCTTTTTGTTGTGGGGTTGAATTCTTGTATGTTCACTGGTATCAAAGTATTGAAACAATTCAGGCTGTGCCATATCTTGATAAACATCTTCTGTTTGAATATCAAGAATAAAACTATCCGTGTCCATGTACAATAATTTTACACGATCACCATAAAAAGGTTTCAGCACATCATAATACAATGTTAACATATGTAATTTGGACAATTCCAATATCGCAGCCCCTACGTAAATAGGTTTATCAAACTTAATCTTTGTTTTCATCATGTTGAAAAGAGCCATGTGCTCATCATAAATTCTTCTGTAATTGAAGTTGGGCTTTGCAACCAATTTTTTGCTCCGGCTGGGGTCAGTAATTATTTTAACATCGGTATGTTTTCTGACATTTTCAATTGTTTTGCCATACACAGAATTCACCATCAATTTAAACAAGGCCTTATCAAATTGGCTCTTTGCAGATGTTCGAAGCTCCGTGTTTGTATCAATGTATGGTTTCAACCATCTTGAGTGCCTGAACCTCAAAACTTTGCCAACTTTGGTCACTTGAACACCATGTTTCATCAGGAACTGGAGGTTTTTGTAATATATAACATAACCCTGTTTTGGCTCCAGAGTCATCATGAGCTTCTTCTGTTTAGAGCCAGGTGAGCACTGAACCTCGGGAATTGGGGACAGATCAGAAAATTTGTTGTGCAAATGATCTGGAATTATCAGATCAACCTCTAAGAAGAGGCCACAGTTACTGTCATCAAAATCCTGAAGATCCTCAATATTGAAATTTTCGACCCATTCAAGCCCTGCATATGGCAGTTTTTGCATCATAGCGTGACCATAGAGGTTGTTTGCATCTACATACAGTATATAATTTGATGGCCGTGCTGGATCATAATCAGGCATATGCTTGTTATTTGCTCTGGCATATCTCTGGGAACATTGCACCATCCCCCCTCTTATACATTTCTCCATAAACAGATACATATCTTGATCGTGGATCAGATCCAATTGCTTTTTGGTGTTCAAAAACGTTGCAGACCATGCTAGACCCGGGGCACTGTAAAAATACACTGGGTCCAGTCCATAATTTTTCATGGAAGATTTTCTGAATGCCTGCAATATATCAGCTAAGAGGGTGACATCAAGTTTCAAATATGCCATGTGATAATCACCAAATGTCTTGCATTTTAAATTGTTCCACATCAACTGAGCATGGTGATAATCTTCATCAGTGATTCCAGATCCTCTGATTCTGCTGTAAAACGCTTCTTGTGGTGGCAGAGAACACTCATCGAATTTAGAAAAACCTGTAACATAGTCATATGGATATACACCCTTCCGCCTAATTAATTTCAGGTCCTGATTTGGAAACAATGCACGTGTGATTTTGAATTGATCATCAGATAATTGAGTGGCCAGTGTATCCAGGCTAGCAGATAAAAATCTGTAAGAATCAAGAAATCTTATGTGAATAGGAACACCATCAACTTTAATTATCTTGCTAATAGATATATATTTCTCATCATTTTCAGCTAAAATATTTAAATTCTGCTTGTCAAACCCCTCGTATCTGATCAGATGATGGAAATCATAATTGGATGCTCCATGGCAAAATATGGGGATAAATCTTGGTCTCTTGATCTTAATATTGCAGCTATTACACAGGGCCTGTTTATATCGACCATCTGTATGAGAATGGTGATGTACCTTGATATTTGTATCTGAAAATTCAGAATCACATACCGGGCATTTTTCTGCATTGTTGAAATCTTCAATCTGTTCCTCTGTTAAAGGCAACATGGGTTTTGATTTTAATAAGATGTTATATGCTATGTCACGGCACTCATTTTCTATTCTATGTGCAAATATTTTGATGGCATTTGGTCCCTTGTATGAATATTCTTTAGTAACAATACCATCCTGTACAACCACATAACAAAAGCTGGAAGGTTCATGTTGCTGGTATGATGTACTTGAAGATTCTTCGGGATCTGGGCTACAGAATGCAAGAGATTTGAGATTTGATTCAGAATCCCAGACAATATATGCTGGGTGTTCCAACGAGGCTTCATACTTTTTGAATTTGCAATTTTCACTTGGATTGGGCATCACCATATGAACAGGTTTATGATTCCCACAGTATTTCAGATGCTCAATTAACTTGTTTTTAGCAATTTCTGCACTCTTTTGACAAACCCCATTCACCATTTTTCTACCATCAAATTCAGTTAAACATCTTCTGCACAACTTGAATATTGTATGAGTTTTGTCTAGTTGTGTTCTCACCAAAGCTTCAAGATTATGTATCAGAGTGTAATGATATGTACCATCCTTTTCAATTAAGAGCAGATCAATCGGAATTGCAGATTCATCATCAAGTGTACTGATTCTGAGAGGATCTATCGAGCAATTGCCAGTGGAACAAGTAAATACATTAATAGATAATTGTTTGCCATCGATGTGCCTGGCTCTTTTTTCAAATTTGTCAATATTCTGAACTGACATTGGATATTCCAAACCCTCCATTGCCTCGTCAAAATCATGTTCATGCTGTTTGTAATAAGTTATTCTCTCAGGATGCCTTGAAACTGGATACAAAGCAGCTAATATACACCACAAAAAGCATTTCTGGTCGGTATTTTCAATATTGACCACGGCTCTTTTGTTTTTGATATTGGCAGGTAATGGCAGATATGTAGATCCTTGTAATGGGTTGAATTCAGAAATATTAACATATAACTTGTGCGGAGAGCCGCATAGGCTCCATCCTGATTCTTTTGCCGCAAATTCAGAGTGTTTGATATTCAGTTGATTTATCAAGCTGCTTATTATTGTGTCTAAATTTGCATTTGAATATACCGGTACAGTTTCTGTTACGTGGGGGTGTGTAAATTTTGTAGCGTTTGGTTTCTTATATTGTACAAACAATTTGAGAAAGAGCTTATAAGAGCCATTTTGTGCATTTAGAATTGCCTGCACTTTAGGATTTACACTGTTCAAGAAATTCTCAATGCCACATCTTGGCTCTGATACAAAACGGTGATCCCTTAATTGGCCGTTAAAACTGCTACGGATGGGTTCATAGCGTGGCTGTTTTGCTGCTCTGGCATTAAGACGTACTTCGTGCCTTCTTTTCAGAGCAGATGTGGATGGTTGAGAGGGCAAAGCAGAGCAAGTATTTTTATGTGTATATGCGAAATATTCCATGTTATATTTTCTGTTGCATTTGGGGCAAATTTTTGTGGGAGTTCTGTATTTGTCTGGATTACAAATTTTTTGGTGTCTGGCCCAATTAGAGCTAAATATATTTTTATTGCACTGATTACAATATTTTTGATTCGGCATTTTTGTTGTTGTTTATTATATACAATTTCTTGGGATTCAATTCAAAACTTTATACTGAATAAAAAATATCAGTTGAGTTCAACACTGTGCTTTGTGTGTGTATATGTGTGTAGGTGTGTATACACTTAATATTTTTTGGCTTTGGTATTTATATACAATTTCTTGGGATTCAAATCAAAACTCTATGCTGGATCAGTTGGGTTCAACACTGTGCTTTGTGTGTGTGTGTGTATGTGTATATGTATGTTAATATTTTTGGCTTTGGTATTTATATAAAATTTCTTGGGGTTCAAATCAAAACTCTATGCTGGATAAAAATATCAGTTGGGTTCAGCACTGCAACAACACAACCTTACTCTTCAAAAGCTCTTACAATACTGGCTGATATGCAATGCAAAATCTCTTTATATACCCTAAGCACGGACCGCATTGAAACAATAAGCCAATCAGAATATAACACATCATCAAATTATGTCATAAGCAACCAATCAGAAAACAACACATCTGAAACAATAGGCCAATCAGAATATAACACATCATCAAATTATGTCATAAGCAACCAATCAGAAAACAACACATGTCTAATAATTTGTTGCAAAACATGATGCAATAGAAATAAATCAGAAGTAGGTCACAAGTGGGCCGGAAGTAGGCAAACCGGAAGTGGACCGGAAGTGGACCGGAAGTAAACCGGAAGTGGACCGGAAGTAAACCGGAAGTGGACCGGAAGTAAACCGGAAGTGGACCGGAAGTGGACCGGAAGTAAATATGTGTGGGTGGGTGTGGGTGGGTGTGGGTGTGTATGGGTGTGTGTATGGGTGTGGGTTTTATAAGCATCTTGGCTTAATTTTAAGTGTGGGCAAAAAAAATATGAGGAGGGGCATATTTTTGACAAGTTTATGGACAACAATCTCACAGAAGTGCCTTTTGTAAGTATAGACAAATCAATCTGAGGAGGCTCTTCCTTTTCCGAAAAAGCTCTTCCTTTCTGAAAAATTCCCGAGGGCATTTTTACAAAAATCTTGGATTAGGCAAGAGTTCCACACTTGAGCAAAAAACTCATATGGGCATGTTGAGCTAGTTTTAAGTGTAGCAAATCTGCTTGAGGGGAGCTCTTCCTTTCTCGGGTTTATAATAGTACAAATACCACTACTGGCGTACGTAGAGGCATGGCCGATGGTTAGAGGCACATACTTTTGGTAAATAAAAATGAAAAATTTCAGTACAAAAACAGAGTCAATTTCGGGTTCAAAAGCTGTAAATAAAATGAAATTTCGCTGTTATAGCGGTGAAAAAGCGGTATATAAAATTACATTTTGGTTTTAAAAATGTGAATATAATCTCAATTTGATTTAAAAACTGTACTATTACACAAAATAAACATATCCCTTCTAATAGCACATTAAATCATTATCAGAATATTACGTTTATTCCTGTATAGAGGAGTCCATTTTTGCTTTTCAAATATTTACAGCAAAATTAATCAATTTTCCGTGAATTGCATAACACACAGGATACTTCAGACTTCAGAAAGTGTCGCGTCGGTATATAAACGGTAAATTTCGTGTTTAAGAGTCTATTTTGCATTTCATTTCGCATCATTTCGTGACAAAACAGAGTAGGAAAATGCACCTCACACCTTTCAGAAATCTTAAAAATTAACATTGCAATGTGTTATTTCAAATTTCGTTTTCTTTTTGTCAAAAACAAAATATGCATGCCTCTATCGATGATGCTACAGCCCCTACCAAAATTTTGAGAAAATCAGAATTTTCAAATAAAAATCCGTTAAGAACTTTAAAAAATCAAAATGTGTAAATACGAAATCTCTTTTAAAGTGAATCCCGATTACCATTTTTGTCTTTGAATACAATTTTGATAGACTGAAAAGCTCCAAAAATACGAAATATATTATTATGCATCCTGCCCTCCAAAACGAAGCCATGTGTTATCCACATCCGGCCCCTCCTCCCCCCAAAAAAACTGCGTACGCCAGAGTATTGAACATTGTTGCAACTGAAATACAAAACATTTTATTTCTCTTTTAAATCATAGTTACCCTCACATTTCACTTTCAAGAACTTGTGCTTAATTTCAAGGCATCACTCTGAAAGACTCGTGTGCTTGGAATGCTGTGCTTTTCTCCATGCTACATGGAAATAATAATTCAAATTATTATTATTATTATTATTATTATTATTATTATTAGTGGTAGTAGTAGTAGTAGTAGTAGTATATGTAGTAATAGTATTGTCCCAGATCTTTGACTGTGGTAAATTGGCCATTTACATTTTTTTCCACAGCATTTTTCATATTTCACAAGCTCAAGGGGGGGGTTTAAACCCCGTAACCCCCCCTTGCGTACGCCACTGTACTCATGTATTTTGTTTAATATTTTATTTCAAATTCACTGTCAGAAACTAGTGTTGCCAGTTCCTGGATGTAGGTTTACCTACTCTGTTGGTTGTCACTGTCAAGCTTCCAGTATTCGTACAGCATAAAAAGCTATAACCCCCCCCCTCAAAATATATACATTGTATATGCCAAGATGCTCAATAGCCTAGCAACACATCATGAAAAAACATGCCAAGAGGACCCAATGGGTTTATAAGTCAGTGCTGCCAACTCCTATTTGTAGGTTAGCTTAGCCTGTGAAAAATCATATAGTAGAATTTTTGTAGAGTGGGTAGGCAACACCGACGAGGCTCGAATCATCATTTGAGGCTCGAAATCATCATTTGATGCTCGTCAGTGTTGCCAATTCCTATTTGTAGGTTAGCTTAGCCAGTAAAATATCATATAGTGGAATTTTCTTCGGATGGGTTGGCAAAACCCAAGCCTAAAAAAAAAACATCCAATAGAGTTGCCAAATATAAACAGAGGGCAATAGACCCCCCTCATAAAAAACTACAGTAAAAACCCACAGTGTTGCCAACACTAGGCCCCCAACAGTATTGCCAAACATAAAAAATACATAGACCCCTCAGGTCTTTTAATAAAAATTTACAGTGAAAAACCCAGTAGGTTTAACAACACTGTCAATCTACGGCAGTGTTGCCAGATGTAAACAGAGGGCAATAGACCCTCCTCATAAAAAGCTACAGTAATAGGCCACAGTGTTGCCAACTCTGCCCTCAAAATATACATCATAAAAAGCTACGACGAGCCTCAAATAATGATTCCAGCCTCAAAAAAAAATTCAGAACTCTCATGTACGCTGAGGCTAGTGGGGTTAACATACACCGTAAAAAGCTACGCCTCGCCCGAACACATGTAAGTAGATAGTATTTGTACTTCTGAGGCCAACTTTGATTTCTTGACCAAACGACCACAAAAAGTTGAAAAACTCATTTTCTCTCCCTGTTCCGCGCCTCATTTATTGCGCTGACGATGTTTCACGGGGGCAAAAAGGCAGTGATGAGTGAAAGATGAGCTCTCATTCTCTCATCCTTCTCATCTTTCTCATCTTTCTCATTGTTCTTTCATTCTCTTTTTATTCTCCTCTCATCCTCTCATCTTTTTTTATTCTCTCATTTTTTTATTCTCTTATTTTCTTATTTTTTGAAAGATGAGTGCACCTTATCGTAATTTTCCAAGTCTGGGACCAAATGTTTATATATCGTGACCTACGTAAACCTCTCCTCTCATTCTCTCATTCTCTCATTCTTTTATTTTTTGAAAGATGAGTGCACTTTATCGTAATTTTCCAAGTTTGGGACCAAATGTTTATATATTGTGACCTACGTAAACCTCTTCTCTTATCCTCTTATTCTCTCAATCTCTCAATCTCTCAATCTCTCATTCTCTCATTCTCTCTACCTTTAGAATATTGTCGTCAACATTAGAGATGAAGTTGGAGTGCTGGAATCAACGGGGCCAAATGTTTATATATATCGTGATCTTCGTAAACCTCTTCTCTCGGGGAGGGAACGATGTACCACACACACACACACACACACACACACACACACACACACACACACACACACACACACACACACACACACACACACACACACACACACACTCACACACACGCGCGCGTATGCCTCTTATTATTTCCGTATTGTAACACAAGCAAACAAACAAACAAAATAATAATTGTTGTTTTTTAGGATACCTGGCCCCTAACCTCGCCAGGGTGAGTGGTGCCCAACCCAAAAAGGTTCTAACGGCTACGGCTCTAGATAACCGCACCTCTGTAGGGTTTCACGTGTTTTTTTTTTCCCCCAAACTTCCATGAAACCCTACAGAGGACCTCCGTAATGCATGCAACGTGTACTAACGACTCTAGTGTTATTTGATGTTGTGATATTTTTGGATATAGAGTTTTATTGTGAGATATAGATAAAAATAATTATGTTTATTATAATATTTTCTTGATGAAGATGGAGAATGTATGTGTGTGTTACAAATAAAGTTGCATGCTTTTTTTTCTAGTGTGTGTATGTGTATATGTGTTTTGATGTTTCGACAGCATCTGAAACGATAAGAAAGAAATTTTATTGTTAATTTTCACGTGTAAAAACAACAAAATTTTTTGTGCAAATTTTCTGATTGTCTCTCGTGCTATAGTGCAAAAAAGATATTGTAACTTATAACTAATGAAATTGACATTTGTAACTGATCTGAACTAGTGAAATTCGTATTGTGCCATTGTAACTGATTGTGCTAGCACTAAAAATTTCTTATTGTGCAAGAAAATAGATGATAAAAACTTGTTAAAACTGCTCTGTGACCCTCTCATTCTTCACGTCGTAGGCGAAGGACTTCTCTGCAATCAGGATGACACTGCATAGGGTATCCTCGGGCAAGGCATCGTGGAACTCGCAGACGACCTTGATGTTGGTTCGATCGTTGACCACAACCTTCTTTCTCTTAGATGTGTTGATGACGGTCATGGGTCTCCGTGTTTTGAACTCGCTGGGCGTGTAGTACATGTCCACACTTCCCTCGGTCACGCGTTTGTAAGCCGAAAACGCTTCGTAAAGTTTGAGATAATCGTTTTTGGTCATGTCGAGGTTGTAATTCTCGCGCGGGAACACTTCGTTCCTTCCGTTCTTGAGATATACGTTCTTGATCTTGCAGTCGTCGAATTTGCTGGAATCTTTTTCCTGATTCTTGTCCCTCCCGGTCTGAAAAAGCACTACGACGAAATCTGGCATGTCGAACTGTATGTTGTTGAACTGCGTCGTCACGTCGAATTCCATGTGACTTCCCGTCGCCATCTTCTGCACGCACTGGTAACCGTGAAAGTGAATCGGTACCTGCGGACTTTTCAAGATCTCCGCTTTGTACTTGAGGGCATAGTTTGTCTCGTATTCCACCACCGGCATTCTCAATTCCATGCTCCGGATGATGCACTTGGCTGCTTCGGGTAAAGTGTTGGCTATCGGCGTGCCGTCGGCATTCAAGTTGGTGTATCGCATTATTGCGTTGTTATCGTTGGCCGCTCTTCGAAACGTGACTCTCAGTCCTCCCTTCCACATGATCTCCTTGTAATCGGAGAAGAAACCAGGCAGCAGACGCATGGGAAAGAGCGCCGTGTGACTTTTCGTCGATATTTTGGTCCCCGCTTCGAATCCTCCCGCCTGATAGTATGCTGCGTCTGTTTTGGATAATTTCAACGTTCCCACTGCCGTCGACGTGATGCCTGGATAATCTATTCTGTCGATGACGGTGTTATGTTTCCTCACCTCCACCTGCGAGAACAGGTGAGGCACGAAGTTGTCCACGAGTATCAAATTTGCTGCTGCGGGAAACGCGTCTCCGCTTTCTTTCTTCACCACGTCGAATTGAAGGTAGAGGTCCGCTCTGTGAGGATGAATGAACCCATCGCCTACGTCAACGTCGTATTCGATCTCCCTGTTTGCCTCGTTAAGATTGGCGAACGTGCGACGGTTGGGAGGGAAAGATTGCAATTCGTAACTTTCGATTTGCTCCATTTTACATGTATGGTTATTTATTATACGTTGATCTCCACGATGGCAGTAGTTGTTGCACCTGCGAAATCCACCACGTCTCCTTTCTCGTTCGTCACCACCAACTCTATGTCGTCTATGCGGTTGCGACATACTGGAAAATAGATCGGCGAAGAGGGCGTGTAGATGATCGGTTCCATGAACTCGGAACTGGGTTTGAACGTGGCGATGATTCCCGTCTGCTTGTGACTTCCCAGTAATCCGTCCGAGGATTTCGTGATCATGCCTTCCGCCACGTTACAGTGTACGTTCAGAGTCTCTATGGCCAAGAATTTAGGAATGTTGGTTGCTACGTGCTTAATGCCAGCCTCGAGTTTGGTGTCGTTCTCGAAACCTAAAAGCTCTCCCATGGTGCCCAGGTCCACGGTCTCCGTCGCGGATAGGATTTCCACTCTGTGCGTGACCGAATTTTGAGAAAGATACGTGCCTTTGGGTAATTGAGCTTGCAAAGTAGAAAGATTGTATTGGCCTGGCGTGACGACGATGTGTTCGCTTCCTACGCTAATTTTGTTGTTGTGCTGCGTGACGTTAGGTATGAGGTACATGCTGTAGAATGCACGCAGAGCCACGGATTTAGGATAGACGATGTCGTCGTGCAGCATGAGTTTCAAGATTGAAGATTCGCTCGTGAGATGGAACACGCCCATCCTAGTGATGCTGTTTGAGGTTCCACAATGCTTTCTGGAAATCCTCGATCGTAGGGTTATTTATTTTAGAGAGAAACGCGAGCACGGAGAGGCAGAGATGACCGCAGTTCACGTCTCCGAAATCTTGAATGCGTTCGTCGTTGTAGTATATAGAGGTTTTGTTCGTCTTCAGATAATGAATTAAATTTGTAGGTGGAACACCTCCGAAAGAATCGAAAACGAATGCTTTATCATTGTCGTTTTTGTGGTAACATATCCAATGCGTGCCTGGATTTTCTTGACCGTCCAAGTTGACTACTCCGCATTCTCTTCTTTTAACGCTTGAAGGTAGCGAGTCGGACATGAAAACTCCTCTGAAGTATTTGATTCGTAACGGTTCGATCAGAGATTCAATGTCTCGGTTGGTGAGTGCTTCTGTTTCTTTTTTTTAAATTTTCTCATCACGCCCTTCCCTTTCTTCTCCATGGCCAGGTTGTGACGTTTCTGTTCTTCCAATTCCGCTTTGTTCTTCTTCGAGTCGATGACGGTTTTCGCGATGGCGGCACTTCCGCCAGCCAAACTTCCAACGGCCCCCAATGCTGCCAGGATGGCCGGGATGCTGAATATGAAACCTCCGATCTTTTGCTGTTTCCGCGAACGCTGCAATCTTTTCAATTGAGGTGTGCTGAGCAGCAATTTCATTCCGTGTCCTTTCGACAAGCAAGAACGTTTCTTCTCGCGTTGTTTCTTGGTGAGTAACCCATCGAGGGCACCTAGATTTTTCAGATTGGAGTATGGTATCTGGTACACGACACCCTTGGGCTTCATGTTGATGCTCTATGTGTTATTTTCACGGTATGTTATTTATATATATATTCTGAGATTTTTTTTGTGTAGTTTTTTTACGGCATGTTATTTATATATTTTCAAGGCCTCGCAGTCGTTACACAAATTCTATTACGTGCTTCGTTTTCTTGCCAAGAAGTTCCTTTGTCCCCTTGTACACGATTCGAGTTTTGTTCTCGATTAAAATAGATAGGTTCTCGTCGGATAACATGTTAGCGTATCGATCTGGTAAAAATAGACTGTATTGTGCGTTGAGCAACAGGCGTACCTTGGGACCATACTGGGTAGAAACGATTGAACCGGAAGTTATCGTGTAAGGTTTGTCGACTTCCAATTCCTGAATTTTTACATACTCGACTGACAAATTTAGCATTTGTTTTAATGCTTGGAGATCACTTATTTTTTCAGTCGTCATATCAAAAAATTTCAAAGTGTTAGAGAGAAATTTAATTGTTTTTTCACGATGTATGTTATTTATATATCAAGTTTTTTTGACATGTATATATATTATTATTTTTTTAACAGAGGAAGAAAGTCCGTGCTTCGGAAAACGCGATGATGTGCGTAATAATATCTTCCGTCTCCTGCATAGACTTGTACCAATCATCAGTATATCGTCTTCTTCCCTGCCTTGCCTCGTGCAATTCATCGAACCTATCGTTTAATTTCTCCCCTGCGGCCAAAAGCAGAATGTTGAGATCACCGCACCTCAGGCCACTGATCTCCCGAAGATGGTCCTTGAGAACCATTTCACAAGGGATGCGAAATTCCGGCGTCGTTTTTGCTATGATTACAAGTTTATTAACATCTCCGTTAACTATCTTTTTGAATATTTTAGATAGTAGCTCGGGTGGCAAATCAGTTATACGAGACATGTTGATTTTTTACTGTATGTTATTTATATACCCCACCCCAATTTTTGTTTCGTGTTCATGGCAATGGTGGTACCCAGTGCGGCGACCCGTTCACCCAGCGATGCGTCTCTGCTCACGAATCTTTCGAAAGCTGCGTGCTCTAACTTTCTGTCTGCTTCGTGACGTGCGTCCAGATCCGTCTGCGTGGTGTTGTAAGCAATGTCATGATCTTTGCATGCCGCGTCCAACGGATTCACACCCTTGTCTCCTCTCTCCAATCTTTTCTCGAGTTTGGTACCCGGTCCGCAGTACTGGTAGCCAGGTAGATGCATCTCGAAAGGTAACTTGTTGATGATGTCGTTCACAAGCCCCTTTCCTTCGGCCACGTTCCAAAATTTCGGAGGCAGCGTGTTGATGATTTTGATCAGGTAACCTATGCCCTTGTCGTCGTTCACGATGAAGTTGGAAAGTTTCGTGCTGATCATGTCCACGATGCCAACCTTCTCGTTGTAGAAATTACGATTACCTGCATTCTCTTCGCCGGCTATCACCAACAATCGGTCCACGAGCTTCCTCACGTCGTCCACCCAAACGAATTCTTTGGGTAACGTGTTGTAGCGTTTGACCCCGCTGCCTGTTTTGACCTGGTTCCAAATCGGTTTGATGAGATTCCTGTACTTCTCGCCGCTACTCGATTTCACCCTATTCTGCGAGGCGTCGTTGTTTTGGTACAAGGCATCCGTCATGATCAGAATTTCCTTGTAACTCTGGTAATCTTCGTCGGTGTAATCTTTCGGCTGCTTTTTGGCAACGAGTTCCCACAGTCCCACCGTACCCGGATACCTGTTCCAACTATCCTTGTCGCCTAAATTGACTTTAATGTCGTTGCCTTCGAAGGTCACCTTCGATTTCCCAATCTTCCACACCACACCGCCGCCTTCGCTGGTTTCCATGCTGGGATACAATCCGAACACTTCATCCTTGTCGAATTTCCCCGTGCTCAGGTAGTCTCGTGCCAAAGGTCCCAACTCGATCTTATCCGAAGACGTGCTGCCTATGGCTCGACGTCGTGCCGGTGCATCCTTCAGTTCGAACGGCGTCGAAGGAATGCTTGAAATAGGCGTGGGTACAGCGTAACTTTTAGCTGCGAGCGGTACGAGTTCATTAATCAAATTTTTATTTTGTTCCGTGACACTTTTAATTTCTTTACCTAGACCGCTGATGGCATCGATCACAGGTTGATCCTGACGTTTCTTCTCTTCGTAGAATCCGCGATTTTCGGATTTCCAACCTTTGAAGCGTTTCGCAAGGTAATCGCGAAGCTTGAGATTTTCGTCTTCGATTTTTCGTTTCGTCATGACGTTATTTATATACGTCGTTTCTCACAACGTTGCAACGTTTAGAAAGTCGTTGATTTTGTTTCTGTATTTTCCGTCGTTGGGTTTCCTCGTCATGTCGATCGTAGCGAATCCGAAATCGTCACCGTTCCAGCAAGTAGAGCAGCAGCCTTCCGAAAATTGATTGTAGTTCATGTCTCCGCCTACGTAGTCATCGTACGCATGCTTGAGGTTGGTGTGATCTTGACGAAACAAACATATGAAATTAGCGTTGTCGCGTACTAACTGTTTTGGAATTTTGGAAAACGTTTGAGCTAGGTAGAAGCAATCCATTCCTTTGTGACGACCTTGCGTGAAAAAGTTGCGAATTTCATTTTGATTTTCCAGGATGGCGTCGTCGAACACAACGACTGAATTTTCACGACAATCGTCGAGTGGTTTTATTTCCGAAGCAAACGTTGCAATGTCCAGACCATCGTACAGTTTCATCAGTTGCTGGTATTTGGATTGCTCCAAACTTTTCGAGAACACGTACAGGTGCCTGTTCTTCCAATCTAACCAATTCGGTGCGAGGAGAAAATTGTCCACGAGCAGTGTCGTTTTTCCACACCCCGAAGGTCCTACGATCAGACAGCGGATGCTGTCGGGAAGCAATTCACCGTTTTTTTTCTTCGTTTGACTTTCCGAATTAGGTAAACGTTTCACAACATTCCACGTACTCATAGAATCACTTCGTTTGAATCGATCCAACTTGTTTCCGGAAGTCCCAGCCATTTCACCAAAAGTTTGTTAGTAGTGCTTATTGGGCGCTTCAAAATAGTACTTAGTAGGTATCCTCTTTTTTTATCAATCGAATATCATTTTTTGACATACTTTGACAATTTTTTGTCGATGTTTTAGCGTTTAGCGATGTTTTAGTACAAATTTTCACCATACTTATTTTTTCCCCACTCGTACTTGGTAGGTATATCATGATGTTACGTGATACAACTTAACCTATCCTTTTTTTACGATTATTTAATTTTTTTATGATCCTAAGTGATATAACTTAACCTATCATTTTTTTTATTTATGCACTGTTTGAACGTTATTATTTGAGGATCATATTTTGTAGGTATTTTTTTTTATCAATCGAATATAAGTTTTTGAGATATTTTGACAATTTTTTGTCGATGTTATAGCGTTTAGCGATGTTTTAGTACAAATTTTCACCGCACTCATTTTTTTCCCCACTCGTACTTGGTAGGTATATCACGATCTTACGTGATACAACTTAACCTATTTTTTTTTTACGATTTTTTAATTTTTTTTACGATCCTAAGTGATATAACTTAACCTATTATTTTTTTTATTTACGCACCGAACTAACCTACAGGGGGGACTCTGTTTGTTTTAATATTTCAGTATTATAAGGTTTTCACAAATTTTATATAACCTAAAATGTGTTGGATGTTGATTTTTAGTATGTGGCAATTTTTTATGAATTTAAAACTGTTCCGTCACCCTCTTGTTCTTTACGTCGTGGACGAAGGACTTCTCTGCAATCAGGATGACGCTGCATAGAGTATCGGCAGGCAGCGCGTCGTGGAACTCGCAAACATCCACTCTACAAAAATTCTACTATATGATTTTTCACTGGCTAAGCTAACCTACAAATAGGAATTGGCAGCACTGACTTATAAACCCACTGGGTCTTCTTGGCATGTTTTTTCATGATGTGTTGCCAGGCTATTGGGCATCTTGGCGTATACAATGTATATATTTTGAGAGGGGGGTTATAGCTTTTTATGCTGTACGAATACTAAAAACTTGACAGTGACAACCAACAGAGTAAATAAACCTACATGCAGAAACTAACAACACTAGTTTCTGACAGTGAATTTGAAATAAAATATTAAACAAAATACATGAGTAAGCACTGTGATTACAAATAATACCAGTGTTATGCCCCCCCCAACTCCAACTGGACAACTGGGGAAAATAATTGTACAACAATTTGTACCTAATTGTACAATACTTGTACCTAATTGTACAACATATACACAGACATAAAAAAGAGAGCCTTCTCGTAACTTACTTCATGCACAATTTATATGATTTTACAACTGTGAAAAGAAAGCATATGTGTTCTGTATGCACACATTTATTCTTATTTTTCGAAGTTGAATGGAAGCACGTGTTTTTTACGCTCTCGTAATACTGACCTTGCCCCAGTGATTTTAAATTGCTTCCATCCGGTTTTTTTTTCTGTGCTATTTCCGCGTGCACGCAACATTCGCTTTCAATAGACAGAAAGGAGTGTTAGTATAGCAGGCTCCGAGTTTACAATTTATTAAATTAAACAATAATTTATGTAAGAATATACTTGTACTTACCGAACACAAAATAATAAAAGCACATGTGAATTTTTGCGTGTGTTCATGTTATATGACGACTGAGTAAAAAATAATGTTGGCTCCCCGAAAGATAAAAGTTCCTGGTTCGACATCAGATGCATGCAAATTTTATGTTTTGCTCTCCAAAATCTTGATTTTTATGTTTGTGCTATTTGTCATACAGCAGAGGAGAAGAGGGGAGAGGGGAGGGGAGGGGGTACTATTAGCGCCATCTATTAGCAAACAATAGAAATAAAAAAGTAGGGTCAAACTTTTTCAACACCCAAAAATTTTAAACGTCCTCGTTTAGTAATACGATCAGCAGAAGACGTTTGAAAGAGTACTCTTAGTCGAGAAAGCTAATTGCTAGGGCCCATATATTGCTAAAATGTTCTTTGATTTGCATATTTCTCATACCGCCATATGTTGTTCTAGTTGACTTCTTCCAAAAAAATGCTAATTAGCGAGAGTTAATTAAGCCAGGCAAGTAAAAGAAGCAAATAGGGCAACATGTGGCGGCGTGGAAATATGTAAAAATTCGATAAAATTCGAATTAAAATTGGAGGATATTTTGCATTTTTTTCCTATAATGTACAAAACATTTACCGTACATAATCTTTTCTATTTACAACAGTATAAAATAAGAGGAATATGCGACAATATCCATATTAATTAGGAAGGTGTGTTGTATGCTAGCTTAGCTAATTGTGTCTTCTACAGCTTCACTCTATAGAGGAAAAATGAAAAAAGAGAGCTCTACAAAAACTAACGCTCTTAACAATATTGTACGCCCCGTGAAAATTATATATAAATAAGGCATAAGTGTATTATCTGCTTTCATGTCAGATTTTCCCGACTTGTGAGCTGTAGTGTTTAGGTGACAAGCGGCTCGCTCAAATATAATACCGTTGACAATATTGTACGCCCCGTGAAAATTATATATAAATAAGGCATAAGTGTATTATCTGCTTTCATGTCAGATTTTCCCGACCTGTGAGCTGTAGTGTTTAGGCGACAAGCGGCTCGCTCAAATATAATACCGTTGACAATATTGTACGCCCCGTGAAAATTATATATAAATAAGGCATAAGTGTATTATCTGCTTTCATGTCAGATTTTCCCGACCTGTGAGCTGTAGTGTTTAGGCGACAAGCGGCTTGCTCAAATATAATACCGTTGACAATATTGAACGCCCCGTGAAAATTATATATAAATAAGGCATAAGCGTATTATCTGCTTTCATGTCAGATTTTACCGACCTGTGAGCTGTAGTGTTTAGGTGACAAGCGACGTGCTCAAATATAATACCGTTGACAATATTGTACGCCCCGTGAAAATTATATATAAATAAGGCATAAGCGTATTATCTACTTTCATGTTAGATTTTCCCGACTTGTGAGCTGTAGTGTTTAGGTGACAAGCGGCTCGCTCAAATATAATACCGTTGACAATATTGTACGCCCCGTGAAAATTATATATAAATAAGGCATAAGTGTATTATCTGCTTTCATGTCAGATTTTCCCGACCTGTGAGCTGTAGTGTTTAGGCGACAAGCGGCTCGCTCAAATATAATACCGTTGACAATATTGTACGCCCCGTGAAAATTATATATAAATAAGGCATAAGTGTATTATCTGCTTTCATGTCAGATTTTCCCGACCTGTGAGCTGTAGTGTTTAGGCGACAAGCGGCTCGCTCAAATATAATACCGTTGACAATATTGAACGCCCTGTGAAAATTATATATAAATAAGGCATAAGCGTATTATCTGCTTTCATGTCAGATTTTACCGACCTGTGAGCTGTAGTGTTTAGGTGACAAGCGACGTGCTCAAATATAATACCGTTGACAATATTGAACGCCCCGTGAAAATTATATATAAATAAGGCATAAGCGTATTATCTACTTTCATGTTAGATTTTACCGACCTGTGAGCTGTAGTGTTTAGGCGACAAGCGGCTCGCTCAAATATAATACCGTTGACAATATTGAACGCCCTGTGAAAATTATATATAAATAAGGCATAAGCGTATTATCTGCTTTCATGTCAGATTTTGCCGACCTGTGAGCTGTAGTGTTTAGGTGACAAGCGACGCACTCAAATATAATACCGTTGACAATATTGTACGCCCCGTGAAAATTATATATAAATAAGGCATAAGCGTATTATCTGCTTTCATGTCAGATTTTGCCGACCTGTGAGCTGTAGTGTTTAGGTGACAAGCGACGCGCTCAAATATAATACTGTTGACAATATTGAACGCCCCGTGAAAATTACATATAAATAAGGCATAAGCGTATTATCTGCTTTCATGTCAGATTTTGCCGACCTGTGAGCTGTAGTGTTTAGGCGACAAGCGGCTCGCTTAAATATAATACCGTTGACAATATTGTACGCCCCGTGAAATAAGGCATAAGCGTATTATCTGCTTTCATGTCAGATTTTCCCGACCTGTGAGCTGTAGTGTTTAGGTGACAAGCGACCTGCTGAAATATAATACCGTTGACAATATTGAACGCCCCGTGAAAATTATATATAAATAAGGCATAAACGTATTATCTGCTTTCATGTCAGATTTTCCCGACCTGTGAGCTGTAGTGTTTAGGTGACAAGCGACGCACTCAAATATAATACCGTTGACAATATTGTACGCCCCGTGAAAATTATATATAAATAAGGCATAAGCGTATTATCTGCTTTCATGTCAGATTTTGCCGACCTGTGAGCTGTAGTGTTTAGGTGACAAGCGACGCACTCAAATATAATACCGTTGACAATATTGAACGCCCTGTGAAAATTATATATAAATAAGGCATAAGCGTATTATCTACTTTCATGTCAGATTTTGCCGACCTGTGAGCTGTAGTGTTTAGGTGACAAGCGACGCGCTCAAATATAATACTGTTGACAATATTGTACGCCCCGTGAAAATTATATATAAATAAGGCATAAGCGTATTATCTGCTTTCATGTCAGATTTTGCCGACCTGTGAGCTGTAGTGTTTAGGTGACAAGCGACGCGCTCAAATATAATACCCCACCGTTCGGTAGGGACGCTAATGTGGCAATATAGCACGGCGTAGTGCTTGCTTCTTTTATGCAGTGCATGTTCATTGGCTAGCTAGTAACTAGTGTTGCCAACTGTAATAATGAAGCACTATTTCTGTCATGGAAGGGGAAAAGGCAGGTAAAGTGGCGGTGAGTTTTGTTGGATTGGAAGCACCATATTTTTATTTTATACTAAGTATTTGACCGGTTTGATGTTGTGTGCGTGTATTGTGTGTGTGTATGTAAAAGTGTGTGTTTGCTAATGAATGTTAAATTCCATAATGCCTCCAGTTCTGTCGAAGTTGAAATCAAAAATCTTGCATAGCCAAGCTCGGGAAATTCTAAGCAACGTGCACGAGTTCATGAAGGAGGAAGCTAGTCATGGTGTTAGCATCCCAATAAAGCATTTTGGCAAGAGAGCAGCGAACAGCAGCAACAAATTGTTCATATTTTATAATTTTGGAATTATTCAAAATAAATAAATTATGTAGCTCTAACATCATTTCAACTCTGGCTCCGGCACGTGTTCTTGTAGAAATTGCATAGAGGAGGCTGTTATTTTTGCTGCTTAATGCGATACATATTGTTTTCTGTGTTAAAATTGCCATGCTTTGATGGGTGATAAGCCTATTGAAAACTGTGATCGAGCGAGATATTTTTTTGCGCTGAATAGTATTGAAATAACATAAGAAGTCTCATTATTTATTTTATATTTTGATGTTTTAGTTAGGAATATATTGATTTTCAATTTTCCGTTGCTGCGTAATGACCGGGGGGGGTCGAAATAGAGCGGCATCTGCCGCCACCTCCCAGGGAGGCAAAATGACTGCTTCAGGAGGAGTGTTATGGTGCAATTGTAGCGATTTAACACGTTGGCATGTTATTATCTGCCGTTGCAGTTCCATACCAGTGTATACGGGTTTTGGAAGTGAAAAGTTAAAACGCCACCAGTGCATTAATGCAATGAAAAATAATATATATATTTTTTTTTATTTTGTTTGAAATTACTCAAATAAGGAATTGTATGAAGAAGTCTTCTTTGCAGTATTTTTGGTAATTTTACTTATGTGTTAGTTCATATTTTGCGAATTTTTAGTCTATATGTATGTAGCTACATACAAAGTTACTTGTTAGTACATATTAATCCTAGTCCTGGTATAATGCATGACGTTTAAAACTCAATGTTAGATAGACCTGAATTCTCTAATTTTATTGTTGTATGTAACAGCTGTGCATCGGCGCACTGCATCGATTTTTCTATCTGCTCTATTAGCAACACTGCTTTTTTAGTTGTTTCGCGCATCGCATGGCAGAATTATCTGCGCTGGACTCTACCCAGTGCGGCGACCTGTTCACCCAGCGATGTGTCTCTGCTCACGAACCTTTCGAAAGCTGCATGTTCTAATTTTTTGTCTGTTTTGTGACGTGCGTCCAGATCCGTCTGCGTGGTGTTGTAAGCGATGTCGTGATCTTTGCATGCCGCGTCCAACGGATTCACACCCTTGTCTCCTCTCTCCAATTTTTTCTCGAGTTTGGTACCCGGTCCGCAGTACTGGTAGCCAGGTAAATGCATCTCAAAAAGTAACTTGTTACCTTTTGACAACAGGCACCTGTACGTGTTCTCGAAAAGTTTGGAGCAATCCAAATACCAGTAACTGATGAAACTGTACGATGGTCTGGACATTGCAACGTTTGCCTCGGAAATAAAACCACTCGACGATTGTCGTGAAAATTTAGTCGTTGTGTTCGACGACGCCATCTTGGAAAATCAAAATGAAATTCGCAACTTTTTCACGCAAGGTCGTCACAAAAAAAATGGATTGCTTCTACCTAGCTCAAATATTTTCCAAAATTCCAAAACAGTTAGTACGCGACAACGCTAATTTCATATGTTTGTTTCGTCAAGATTATACCAACCTCAAGCACGCGTACGATGACTACGTAGGCGGAGACATGAACTACAATTAATTTTCGGAACGTTGCTGCTCTACTTGCTGGAACGGTGACGATTTCGGATTCGCGACGATCGACATGACGAGGAAACCCAACGACGGAAAATACAGAAACAAAATCAACGACTTTCTAAACGTTGTAACGTTGTGAGAAACGACGTTTATTTATATACGTATATACGTAACGTTGTGAGAAACGACGTTTATTTATATACGTTGCAATGTCCAGACCATCGTACAGTTTCATCAGTTACTGGTATTTGGATTGCTCCAAACTTTTCGAGAACACGTACAGGTGCCTGTTGTCAAAAGGTAACAAGTTACTTTTTGAGATGCATTTACCTGGCTGCCAGTACTGCGGACCGGGTACCAAACTCGAGAAAAAATTGGAGAGAGGAGACAAGGGTGTGAATCCGTTGGACGCGGCATGCAAAGATCACGACATCGCTTACAACACCACGCAGACGGATCTGGACGCACGTCACAAAACAGACAAAAAATTAGAACATGCAGCTTTCGAAAGGTTCGTGAGCAGAGACACATCGCTGGGTGAACAGGTCGCCGCACTGGGTAGAGTCCAGCGCAGATAATTCTGCCATGCGATGCGCGAAACAACTAAAAAAGCAGTGTTGCTAATAGAGCAGATAGAAAAATCGATGCAGTGCGCCGATGCACAGCTGTTACATACAACAATAAAATTAGAGAATTCAGGTCTATCTAACATTGAGTTTTAAACGTCATGCATTATACCAGGACTAGGATTAATATGTACTAACAAGTAACTTTGTATGTAGCTACATACATATAGACTAAAAATTCGCAAAATATGAACTAACACATAAGTAAAATTACCAAAAATACTGCAAAGAAGACTTCTTCATACAATTCCTTATTTGAGTAATTTCAAACAAAATAAAAAAAAATATATATATTATTTTTCATTGCATTAATGCACTGGTGGCGTTTTAACTTTTCACTTCCAAAACCCGTATACACTGGTATGGAACTGCAACGGCAGATAATAACATGCCAACGTGTTAAATCGCTACAATTGCACCATAACACTCCTCCTGAAGCAGTCATTTTGCCTCCCTGGGAGGTGGCGGCAGATGCCGCTCTATTTCGACCCCCCCGGTCATTACGCAGCAACGGAAAATTGAAAATCAATATATTCCTAACTAAAACATCAAAATATAAAATAAATAATGAGACTTCTTATGTTATTTCAATACTATTCAGCGCAAAAAAATATCTCGCTCGATCACAGTTTTCAATAGGCTTATCACCCATCAAAGCATGGCAATTTTAACACAGAAAACAATATGTATCGCATTAAGCAGCAAAAATAACAGCCTCCTCTATGCAATTTCTACAAGAACACGTGCCGGAGCCAGAGTTGAAATGATGTTAGAGCTACATAATTTATTTATTTTGAATAATTCCAAAATTATAAAATATGAACAATTTGTTGCTGCTGTTCGCTGCTCTCTTGCCAAAATGCTTTATTGGGATGCTAACACCATGACTAGCTTCCTCCTTCATGAACTCGTGCACGTTGCTTAGAATTTCCCGAGCTTGGCTATGCAAGATTTTTGATTTCAACTTCGACAGAACTGGAGGCATTATGGAATTTAACATTCATTAGCAAACACACACTTTTACATACACACACACAATACACGCACACAACATCAAACCGGTCAAATACTTAGTATAAAATAAAAATATGGTGCTTCCAATCCAACAAAACTCACCGCCACTTTACCTGCCTTTTCCCCTTCCATGACAGAAATAGTGCTTCATTATTACAGTTGGCAACACTAGTTACTAGCTAGCCAATGAACATGCACTGCATAAAAGAAGCAAGCACTACGCCGTGCTATATTGCCACATTAGCGTCCCTACCGAACGGTGGGGTATTATAT
The DNA here is from genome assembly GCF_977018435.1 of Lepisma saccharinum. Taxonomy (NCBI): domain Eukaryota; kingdom Metazoa; phylum Arthropoda; class Insecta; order Zygentoma; family Lepismatidae; genus Lepisma; species Lepisma saccharinum. The sequence continues at coordinate 2,285,111 of NC_139250.1, read as the reverse complement.
TTGAGCGCGTCGCTTGTCACCTAAACACTACAGCTCACAGGTCGGCAAAATCTGACATGAAAGCAGATAATACGCTTATGCCTTATTTATATATAATTTTCACGGGGCGTACAATATTGTCAACAGTATTATATTTGAGCGCGTCGCTTGTCACCTAAACACTACAGCTCACAGGTCGGCAAAATCTCACATGAAAGTAGATAATACGCTTATGCCTTATTTATATATAATTTTCACAGGGCGTTCAATATTGTCAACGGTATTATATTTGAGTGCGTCGCTTGTCACCTAAACACTACAGCTCACAGGTCGGCAAAATCTGACATGAAAGCAGATAATACGCTTATGCCTTATTTATATATAATTTTCACGGGGCGTACAATATTGTCAACGGTATTATATTTGAGTGCGTCGCTTGTCACCTAAACACTACAGCTCACAGGTCGGGAAAATCTGACATGAAAGCAGATAATACGTTTATGCCTTATTTATATATAATTTTCACGGGGCGTTCAATATTGTCAACGGTATTATATTTCAGCAGGTCGCTTGTCACCTAAACACTACAGCTCACAGGTCGGGAAAATCTGACATGAAAGCAGATAATACGCTTATGCCTTATTTATATGTAATTTTCACGGGGCGTACAATATTGTCAACGGTATTATATTTAAGCGAGCCGCTTGTCGCCTAAACACTACAGCTCACAGGTCGGCAAAATCTGACATGAAAGCAGATAATACGCTTATGCCTTATTTATATGTAATTTTCACGGGGCGTTCAATATTGTCAACAGTATTATATTTGAGCGCGTCGCTTGTCACCTAAACACTACAGCTCACAGGTCGGCAAAATCTGACATGAAAGCAGATAATACGCTTATGCCTTATTTATATATAATTTTCACGGGGCGTACAATATTGTCAACGGTATTATATTTGAGTGCGTCGCTTGTCACCTAAACACTACAGCTCACAGGTCGGCAAAATCTGACATGAAAGCAGATAATACGCTTATGCCTTATTTATATATAATTTTCACAGGGCGTTCAATATTGTCAACGGTATTATATTTGAGCGAGCCGCTTGTCGCCTAAACACTACAGCTCACAGGTCGGTAAAATCTAACATGAAAGTAGATAATACGCTTATGCCTTATTTATATATAATTTTCACGGGGCGTTCAATATTGTCAACGGTATTATATTTGAGCACGTCGCTTGTCACCTAAACACTACAGCTCACAGGTCGGTAAAATCTGACATGAAAGCAGATAATACGCTTATGCCTTATTTATATATAATTTTCACAGGGCGTTCAATATTGTCAACGGTATTATATTTGAGCGAGCCGCTTGTCGCCTAAACACTACAGCTCACAGGTCGGGAAAATCTGACATGAAAGCAGATAATACACTTATGCCTTATTTATATATAATTTTCACGGGGCGTACAATATTGTCAACGGTATTATATTTGAGCGAGCCGCTTGTCGCCTAAACACTACAGCTCACAGGTCGGGAAAATCTGACATGAAAGCAGATAATACACTTATGCCTTATTTATATATAATTTTCACGGGGCGTACAATATTGTCAACGGTATTATATTTGAGCGAGCCGCTTGTCACCTAAACACTACAGCTCACAAGTCGGGAAAATCTAACATGAAAGTAGATAATACGCTTATGCCTTATTTATATATAATTTTCACGGGGCGTACAATATTGTCAACGGTATTATATTTGAGCACGTCGCTTGTCACCTAAACACTACAGCTCACAGGTCGGTAAAATCTGACATGAAAGCAGATAATACGCTTATGCCTTATTTATATATAATTTTCACGGGGCGTTCAATATTGTCAACGGTATTATATTTGAGCGAGCCGCTTGTCGCCTAAACACTACAGCTCACAGGTCGGGAAAATCTGACATGAAAGCAGATAATACACTTATGCCTTATTTATATATAATTTTCACGGGGCGTACAATATTGTCAACGGTATTATATTTGAGCGAGCCGCTTGTCGCCTAAACACTACAGCTCACAGGTCGGGAAAATCTGACATGAAAGCAGATAATACACTTATGCCTTATTTATATATAATTTTCACGGGGCGTACAATATTGTCAACGGTATTATATTTGAGCGAGCCGCTTGTCACCTAAACACTACAGCTCACAAGTCGGGAAAATCTGACATGAAAGCAGATAATACACTTATGCCTTATTTATATATAATTTTCACGGGGCGTACAATATTGTTAAGAGCGTTAGTTTTTGTAGAGCTCTTTTTTTTCATTTTTCCTCTATAGAGTGAAGCTGTAGAAGACACAATTAGCTAACCTAGCATACAACACACCTTCCTAATTAATATGGATATTGTCGCATATTCCTCTTATTTTATACTGTTGTAAATAGAAAAGATTATGTACGGTAAATGTTTTGTACATTATAGGAAAAAAATGCAAAATATCCTCCAATTTTAATTCGAATTTTATCATATTTCCACGCCGCCACATGTTGCCCTATTTGCTTCTTTTACTTGCCTGGCTTAATTAACTCTCGCTAATTAGCATTTTTTTGGAAGAAGTCAACTAGAACAACATATGGCGGTATGAGAAATATGCAAATCAAAGAACATTTTAGCAATATATGGGCCCTAGCAATTAGCTTTCTCGACTAAGAGTACTCTTTCAAACGTCTTCTGCTGATCGTATTACTAAACGAGGACGTTTAAAATTTTTGGGTGTTGAAAAAGTTTGACCCTACTTTTTTATTTCTATTGTTTGCTAATAGATGGCGCTAATAGTACCCCCTCCCCTCCCCTCTCCCCTCTTCTCCTCTGCTGTATGACAAATAGCACAAACATAAAAATCAAGATTTTGGAGAGCAAAACATAAAATTTGCATGCATCTGATGTCGAACCAGGAACTTTTATCTTTCGGGGAGCCAACATTATTTTTTACTCAGTCGTCATATAACATGAACACACGCAAAAATTCACATGTGCTTTTATTATTTTGTGTTCGGTAAGTACAAGTATATTCTTACATAAATTATTGTTTAATTTAATAAATTGTAAACTCGGAGCCTGCTATACTAACACTCCTTTCTGTCTATTGAAAGCGAATGTTGCGTGCACGCGGAAATAGCACAGAAAAAAAAACCGGATGGAAGCAATTTAAAATCACTGGGGCAAGGTCAGTATTACGAGAGCGTAAAAAACACGTGCTTCCATTCAACTTCGAAAAATAAGAATAAATGTGTGCATACAGAACACATATGCTTTCTTTTCACAGTTGTAAAATCATATAAATTGTGCATGAAGTAAGTTACGAGAAGGCTCTCTTTTTTATGTCTGTGTATATGTTGTACAATTAGGTACAAGTATTGTACAATTAGGTACAAATTGTTGTACAATTATTTTCCCCAGTTGTCCAGTTGGAGTTGGGGGGGGCATAACACTGGTATTATTTGTAATCACAGTGCTTACTCATGTATTTTGTTTAATATTTTATTTCAAATTCACTGTCAGAAACTAGTGTTGTTAGTTTCTGCATGTAGGTTTATTTACTCTGTTGGTTGTCACTGTCAAGTTTTTAGTATTCGTACAGCATAAAAAGCTATAACCCCCCTCTCAAAATATATACATTGTATACGCCAAGATGCCCAATAGCCTGGCAACACATCATGAAAAAACATGCCAAGAAGACCCAGTGGGTTTATAAGTCAGTGCTGCCAATTCCTATTTGTAGGTTAGCTTAGCCAGTGAAAAATCATATAGTAGAATTTTTGTAGAGTGGATGTTTGCGAGTTCCTCGACGCGCTGCCTGCCGATACTCTATGCAGCGTCATCCTGATTGCAGAGAAGTCCTTCGTCCACGACGTAAAGAACAAGAGGGTGACGGAACAGTTTTAAATTCATAAAAAATTGCCACATACTAAAAATCAACATCCAACACATTTTAGGTTATATAAAATTTGTGAAAACCTTATAATACTGAAATATTAAAACAAACAGAGTCCCCCCTGTAGGTTAGTTCGGTGCGTAAATAAAAAAAATAATAGGTTAAGTTATATCACTTAGGATCGTAAAAAAAATTAAAAAATCGTAAAAAAAAAATAGGTTAAGTTGTATCACGTAAGATCGTGATATACCTACCAAGTACGAGTGGGGAAAAAAATGAGTGCGGTGAAAATTTGTACTAAAACATCGCTAAACGCTATAACATCGACAAAAAATTGTCAAAATATCTCAAAAACTTATATTCGATTGATAAAAAAAAAATACCTACAAAATATGATCCTCAAATAATAACGTTCAAACAGTGCATAAATAAAAAAAATGATAGGTTAAGTTATATCACTTAGGATCATAAAAAAATTAAATAATCGTAAAAAAAGGATAGGTTAAGTTGTATCACGTAACATCATGATATACCTACCAAGTACGAGTGGGGAAAAAATAAGTATGGTGAAAATTTGTACTAAAACATCGCTAAACGCTAAAACATCGACAAAAAATTGTCAAAGTATGTCAAAAAATGATATTCGATTGATAAAAAAAGAGGATACCTACTAAGTACTATTTTGAAGCGCCCAATAAGCACTACTTTTGTTGCCTCTCTTGCGCAAAACTTTTTCGATAAGGTACGTGTCGGGGTATTTAGTTTTAGAGAGTTCCTCCTCGTAGAAGCGCCCCAATAAAATTTCACCGCCACTGTCTTTTATTATATACGTGTGACGGTTCCCGGGTAGAACTCGAACCACGGTAAAAAGTTCAGTGCTCCAGTTTCGTGTGAAACCCCTGTCGAACGTTCGCTTCAATTTACTGACCCTCACCTGTTCTCCAATTTTGTATTTAGCTTTTTTTGTCGTGGGCGTGTACTTTGGACAGTAAACGCTAGAAATTAAACGTTGCTCGTCAGACTTGGTAACGTCAGCTGGCTTCATGCCTATCGTTGCGTGCCGTGTGTGATTATAGTCGTTAACAAGTTCCGGAAGAATAGTGACCCACTTGTAGCTTCCCTGAAGCGTGAAGCGTGACCACATGCGCGATTTCAGAGTGCGATTGAATCTTTCCACGATGCTGGCCTTGACGTCACTGAAGGTCGAGTAATGTTGAACGTTGTGTTTCCGAATAAACTTTTGGAATACTGCATTGTAAAATTCCTTCCCTTTGTCCGTGTGCAGAAACCGAGGTCGTCTGCCGCCGCTTTCGCGAAAAATTGTCTTGAATGCTTCCGTGACGCACGTTCCTGTTTTCGCCTTCAAAGGTAGAGCCCATGCGAATTTCGAAAATGTGTCTATGACAGTGAGGAGGTACTTGTTGCCATTGTTCAATTTATGCACGTTTTTTAACTTGCCGCTACTCATTTCGACGAGGTCGCTTTCCCAGAGGTCGTCGATTCCCTTGGTTACCACAGCCAAACGTTCGTAGTTGCGGCGTGCAGGTTTATGCAATTCTTGGACGATGGCTTGCCTAGACATTTTTTTATTATTTTTAGAGATTACGTTTCAAAAGAAGCACAAGCGTGATGGGATTCAAAGAGGGTGGCACTTCGCTCGTGTTTTGAATGATCAGCTTATCGCCGGCACTCACGTCGAAAACAGTAAGATCTTCGTCTTCGTGTATTTCATATATGTTGCGCGTTTCGTTCCAACGCGCCAGAGGAATGTTTCCTGCTTTCTGGACACCACGATTCGATATCAAAGTCATGGTGGGAACGCTAGCTTTTCTGCCGTGAGACCAGTACGAAAATTCGTTTATCTGAATCGTGCCATCGAGGAGAAACTTGTAGTACGGATGATAAGGATGTAGCATGTACAGTTTGTTAACCTTCGACGAAGGTGGAGATTCTCTGTTGATTGGGTACGCTGTTGATTTCGATAGCTTGCAGAGAATGCAGTTTAGCGAATTTAGTATCGATGCTAACGAGGTTGCTGTGAAGCTGACCCAGTGTGTTTTGTACGGGCACCAAATGCTCGACTATGGTATCTGTTACGGTAGAAAATGACGGTTTGATTTTCACTTCCACGTTCAACTGCTTGTAGCTTTCGTTGAGTTCTTGCAACTTGGCACCGAAAGAGGCCAGCGTTGATTCCTGCGTTGATTCCAGCACTCCAACTTGATCTCTGATGTTGACGACAATGTTCTGAAGGTTCTCGATTTGATTCAATTTCGAGCTCTTCTCGGTAAGATCGTTCACGATGATTCGCATCTCTGTAAACTGCGTGTGAAGGTCGGCGACGCTCTGCGAAGTGGGCAGCGTCGACACCAGCGAAGCAAGTTCGTCTCGAATCTGTTCCACGTTCGCCGTTTCCGTTTCCAGTCGTTTCAGCATTCGAGATATGTTCCTTTTCAAAGCGTGTAATTCTTTGGAGGTGGGGAGATTGGCCACTTTACTCTCGAGATCGCTCAACGAACTTTTGATGTCACTCGAATCGGATAGTGCCGTCACCGCCGTTTTCAATTTTTCCAAATCTTCGCTCGAAGGCACGCTCGTTCGTAACGATTCCAAGTCACCCTGTATGTTGTCCAGTACGTGATGAAAATGAGTAAGATTGGATTCGACGTTCAAATTTTCCAAATATTGGATCTTCTGCTGAACTGTGCTTAACGTGTCCTGAATACTCGTCAACACACTTGCTTCAGCGTGAATATTTTTAATTTCTTCGTTGATCAACTCCAGAGACGCCTGAAGCGTGGCGATGGTGGTTTGAATGTGTTCGAAATCTCGATACGCCTCCAGTTGAATTTTTATGTTCGCGACGCTTTTACCGATGACCTGCAGTTCGTCCGACGATGGTAGGTTTGTCATTGTATCTTCCAAAGTCTGCAACTTGGATTTGATTTCTTCCAACGTGCCGGTGAATTCTTCTTGTAATTTAGAAACAACGACCTGCAAGCGTTCTATATCAATATCATTCACGACGGTTTGAAGTTCAGAGAAATTCTTTTCTATTGCGGAAGTTCGCTCTTCGATTTCGAGTTTCAATTTTTCCAAATCTTCATTTTTCGATTGAAATTGCTGTAATTTGGCCAAATCATTTTGAAGCGAATCCATGCTCAACTGTATATTTTGAATGTTGTCGTAAGAAGGTACGTCGACATAATTTTTTATCAGTGTTTTCAGTTCGGAATCGATTTTCAGAATGGGATCGAGACATTGTGTTTGGAGCGTAGCGATCTCAGACTCTAAACTTTTGTTTAAGGTCTCCTGCAAAGCGATCAAATCGGTCCTCAACTTCTTAACACGAACGTCCAACATGAGAATCTCTTCTGCATGGTCTACACGCTTGGTGTTGCCGAAAATATCGTTAGGCATTTTTGGTTAACGGTTATTTATAATAGGATAGACGATTCGTAATTCTACGAAGAGAGGAATAAGTTTGTCATAGTCTCCGAGGAGTTCCACGTAAAGATAATCTCCTGCAGACACATCGTACGACATGTTAGAAAGTATCTTGTCGTGCTTCATTCGAAAAATGTTCTTGCCGGTAGAAATTTTGATTTCGCCTGTGTTCTCCGGATTCACGGTGATTTGAAGTTTCCCGTCGATCGGAATTTCATAGAAATATAAATTGTTATTAAAAACATAAAACATCTTGCCCACATCGTTATTTATTTCCGTCCATATACTATTAAGATGTACAATTAGTAGACCATTGAGTTTAGATAACACGGAAGGTAAGAGGTTATTGGAATTTGGTGATGCAGTGTCCATGTTGCTTTGTTTGCGAAAACCAAAGAGATTCATTGTCCTTGTTAGTTATTTAACGCATTGTGCTTTTTTGCTATTCTTCAAAACATACGGAGGAAGAGAATGAAAGGGGGAGCCCTCGGGCGATGAAAAGTTGCAACCTGTTATTATGTTGTTAAGCCCGCTCAAACCGAGGCTCATTAAATTCAACTCTTATTTTTCATCGCCCGAGGGCTCCCTCTTTCATTCTTTTCCTCCGTCTGTTTTTGAAGAAGAATAGCAAAAACACAGCGAACTTCATGGCTATGAGGTTACGGTTAACACACGCCACATTTATCGCTTTTATTGTAGTGCCCCCACTCTCGCGTGTGGATTTGACAATCGAGAACACGTAACTTGTTGTCCGTTGCATCCAATGCGACCTTGGTTACGCGCGTCGTGTGCAAATCATGCAATTTACTTGCAATGCGATGATCGGTGCTGAGTTGCCTTTTACCATGAAAAAGGCATTCTTTGTAGTCTTGCATGCTAAATTTGCTGGTACTTATTTTTCCTACCCCCTTCGCCTTCTTGATCTCTTTTTCTTCTGTAATCTTTACACAGTACATTTTGGCACGAAGCCCCGCAAATTCCCTGCTGTAATTACCAGCCGCTTCATCTTTGAACTTTCCAATCGTAATTTTGTTTTCTGTCGAATGCAAGTGATGGCCTGATGATAAGTTGCTAAAATCAAACAGATGCTTCATCTTAGTCAGATCATGTTCGAGGCTTGGTGTTTGGATTAGAAAAATGAAGCTATCCGTATCAATGTAACATATTTGGATGTTATCTCCATAAAAGGGTTGAAACTGATCGTAGTACGATTGGTACATGTGCAATTTTGATAGTTCAAGGACAGTGGCACCTATGGCAATCGGCTTGTTGAGCATCACTTGCTTCTTGTTCCTCTCAACAAATACTAGATTCTCGTCGAAAATAGTGAAGTTTTTGAAGTAGGGTGACGCGACGATCTTCTCAAATTTCTTTTCGTCCGTGACCAACGTTGCGTCGATGTAATTACGCACGTTCTCCATCGTCTTGCCGTAGATGGCATTATTGAACAGTTTGTACAGATCCTTGTCTGCAGGCGATGTCGATTGCGCTCTGCGGCGCGTGTTCTCGGCTATGTAGGGTTCGAGCCACTTGCTCTGTCGGAACTTCAATCCTCTATGAACTTTCTTCAACTGCAAGCCGTGACTTATGTAAAATTGGAGGAGTCGGTAGTGCAGAACGTAATTCCGCTTGTTCTCCATGCTTAGTATGAGTTTTGGCTCCGATCCTCCAGGTGGCTTCTCCTTGGTGGGGGCCAGGGCCAATCCGTGATGTTTCTCGTGAAGCGTTTCGGGATAATCGAGATCCACTTCCAAGAAACAGCCCCATTCATTATCTTCGCTCCAGTTGAGAAAATCTTCGCAGGAGAGTTCCTCTTCGGTCATCCACCCGTAGTCGCTGATGGGAAGACACTGGGACATGGAGTGGCCGTACAGGTTGTTGACATCCCAGTAGACAATATAGGTGTTGGGCTTCGATGCATCGTAACCAGACGTATGAGGATTGTTTGCTTGAGCATGGCGTCGGGGACATTGGACGATGCCACCCCGTATCGCACTCTCCATGAAAGCATACTGTTCCTTCTCTGCGATGAGGCCCAGTTCCACGTTGGTGTATTTCATCATCGATTCCCAAGTCAATCCCGGCGTGGTGAAGAAATACGCAGGATCCAACTTGTATATCGCGATGCATCTCTTACGAAACGATTCGAAAATGTCCATGAGGAGAGTCACGTCCAATTTGAGATAGAGATCGTGATAATCGCGAAAAGTTTGGCAATTGAATGCCGTCCATACACTACGAGCGTGTTCGTAGTCCTCTTCGGAACAGACGTCCTCCGTGAGACAAGAATAAAATACCTCCCGGGGTGGAAGTTCCGTCTCGTCAAATTTCTCGAAATCGTTGACGTACTCGTAGGGGTAGACGCCCTTGCGGCGCAACAGATTCAAATTCTCATCTCTCCCCGAAAAACATTTTTGTTTGGTGGCCACAAGATCTTCGTCGCCAAGTTGAGCTGCAAGGCTTGCGAGGCTGGAGGACAGGAAATTGTACGAGTCCAGGATTCGCACTTCCACGCTTCCTCCTTCTTCGAGAGGGATCCACACTCTCACTGTAATATACTTCTCGCTCGTTCTCGGAATGATGCTGATTCGAGAAGTTATGTTGTGGAGCTCTTTGACGAAGAGATGTGTGTCGTACTTCTCCGTGTAGTGCAGAAACACGGCAACAAAATGCGACTCCTTAATTTTAAGATTGCACGAATTACAGATGGTGCTTAGAAATAATCCATTCTGGTGGTCATGGTGGACGACCTTGTAATTTTCGGGGGTGAAAGCCTGGTTACACTCCTCGCATCTTGTCGCCGCGTCATGTCTCCGTTGTTGTTCCGTCGTGAGAGCAGGTGGAGAAACGTAAGAGCCTTTCAGGCTGGGTGCAAGTTCTCTCGCGTATTCCGCTATCTTCGTAACAAAATGTTTTGCCGCATCGGGTCCGCAATACAAGATGACATCATTTAATTTTTCTCCGTAGATGGAGAAACTGCAAGGCTCGTGGTGAAAAATTTGGGTCGTGCTTGAGGTAGAGGGATCAGGGTTGCAAGACGTCATGGGAACTTGGAAGCTTTCAAAGTCAGCATAAAGGACGACGGGATGGTGGAGAAGAGCCTGGTGTTTCTGAAATTTCATCTTGGTTCCGGGTTCCGGCATGACATCTTCGGGTTCTGCATTCACAGAGCCAAAACACTTGTGCTGTTCTCTCATCTTTTTACCTCCGCGAAAAATTCTCAAACACCGATCGCAAATTTCGATCTTATCGTGATGCTTGCTGATCTGTCTTCCTACTAATCCTGAGAAATTCCGTATCAAACTGTAACGGCCATCTACAAGCAAGAGTCGAATTACATTATTCAGGCTTCTCGCAGGTCTTAACACACGAATGTTGTCGCAATCGTCAACCCCAAACACAGAAATATTGATATCTTTTCCTTTTTCCTCTCTATAGTTTTTTTCAAATTGATTGATCTTATTCAGGGGCACAGGATAGGAAATTCCTCTCATCATATTCTCGTATATCCCCTCATATCCTCTGTAATTGGACAGGCGTTGGGGGTGATTATTAGCTGGGTGTAATGCGGCGATGACAGACCATAGGAAACTCTTCTGATCATTACTTTGTATGTTCAACACTGCATTTTGCTTTTTTTTTTGTTTTTTGTTTTTTTTGAGTGCTGCGTAATGGTTTGAAATTGCAGACTCGAAGTTCTAACATGTGGTTGTGACCGCAAAGACTCCATCCACTTCCTCTACCTTCAAACTCTTCTTGTTTTTGTGTCAGGTGATCAAATAGCCGTGTCACTATCTCGTCAAGATCCTCGTTATTGTCATCGTGTAAGGCTTCACACCCTACGTAAAAGCTAAAAGTACTTGACTCGGACGAGACAACTTTCTCATACAGCAGGGTCAAGACGAGATGAATTTTAATTGCAACATTGACGAGGCAATCACGTAATTTATCGACTACCTGAGATTTCACATTGTTGAGGAAGGTGCTTGAGTCACACTTTTCATCGCTTCCAGATTTATACGTTATGATGCGTGCACTTTTATTCAAAGCACCAACTTCATGCCCATCAGTGCGAGATTTCTTTGCCGGGGGGGCGTCATCATGTTTCGGTAAACGACATTTTTTCAAATGCCTAGCAATATTAGGTTTAGAAATCAACTTTCTACAGTTGCGACATGCCACTTTCTCGCCAAGACCGGAGGGACCTGGTTGCGGTTCCATTTTTTCTCTCTGTTATTTATATATATATACAGAGAAATTTTTTTGGGGGGGTTGTGGTAGTGGTAGTGGAAAGCGCACTGAAACAGAAGAAAAAAAAATTGAAAAAATGCTCGACATTTTTTTCCTTCCACATATATATTAGAGGCGAACAGTATGTATGTATGTATGTGTGTGTGCACTGTTGTAGGAGGTTAAAAATATGGGACATGTAAGTGTGTGTCAATTTTTTATGGCTCCTCTGAATATGTGTGTGTCAGACGCAAAACAAAAATATTAATATATCATGAAAATAAAAACTTACCTTTCAAGAGAGGTGGAGAGAGACTTCAAAATAAAAACTTGTAGCTCACTAAAACTTCCACGATGATATATATGTATACTGCCAGACAAACAATTAAGAATACTGAACTGTCACGATTGACGTTCACCCTTCAAGAGAAATAGAAAAACTTCAAAATAAAAACTTGTAGCTCACTAAAAACTTCCACGATGATATATATGTATACTGCCAGATAAACAAATTAAAAAATACTGAACTGCCACGATTGACGTTCACTATGATAATGATGTACAAAAGAAGAAACTAGTACGTTATATAGGAACTCCTTTTTTTTCTCCTTCTCTCCTTCCTACTCCATGCGACTCTTTTTGGTGAAAACACAATGAGGGTTATAGTTAATGTTTTAGCAAATAAAACTCTTGTTAACTGATTTATTCATGCCATATTTTTTCAACAAAAGATTTTTGTGATGTGCACAATATCCTGTAGGGGACAAATAACAATAAACGGGACGTTGATAGTTCCACCCATGCATGTATTGTCGATTATTTCCCCTCGGCCTCTATTCCACGCCCCGTCAGGGTGTGGTGTGTGAAACAAACGATTCCCAGCACAAAACTCAAAAAGCGGAAGATGCTGCTGTGTTTGCTTCCGCCACATTCGCTTCTGATTCTATTGTTATCGGGGATGTAATAGATTCTTTATTCAGAACCGTGGGAAAGCTGAAAAAAAATAGAATCTCTTCGGGCGAAAGAGGATGTAAGGTGAATGGGTTCGGGGAGGGGTTGCTGTGGATAGTTTGGTCCGTGATGAAAATGTTACATTGAGCGATGAAACACAATTTCTCCACAGGGACAGGAAAAATTCTACCGAGCGTCGCTATCCACGCGAACATTAGAAATTGCCTGAATAGCTTGGGGGCTTGGCTTAGGATTATCAATTTTCGTTTTAGAGAATAATCTATGTAAGATTCTAGCATCGAGAATAAACAACATTGATTAAATTTTTGACAACATTCGCAGTACAAATCTAAACTCGTGATGATTTCGCCGTTACCACGCACCCTGGCGAGGTTATAGGGGCCAGGCATCCTAAAAACAACAATTATTATTTTGTTTGTTTGTTTGTGTTACAATACATATGCGCGCGCGTGCGTGCGTGCGTGTGTATATGCCACATTCTTCCCCCGAGAGAGAGGTTTACGAAGGTCACGATATATATAAACATTTGGGTCCCGGACTTGGAAAATTACGATAAGGTGCACTCATCTTTCAAAAAATAAGAAGATGAGAAGATGAGAAGATGAGAAGATGAGAGGATGAGAGCGCGCGCGTGTGTATATGCCACATCGTTCCCTCCCCGAGAGAAGAGGTTTACGAAGATCACGATATATATAAACATTTGGCCCCGTTGATTCCAGCACTCCAACTTCATCTCTAATGTTGACGACAATATTCTAAAGGTAGAGAGAATGAGAGAATGAGAGATTGAGAGATTGAGAGATTGAGAGATTGAGAGAATAAGAGGATAAGAGAAGAGGTTTACGTAGGTCACAATATATAAACATTTGGTCCCAAACTTGGAAAATTACGATAAAGTGCACTCATCTTTCAAAAAATAAAAGAATGAGAGAATGAGAGAATGAGAGGAGAGGTTTACGTAGGTCACGATATATAAACATTTGGTCCCAGACTTGGAAAATTACGATAAGGTGCACTCATCTTTCAAAAAATAAGAAAATAAAAGAATAAAAAAATGAGAGAATAAAAAAAGATGAGAGGATGAGAGGAGAATAAAAAGAGAATGAAAGAACAATGAGAAAGATGAGAAAGATGAGAAGGATGAGAGAATGAGAGCTCATCTTTCACTCATCACTGCCTTTTTGCCCCCGTGAAACATCGTCAGCGCAATAAATGAGGCGCGGAACAGGGAGAGAAAATGAGTTTTTCAACTTTTTGTGGTCGTTTGGTCAAGAAATCAAAGTTGGCCTCAGAAGTACAAATACTATCTACTCATGTACACTCACACACAAAAAAAAGCTAAAAAATTATACACCGTGAAAGGCTACGCCGAGTTGGAAACACTGCTGGTGAGGTTAACATACACCGTGAAAAGCTACGCCTCGCCCGAGTTGGCAACACTGCTTGTGAGGTTAACATACACCGTGAAAGGCTTCAAAATATCAGTTGGTGAAATTTTCGTGGGGTGAGTTGGCAACACTGAGCCTCAAATGATGATTCGAGCCTCAAATGAGGGCTTAGAACCGGGCCACTAGGTCTACTTCCATACATAACGGTCAGACGTTACATTAACTGCGTGCCGTCTTCCTCAAAAATGTAGAGGCGTTCATGGAGTTGTCTCGGTACATATGGGAAACAAAATGGTAATCCTTGTTCTTTCCAACTGTGAAATAAAATTTTGCATAACATCTATCGTTGCTTTGTTATTCACTAATGAAATCCGGGAGTTATTTCTGCTGCACCCTGTATACTCGATGGTTTTATCCGCTGAACTTATTGGAAGGCAAGGAATTTGGCTCATACGGCTTTGAAGGATTCCAAAGATTTATGCACACTACCAGTGGCGTCGCTAGGCCCTTTTTGGGGTGGCTTCAGCCCCCCCCCCCAATCCCTCGATAAGCCCCCCCAACTTTTAGCTATTATTACATACAGTATTTCGAGAAAACATATTTGAACAATTGTTAATGCAGGAACATACCTATAGATACAAAAAATTACCTGAAGAACTTGACATACACCATCACATCCATAGTACATTTAATGACGCCATTCCCAAAGACATGTTTCCGAACTTATGCAGAATGTTGCAAATTCCTGTGACAATTCCTGTGACATCAGCATCGTGTGAGAGGAGTTTTAGCTGTTTGAAGAGAATCAAGACATTTTTGCGTAATAGTATGGGCCAAGACAGACTTTCCTCACTTGCAATACTGGCCATAGAAAAGGAAGAGTGTCATGAATTGTGTGTGGATTGTGTTATTGATAATTTTGCAAGAAATTCGAACCAAAGAGTACAGCTGATACATAAAGACATAGTTCACCAGCATTAGAAAAACAGGACAAGAATATCCATCTGTTTTCATAAAAATTAATGCAGTAAGTCTATGTTAGTTTTAATTCCTTATGCTTGTTATATATTATTGTCTTATTAATCACTTTGCTATTTTCAAACATTAAAAATATTTACAATAGTAGTAAGTCATGTATCTGATTGCAGCCCCCCAAAGCAGATGGCCTAGCGACGCCACTGCACACTACTAATGATAATATCCATAAAATATTAATCAGGAACTTTACTTTTCGTTAATTGGATCTAACTCCTTTTTTGTTATTCAATAAATATTCAATTCTTTTTCTATCTGACATTAAATTCCTTGCCAGGGCAGTTGTTTTGTGCAAATCATGGCGATCTTAACTACACGTAAGCTAGATAATGAATACTTGCTGTTATATTTCAATTCTTTTACTATCTTTTACCTATTCATGTAATATTAATACAATATTAATTAATGTACATATTTAATTAATTAATATATTAATTTAATTAAATATAATTATCCTAATTATTATTATTGCGACACTTGATTGGACATATATATATGGGAGGCTGAATTTTGTACCCCCCCAAATTAAAAACGTTCCTGCGCCACTGCTTCTACATCTGTGATTACGCACGTATTTCGATAGTACAGTCGGATCCACTAGTATTGCTCCGCAAATTGTCCATGCCTATTTTCATTAAATTTTCTCCCACATTCTATGTGTTGTTAAGCGATGGATTTTATGTATGCTGGTGCAGAAGTTGTCAACAGCTTGTTTCGAGTTTTCTTTTAATTCTTGAAGCTCTTATTGGGTCAAATAAAGTGCACAAACATGGTGATGGACAATTTGCACGGTAATACTCATGGATCCCACTGTACTGCCGACAGGTTGCGCATAACGCCGCGTTTGTTACAACTTGTCCCGGTTCCCGCGCTAGCTGATCGCTTGCTTTTCTCCGTGCTGGGGAAAGTCAAAGCCAGGCAGCCAATTAAAATACGCAACGTGGCATCAGCGTCTACGTAAGCGCCTCTCTTCTGGCTTCCATTCGCTCCTCGCTGCCCAGCAGACGATTTTTTCCTCGTTTCTCATTGGCACCGAAACTGTCGAGCGATCCCTAGCGCGGGAAACGGGACAGGTTCTAACAAACGCGGTATAGTTTCATCTCTCGGTGTAAAGAAGCACTAAGTACATGGTGCAACCTGCAATTAATAAATCGGTAGTACCGAAAAGGGGTAGGGTAGGGGGTATCGGCCATCATGTTGTAGAGAAAATTACTATTTCCTGCAATTTTATGATGGAAATTTCTCTTCCTTTTACTTTTATCATTTTCAAATAACAGGAATCACTACGTAGATTTTTCAGCGAAAAATGCAGGCTCGACCAAGACAAAATCTACGTAGTACATACCCTGTGTGTGCCTAATTTCAGGAACAGAAACCACTGTTTGGAACAGCACAGTTGCATCCTTTTGTAGGACTTTCAATTCATCCCGTACCAAACTTGTTGCTTGAGAATAAGAACCACACCAGTTTATTATTATTATTATTTTTAATTTGTTGAACCCAGGAGCGTATATTCCAGGCTATCTAGGCTACCTGCGAAGCCCAGGCTCAGAAGAGAAGAAGAAATCGGTCGAAAAATATGCATAAAATTGTTCATTTCAATAAGAAGATGATGGCATTTCAGTAGTTGGCATTAGTGGATGATACCTGGCAATCACGAGAAAGTTTAGTTTAGTTACGTTTAGTACAGTCAGGGGCGGATTAACCTATAGGCTACTGGGGCAATTGCCCCGGGGCCCCCAACAAAAGGAAGCTGTGAAGGGCCTCCACAAAAAAAAAAAAAAAAACAGCTGGCTATGCTTGTAAAAAATTACACAAGAAGTTGTATTTAAAAAAATGAAAGAAACTTCAATATTGTCGTATGTCTACACTCTTCTGGATCCAATTGTAGCACAGCTCTCAGTCGATCTGTTTGTAGATATCTGAAGCTCAGTATACTTTATACCATGGATTGATTTGGCTGTGGTGTGGAAATAAGGCACACTTATTCAAACAGTCAATTCTCAGATACGATTAAGATAATAAAGAATCCTACGAGGTACATAACTTTTTTCAATAACATCGTATTAGAACTGTGAGTTTTTCTAGGGGAAAAAATTGTGGAGATACTAGCGTTCTCTCTCGGTGCATCAGTGAACTACGGGACACTAACTTTCAGCAGTGCTTTTGTGTTTTCTGTTTCCGTCTCAACCCCCTTAGTTTTTACTGTATATTTTAGTTACGGTGTTCACTCTTCATAATATACTGTAGACATTTAGACGCAGAATTTTACTGCTGCTATAGTGCTACAATTTTCGTCCTGTAACTTTTATTTTACTGTGCTATTCTCCCTGCAAACCTATCTGCGATATGTTCTATTGTGAATGACTACTGATTCTAAAATCAGACCTATCATGTCAACTGCTGAAAATTGGTGGTTAACATATTGAGCTAATAAAGCTCCTAGTAAAAAATAATAAAAAAATGGGGGCCCACACGAAACATTCTGCCCAGGGGCCTCCACAAACCTTGATACGGCCCTGAGTACAGTACTTGGGTGCCATGGTTCCCGGGTTCAATACCCGTAGAGGGAGAGGCACATAGTGGTTCGAATCCCACTTTAAACTGTAAGCCCAGTCCGATTAGCCTTTCTGTGCATAAAGTGGACACAAAAACAAACGTACGATATGGGTATTACTTTCCAAAGAAAAATAAACTTTTTTCCTAGATAGGATACTTTACGTCACTTTTCTACCTTTTGGGTTAATTCCGACGTCAAGGATGAAATATGAATAGTGAACTGGTAAAATGCATGATGGGACAAACACGTCCATGTTTGTAATAGTCTATTACTGATTGTCGCCATAGCAATATGGTTTTTGTTTCATAATACTTCATTTTTCGAATTGTCAGCAAATGAAGTAACTATAACAATAGCGACATTAAATATTAGGTTCTTGCTTACACAATTTGAGCCGTCCCAGTGGCTGAATCAGTCGATTGGAGTGATAGACTTATGATTTGGATACCGAAAGTTCCGGATTCGAGCTCTGGCCTAGACATTGTTATTTCTTTATGGATGTCTCTTCATCAATTTAATCTAATCGTTCTCATCGTCGCGATTAGCCCAAAGAAACATATAAGCGACGTAAAATAAGAAAATGCAACATTATTTGAATTAAAATGAGTCCTGAAAGTATACACTCTTGAGGGCAGCGATAAAGAATCTTTTATCCTGGAAAATATCAGAAACCTTCAGCCTCCACCCCCCTTACATGTTTCAAGAGGGTGACGGGGGATAATAGCTTGGGGGTATGTTTTTAGCGTAGCCATGTACCACTGCAGAAAACAGAATTGTGCAGAAATAAAGGAAATAAGGTAAAATTCATATCTCGTCGGGCGCAATTAGTGGGTTGAGTGGCGTCATTTCAAGCTTAGACAAGACTACTGGGCATGATATAAGAATCGAAGTTCATGTCCTGAACTGTAAAGATACACTCAGAATCATGAGCATAACTTGAAACCTAACTTAGAGGGTCGAACTTGGGGCTTATCATTGGGAACAGTTGCTAAATAAATGTTACATTTGCGAAATCAAAAAATTACTCTGTATTTCTTTGCTCCTGATGTCCCAGGAGATTAACAAAAATACCCATAACTTGTAAATTTCAATAAACTTTAAAATTTTAGTAGGCAAGTGCCCCCCTCCCTTGCCCTAGCCAAGTTACGCTTATGCTCAGAATATATGACATAAGAAGGGTTGCGCAAAAATTTCAATCACAAATAGTTAATATACAATATTCGTTTAATTATATGAAACAATGTAAATTTTAATAACATTGCTTGTGTAAGTTCAGGACCAATTGAAAATGTACACATAAGAATAGATGATAATGATAATGACGAAAATCAGGACAGACAAGGTGAAATATATACATTACAATGCACTTGAGTTATCTACCTGGTTGTGCAGATTTATCAGTCCCAAATAAAGTTGAGTAGAAATACCCTAATATGAGCACTTGAAAGTTGAAACAGATAAGGAGAGATAGGATGCAGATAACAAGCAGCAGCAAGTACTCCAGATTATTCTAAAAGATTTATATTTACTAGCACTTTTTGCATTTACTAGAATACTGCATGGGTTCAGGGCCGGATTAAGGTGGGTGCTATTGATGCCGCAGCATTAGGCCCATTCCTGAAATAGGCCCAGATGTAAACAGACGAGAATTTTTCGAAAGCTGAACATTTTTCTTTTGCTATATTAATTAACCTGAAAATAAATCTTAGAATGAAATTTGGAGCCCCAAATGCCTAGACACAGCGTTACTTATTATACATTTACTATTATTCTTTGCGCTGTGACGTAACTATAACGTCGTTGTGTTTATTGTTCACCGAAGATTTATAGCATCAGGCCCTGTTACTTTCGCCCGAGTCACCCACCCTAGAGCGTGTACAGTGGAATATAATTTTAATCGTAGCTACATATATGTAAAATATCTGTCCTGGCAGTTTCAGTCCACACTATATTTTTACATGGAAATGATCACTATGTACACTTAAGTTTAAATTTCACTGCATCTTTCACGTCATGATCCATATTGAAGGCCCACCACCACAGACAAATTACGGCTACACGTGTACTACTGAGCTTCGAATGTATTGTATACCGCTCGTTTTGCCTGTTCGATCGTTATTCGCTCGAGCGAAGAAGCTCTCAATTCCGTACCTAGCGTCGTCCGTGCGAACTATTTCGCGCTCGAACGAAATCGTCTTGCTAACAGTGTTTGGTGCCTTGTGACTCGAAAATGCCCGATGTCAGGCGAAGAAAATTCAACTGATCGCCGATTCCCTGTTTCCCAGCCGCCAGCTGCAAATGCGACCAGTATAATCTAGATTTCTGTATCTCCATGCAAACTTTACCTGTTCTGGATACAGAGGTATATCCAGAATTTTTCATCTGAGGTGTGTTCGAAGCTCTTCGAAGTTCTGATAATGGAATTTCATCGTGAATATATGCAACCACACTGTACAGGATAACAACTGCAATTTTGATAAGCAAAATATATTACTTATTTATACGTAATCACGTAATGGGTGGCCAGAATTAAAGTTACCCAACTCAGAGACCTCTGTAGCCTGTTTGAGGCATCGTAGAACTCTGAAATTTGGTGAATCCACTGTGCAGACCATGGGGAAGAGGATGGCCATAAAAAAATAGTTCAATTTTCCGCCACCAGGTTGAAACGTGGCGCTGTACTTCCATGATGGGTTTAAAATAATCACGTTAAGTGATTTAGCTGAGTTATTAATTAGATTCATATTCATTCATACTTTATTGGTTTTAGCTGTTATACCAGCTCTACACCAAGTGTCCTAAAAATATGTCATGCATGACACTGTTACACAAATTACAAATTTTGAATATATACAGTTTTCTTATACATAATTTATCTACATCATTATCATACAAATTTAAAATTGATAATAAATACAATTGTTATATCTGGTGACTATATCAAGTTACACATTTTGAATATTTACAATTTTCATATGTCTATATTAATATCATGAAAAAATCTACAAATGATAAATACAATTGTTACATCTGGTGACGATATTAAACAGGATAAAGAAGTTGGAAGAGGTATTCCTTTCTTTATTAAATTCTTGAATAACATCTCCCTTTGAGTGGTATAAAGTGGACATTGAAATATAACATGATGAGCATCTTCCTGATCTAGATTGCACTTGCACATAGGTGAATTTACTAAATTAATTTTATATAAATGGTGATTTAAACGTATGTGACCTGATCTCAATCTTAGTATTAAAACTAAAAACTTTCTGGGTATATTAAATGTATAAAACCACGGAGTCTTATTGTTTAAATTTAGTACATTTTTATATGAATGACCCATATATGTAAATTTTTGTTTGAACCATATCTCCCAATCTTGTTGAATTTTGTTTTTAACTCTTGGTAACATATCTGTATATGATAATAATATATTCGTTCTGTGATCCATAAGTCTTGCTTCTTTAGCATTTTTATCTGCCAGTTCATTATAATGAAACCCTGAATGTGCTGGTATATATGCAAAATGAATTGTCCTTCCCTCTGTAGTTAACTTAACATACAATCTTATTATGTAAAGTACCAATGCTGATGCCTTATATAACTTTTTATATGAAGATTGCACACTGTACAAAACACTTTTAGCATCTGTTAATATTAATATCCTTTTATCTGGAATATTATTAATGTACATCAATGCACGATATATTCCATATGCTTCTGCCGAGAAAATAGAACACTCTCCAGGTAGTCTAAACTTTTTAATATTTCCATTTGAAGAGTCAATAAAAGCACATCCTACTTCTTCTTTATTTTTTGATGCATCTGTGTATATGAATCTATAATTCTCCCAATTTTGTAAATATAATTGAATATTTTCATAACTTGTTAATGAAATATTCCTTACCGGTATTTGATCATATGAAATTTCATAAATTGGATGTTTGCTATGCGTTATTATTGTAGAAAATAAATCTTGAAGTTCTATTTTACATTGTAGGAAAGTTGAATATTGTCCCTTTATTTTGTTCTCTTGATATAAAATCCATTGGTCTTGCATAAGTTTATTTACTGGATGTTCTTGTGTTTCCCAGCACTTGAAAACGAATTTATTTGTAATCCATTTGCATCTATACTTAAAAGGTTTTTCTATGGATTCTAAATAAACTCCTACATTGGGAGCTGAATTCATGAGACCCAATGATCTCTTCAAGACTTTTCTTTCTAAACTATCTATCTTAGATAGAATTCTTTCTGTAGCATTTCCATATATACTGCATCCGTATTCGAGCTTAGGCCTAAAAAAGTTTTTGTAAAATAAAAGCATTATTCTTGGGTGAGCACCCCAATTAGTATTTCCTAAAATTTTAAGCATGTTGAAAATTTTTTCACCTTTAGCTTGTAAATACCTTATATGATCCATCCACATTAATTTTCTATCAAAATTAATTCCTAAATATTTTATTTTATTTTGAAATGGAATACCAGCAATTTGTGTCAACGTATTTGGATATTTATGTTCACTTTTGTTATTAAAACATACAGCTGCTGACTTGTTCTGTGATATGATAAAGTTCATTCTCTCCAGCCAACATTTCACTTTATAAAAATTATTTTCTATTTTCTGAATACCTTCATATGGATTACAAAATGATCCTAATATACACAAGTCGTCTGCATACTGAATTATTTTTATTGTAGAATTATGAAATTGAAA
The DNA here is from genome assembly GCF_977018435.1 of Lepisma saccharinum. Lineage (NCBI taxonomy): Eukaryota > Metazoa > Arthropoda > Insecta > Zygentoma > Lepismatidae > Lepisma > Lepisma saccharinum. The sequence continues at coordinate 2,262,852 of NC_139250.1, read as the reverse complement.
TATTCCTCTCATATATATATTAAATAATAATGGACTCAGTGGACTTCCCTGAGGTAATCCTTGTGAAGTGGTACTGGGCCCACTAAGTGTGTCCTGAAACCAAAATAATATTTTCCTATTTATAATCAAGTTCCATATTATCTTCATAATTATTTTCGGAGTATTTGTCTGATTTAACATATCAATTAATATATGAGGATCAACGCTATCATATGCACCTTGTATATCTATAAAGTGAGCAAATGTATATTGTTTCTTATACATTGCATTTTGAACATGCAATGTTAATGTTGATAATGCATCAATACAACCCTTGTTTAGCCTAAAACCAAACTGATAGGGATAAAAATATTGTTCTTTCTCAAAATACCACTCTAATCTTTTTAATAATAATCTTTCAAATATCTTCTCAATTGTAGGAGCCAACGTAATAGGTCGATATGATTCAGCTTCTTTCGGATCTTTAGTTGATTTAAGTATAGGTAGTATCAGATGTGTTTTCCAGTTTTGTGGCACATTTCCACTTCTCAGAATATTATTATAAATATTTACAAGTACTTTTAATGCATTGTCCGATTGATGTCCTATCATTTCATACGTTATTCCGTCGTATCCTGGAGCAGTTGATTTTATATTACTTAGAGTTTCTCTTAATTCTTGCAATGTTATTTTTGAATAAATTTCATCACTGGAACTTATATTATTTATAATCTCGGGTATTTTATTTCTTACATAACTAGGTGTAAACTTTTTTTCAAAATGTTCTTGCCAAATTGTTGTTATAGGTGAAACTTTAATTTTATGTCCTTTTTTAAGAAAATTTATTTTTTTCCAAATTGTGTTTGTTTTAACAGATGGTGATAATGATTCACAGAATTCTTCCCATGCTTGCCTTTTTGCTTTATGAAAGATACGTTTTGCCTTTAGCAATTACTTGTTTTAAATTTATCCAATTATTTGGCAAAGGTTGTTCAGCAAATATTTCAGACAATCTTATTCTTTCTTCTTTTGCATCTTGACACTCATCATTCCACCAACTTATAGTAGGAAAGTTGTTTTTATTATTAATTTTCTTCCGTTTAGCTACAATATCCATTGCATATGTTATTAATTGTAAATAACGTTGACACGTTATGTTTTGTTCCTGTTTAATATCTTCCATTGAGATATAAGTGTCCAAAATTATAGAATATAATTCCCAATCGATGTTTTTAACCTGCCACCTTCTAATTGGTAATGAATATATTTTAGGTACTGAGTGTGCATCATTTAACAGTGTAATGCAAATTGGCAAATGATCACTACCCCTATTCACAAAATCTACTTCCCAAAACAATTTATTTATTATATTATTTGACACAATAGTTAAATCTATGGCTGTTGGTGATTTACCATTCCATGGATAATGAGTAGCTGACCCATCGTTCATGAAATGTAATGATCGATCACTAATCCAGTCCAAAATACTACATCCTAATGCATCTCTATAATTACAACCCCATGCTTCATGATGAGCATTCATATCACCTGTGATAATGACATTGTCATGGACATAATATAATAATTCATTAAAGTGTGTGACTTTAATATGTTGAGATTTATAACTCGATGGAATATAAATTGAATCTATTGTACACTCTAATGTGTTCATCTTAATTTTTACTGCTATTAATTCTACATTAAATAATTTTATCAACCCTAATGATTCTGGTAATGTTACTCTTTTAAATTTTATACTTTCATGTATATATAAACCTACACCTCTTGTATCTTTAGTATGTAAATTAGATATTAACTCGTAATGAGGTATTTGATAATATTGATGCTGTCTACCACGAAATTCGGACAAACTCAATATACCTGGATGATGCTCATCTATAATTTGTAATACTTCTAATCTTCTAGCTGTAAATGAATTTATATTCCATTGCACTATAAAAGACATACCTATTGATCCTCTTCTACAAGTTTAACTTTCTGATAATATTGCAATTATCTTTCCTATAATTTGTTGCATTGAAATTAAAATCTTCTGTTTCTTCCTGGAATCATTTAAATCACGAACTGATTCAATCATGTCTGGTAAAAGGTCCAACAATGACTGATATATTTCCTTTTGTCTACAAGAAACTGATTTACGATCCGAATATCTTCTGCAATTTATATTGTCCATATCTTGTTCTTGCTTACTATAAGGGGATTCTCTCAAATATACTGGATATTTGTATTTTATTTGTTCTTTTTCTGTGTCTGATGAGGATGAAGAATCCACGTTCACATCCTTTTTGTTTTCCCGTGGGAGTTGTACAATACGTCTTGTAGCCGTTTTCATAATCTTCTTTGGAGGTGATGTAACAACTTTGCTGCATTGTACTCTCATTTTTTGACCACTATTCTCTTTTGCTATTTTCTTTTGTTCCGCCATTTGAGTTACAAAACTCGCACAATAACTCTCTCTGCCCTCCTTGCACTTATCACTTGTTGGTGCATTCTTCTCATTCACATAACTCTTTTTGATGGGAGGGAATTCCAATCCGCTTCTTCGAACAGTTTCATGTTGAAATTGATCCCTAAATAATTTAATTTTTTGTTCACATGATATATTTTTTAAATTATTTCCCGTCACAATACCTTTTGCTTCATAGTATGAGATGTTTTTCTCGGCCATAATAATTTGAATTTGCTTTTCATCCTGATATTTTGAGCACATTTTGTTGCAAGCATTATGATCTCCTTTGCAATTTATACATGTTTCACTCATTTCGCAGTTTCCTTCGTGATAATCTTGGCCACATTTATAACACAATTTTTTACCCTTGCACTGTTGACCTGTGTGAGCAAATCTGAAACATCTATTACATTGCAACACTGGTTTCACACGTGGCACTACCTCAACTATTTGTTTTCCAACTGCTATGTATTGTGGTAAAACTGTCCCCTTAAAAGTTACACATAAGACTTGAGTAGGTTCAAGCTTAAATGACCCATCATTCCGCCATATTTTCTTCTTCATTCTTTCCATCTTAGTCACTAGCACTGGGCTTTCTATACTGCTTTCCAAATACTGCATTTCAAATTCTGTGGGTATTCCAAACACAAGGCCTTCCTTCTCCACTAAAGATTTAGGAATTCTGGCATTTACTCCTAACTTGTCTAATAACACTTTATTTTTCACAAAGTTATTAGCTTCTTGTGACGTGTTGAATAATGCTCGAACTCTATTTCGTCCACTTTGATCTACATACTTTACTTTCACATTATTATCCATCAACATATATCCAACTTTAACTGGATGCAAATTTCCTAACTGTTGGTTTCTACTTTCTATTATCACTAAATAGGGTTCGTTGGCACCTATGTCATACTGGTATATTTTTTCTTCATGATTGGTAGTGTGTTCCATCCTAGAACTTTTGTTACCCATTTCATTTTGTATTGTATTGTTCTTTCTTTTATTCGGCCCATTTACTTTGTGTGAAATGTCCATGACATCATTTACATCATTTTCTTCATGTTTTGAATCAGATGATATTATATCAATATTATCACTGGTTATAGTATTATAGCACTATGTCCGTCCTCAACAATATTGCTTCCCTTTTGATCCATTATGATAAATAAACGAGACAGTTAAAGCACATCTCTAATACAATCCAAAGGGATATTGAACGTCTTAAACTGTAATAGATTTGATTATTATCAATCAACTTTTGTCCTTTTCTATCACAATAGATAATAATCTAAACACTACTTAATCTTACTACACAAGTCCTTCAATTAAATCCACATAACATTCGATTCAATCTAGCGAATAATCTTGCTTATTGAACCAATACGCCATTTTTTCACTCTTTATTAATTAGAAAGACATTTGTTAGTGGCTGGAAGTTGTGAGAAAATAATATCTCGTTTATTGCAAGATTGCAAGGTAAAGGCAAATCCATAACCAATTGGAGCAGTTTACGTCATTATTACAACCCATCATGGAAATACAACGCCACATTTCAACCTGTTGTAGGAAAATTGAACTCTTTTTCTATGGCCATCCTCTTCCCCATGGTCTGCATAGTGGATTCACCAAATTTCAGAGTTCTACGATCCCTCGAACAGGCTACAGAGGGCTCTGAGTTGGGTAACTTTAATTCTTGCCACCCGGTAGATGCCCGCTTTACACATTAAAGTAAATTTGATTTAAGTATTTATTTTCATACAAAAGTTTTGAGCGAGGCCGATATTCTCGGAAATAAGTCTCGTCTTTTCTAGATATACAGAAGTCTTCTCGTTCTTGTCTCGATTTTCAAAACGTTGTCTCGCTCCGGGGGAAAAGAGAAAGGCAAGTGGGAGAAAAGGTTAAGTGGAAGAGAGAATGAGAAAGAGAGAGAGAGAGAGAGAGAGACAGAGTAAGATCTGAAATTTTACCCAATCATCTCCTCAAAATGTTCTGCTACCGCTCCTGATGTTCACATATTTACACAGATCAATAGGCTACCTGATTGTGATCTCTCAATGAAGAATTTACACCAATTGCAGAAATGAGCAATCTTTTGAGCAATTAATCGACAGTGTTTGCTTATTGATTTTTCAAGCATTTGTATGTCTAAAACAGTACTTCTTCAATTTTCTACAAGTGCGTTAACCACAATGAAGGTACACACTTTAACAGGTATTCACTGTATTTGATTTTTGTTGTTGTGTGATAGCATTCTTAAGTGGCAAATCCCACATACTTTACCATACATTTATTTTAGTTGTTTATACGATTTTTCCATTATATTTTCAGTTTTGACTCTGCCTGGACTCATAAAATTATGTCCACAGACTTGCACTGACGTCATCCGCGAAAGTTCTGCATTACATAGCAGAATTGTCCACATTCTACAATGAATTTAACAGTAGCTATGAACAATCCAATCAGAAGGAAGTAAAATATTCCTTGGAGGTTGTACATGCTTAACCTAACAGGCTCGTCACTCTTGTCTGGGTTATAGTCTAAAACATACTTTATTTTCTGAGGGGTTAGCCTGATGGTTTCCTTTTGCCAGAAGTATATCAAGCCCGTTTCTGCCAGTCTATTGATTACTCTATCAAACATCTGTCTATGAACAGAATCTCGTTGCAGACCTATTGATATACTGTATTTAACAATGCATTCGTTCATTAAGAGCAGAGATTTCCATGTTTGTGGATCGACGAATTCAGCCTCGGCCACATAGTCTTTACCAAGTACCTGGACTGTCACAGCATACTTGCCTGTCTTCAATTTCTCGTTTGCTTCCTCTTGACTCTGAATCAGCTGGAATTTCTTGTTGAGGGAGCGAATTTTGGGATCAGGGGAGTTGCCCAGAACGAACGGGACAAGTTGTCCTAGAGAGCCCCAGGTGATTCTACTATCAGCTAATTTGTGCAAATTATCAACAGGTTTTGAGAAAGCTGGGAAACACAGGAAGGACATGAGCCCACTGGTATAGCAAGTAGACACTAGGAACGACCACATGGAAATCCAAAGGATGATATGCCTGATGGACATTTCCGCAGGGTATGCGATACTCGTTAAGACTAATGTGCGGTAAACGTCCAGGAGGCACTCACGGAAATGCATGTATCTGCAGCTAGACTGAGAGATCAAGAACTTCTGAAGGTGAGCCCATGAGTACAGGACGAAAGAGCTTAGCACAAAACTCACAAATACAACACACCACAGCATAGCCTCAAAAGGCAACACAATGGACAACCATTTAGCAATCTGATCTGGTTTTGGTGCAAGGAAAGTGAAGCACATTGTGCTGTGAGGTGTCGTGAAGGACATGTCATCTACATAATCATAATAGACTATCATCCCTGCTATTCCGATGTCTGCACGTTGATAAGCAAGATCACCTTTCACCCCAGTGTAAGTTCCATTGAAGTACAGCTTCCCCCACTTCTGTTTGTCCTCTGGTTCCTGCAGCGTCCATGTAAAGTTCATAGCTTGAGCAATAAGAGTTAGTAATTGCAACTCTATACCATCGTAGTGGACGAGGGATTCGTTGTTTCTTTCGATGACAGCAAACGGTGGGAAGTTAAACGAAGAAACTTTCAGCCTACGTCCGTGAAGATTCTTCAAGTACTTGTTAAACACATAATTGTTCTTGATGAATCTACCTGACACCCAAATGCCAAAGATAATAGCAGAGGAATCACCTTCTACTCCATGTACGTAGATCGCGTACGAATCATTTTGTTCAACTCCTGAAACTTTATCTATCACGGCAACTTGAGAGACACTATGTAAAGCAGAGTGGATGATGACATCCACAAGAGATTCATTCCCGCCACCAGATGGCAGCACTAGGTAACGACACTGGGAACAGACTAGAACATTCTTAAGTTTTTCATCCAGCAATCTTTCCATCGACGATAAGCTTCTGAAAGCTACTAAAAAATCTGAACAACCTTCAATATGAGCGTAATTCAATGCCAATTCCACACTTGACATTTCTGAATCGGCTTCCGTCTCTCTTAGGTACACAGTTATAATCGACACGTGAATGGATTCATACCAAACGTTTATCATATCCTCTGTTGATTGTTTGTCATCTCCTACAATGACACCACAACGAGATTCGAAGTAATATTTCTTGACGACATGCTTAACTAAGGTGAACAAAGTGTGTTTATCTTCGTTGGTTCTTGTAACAGGAAGAATTGAAGCTTGAACTGTAAGTTTGCCAATACATATACAAGAAATTATAAGAAAGATTCTTCTTAGATGTCTAGGATCCCTGACGAAATAATTCATGGTAAGTTAAGCCTGAAACAGAAGGAGAAACGTTTCAATTGTAAAGTACAATATCAAGTAAAAAAGAATACAGTAGAACGTCTCTATAACGGACACCAGAAATGTCCGTTATTGAGAAGTGTCCGCTATTCGGATCAAATTTACAATGCTGCCCCGGCGCCCACCCAGCGTCGAATAACATGGGTACCTGGGAGAAATCCTGGGGGGTAAAGGTGGTCAGGGGCGTGATGCTGATCACATCACTCCCAACTACGACCGGATCAAGAAAGTGTGGTGCGTTACCCCCAGACCCCCTATACGCCTTCATGGCGTGGTGCTATGCACAGGAGAGCACTTTACCTTTTTTTATAAAAACTTAATTTGCGCAACAAAATGTTTTATGTACAATGTTTTGAATTTGTTCTAAGTTCAACGAACAAAATTTATCTTGCATGCAAATTTTCCATACTTACTTCTAATGCACGTACAATTTTGCAAACACTAGTAGGCATTGATGATTTTGCCGTCTTTTCATTTAATGTTTATTGTTTTCATGTCTGCCATTGTAACACACATGCTAATGTTAATTATTAAGAAATGTTTCCATATACCTCATGTATTTATGCCGGGGAATTAAGAAATGTTCGTTATTTATAGATGTCCGCTATTCAGAGGTACAAGAAGAAATGTTACTGTAACAGGAAAAATAATTTCCTCAGCGTAATATGTAGAGGCGAAAGATAGTCGCCTTCCGTGCCATAGAACACAAATCTGTTGCTTTGCATGAATAATGGCAGATCTTATTATCTCAATGGGCATTAACTTTATTGTGCACCAATCATAACTCACCTTACCTGACGTTCCTCCTCTCAGTTACTTACATATCGTCTCTTACCCGCAAGGACACGTACCTCAATCTCGTTCACGGTCACGTCTTGATTTTTAAAGTTTGAACTCAGTTTCGATTCCAAGTTCAAAACATCTATTAAGTGTTAGGGTAAGAGAACCAGGTCAAAAAATCTTCTCACCCTTCTAATATCGTTCTACAAGTAAGAAACAACGATAATCTACAATCATATATCTACGATCTTTTGTGCTGTCTTTTATCAGCAGCGCCATCTTAGAAGCTTTTGTGAAGTAAAACGTGAACAAAGAGAAACGAAATACGTACATGCAATTTGTGACCGTGTTTCTTTTATTGGTCACATCTGATTGAGTGCTTCTTTTGTACAACTCTTCCCTTTAGTCTATTTTAGGTCAAGGATTACTGCTATTTATTTCGTAACGTGACCATATTGTATTAAATATATCACAGTTATTAAGAGAGCCTTTCAATTTGGATAACTTCCTTGATGAACAAAATTGATCGTAAGATATGCTAGCCATAGGAGTGCGCCCGGGGGAGGGGTCAAGGGGGTGCAGTTCCTCTCCCTTGGAAATTTAGTGTAGAGAAATCTTATTATCGTTTTTAAACAATAGTATTCTCTTTAAATAGGGTGACCAGACATACTCTTTTAAAGAGTATTATACTCTTTTAGAGGTTCATATATATACTCTGTACTCTTTTTAATTTCCAAAAATCCCCAAATATACTCTTTTCCTTGCTATTTAATTTCATTCATTATTTTACGCGTAAAAATGCCTTAAAATCCACAGAACGGAAAACGTCAAGATGTCAACAAACTGAAGTATTTACTTCTTGACTCAAGAATTTCCTATGAATAATTTGAAGTCATTTTCATATTCCATCATCAAGCAAAACATATTTCAAATTCATTGGAATTTAATGATAATGATTAGGGCTGAGCCAATACCACTTTGAACCGATGCCGATACTCTTACCGATTCCCACCGATACCGATACCGATACTTGAAAATTGCAATAATTAAAATTTGTTCAAAATATTCTCCTCCAATTATATGCATCAACATACCAAGAAATTTGCTTTAGAATATTCAAGAATTGCATCATAATATTACAATAGATATTATTTTGTCACAAAATATAGTTTTTTTGTGCAAAATTAGTGTAAAATAGAAATGAAGTTTTAATTTTGCATAATGTCCAGGATAATTAGATTGTCAAGAAGACGCGCGGGATTTTTGCGGACCCCGTGAAAGACTAAAATGCCGGAAAGTATCGGCTGGTATCGTTAGCTGAATTCCAACCGATACTTTCCGATACCGATACCACTGGTATCGGTCGATACCGATACATCGGCATCGGTATCGGCTCAGCACTAATAATGATATTTTTGAAACTTACTGTGCAATTTCAAAAGCCGTTGAAAAACATCTTGAAGATTGGGGGGAATGAAAAGAATCAATGATGGGTAAGTGGAGGTCAGCGTGCAAAGATTTAGTACAGGCTGGGTCACATTTAAAAGTGATTGTGCCTCTTATAAAATTCTTGTTTACTCTGCCTGGTACAAATTTTGATTGTGTTATTAAAACTTATTGGCGAGAGGAAAAAAGTACACTCCTGGTGTCAACACTCGAACAAGTAATGAAAGTAAAATTCAATGTGGACATGACCTGTGAAGAGTTTGGACTGGCAATAAAGGACGAATTAAACATACTCAAGAAAGCAAAATCATCCCATAAGCATGAAGGATGGTGCCCATTGGTGAGTAAGTATTTGTAATTAGCTAATTACATTAGACCCTTAAGTAATTTGAATCTTTAGAGTGTAGGCCTATTTTATAGAGGCTATAATAGAAGGAATAACAAATAGCCACCCTTATTTTCGTTTTCTTTTTATGTTTTGTGCATGCGCACCTTCAACCTATAGACTATATTCTTTTTGGACAACAAATATCTGGTCACCCTACTTTAAAGAATAACATTTTCAAGGCGATGAAGGTTCCAAGCAACTACGGCGGGTTTATTTCCTATGTAATTGGACTGTCTCACTTCGTTCTCCAGCAAATTTATTGTTATTAAAAGACTCACGCATTTTATTCGTTAGCCTAGCTATTTGGTATAAATTGGTCACACATTGGAAATTAATAAATTATGTGTAGTTGTTTTGAATCTTCTGTACGAAATTATGTTTGTATGTAAATTAGCCTGAACCACAGAGTAGGAAAATAAAGGGGGAGGGGAACAGAGAACCTTTGTGCCACTAATAGAGTGATTTTTGGTGTGGTCTGGATACACACACTAAATAAACACCCATATTTGGTACCCATCAATATAATAAAACAGTGAGATGGAATGAGGTTTCTCTTTCTCCTGCTGACCTTCCATCAAGGCTTTTCCCTCCTTAATCAGAGGGTCTGCCCACACCTATGTCTAATAAACGTACGTGCATTATAAGCAGTGATGTGCCGTAGACTATAAGTTTACGTCTACATGCGTTGTCTACACGTAATCTACGCGTAGATTACATTGAGTTGTAGTTTACATAGACTAGAGTCCAGCGCAGATAGTTCTGCCGTGCGATGCGCGAAACAACTAAAGAAGCAGTGTTGCTAATGGAGCAGATAGAAAAATTGCTGCAGTGCGCCGATGCACAGCTGTTACGTACAACAATAAAATTAGAGAATTCAGGTCTATCTAACGTTGAGTTTTAAACGTCATGCATTATACCAGGACTAGGATTAATATGTACTAACAAGTGGCTTTGTATGTAGCTACATACATATGGACTAAAAATTCGCAAAATATGAACTAACACATAAGTAAAATTACCAAAAATGCTGCAAAGAAGACTTCTTCTTACGATTCCTTATTTGAGTGATTTCAAACAAAATTAAAAAATATATATATATTATTTTTCATTGCATTAATGCACTGGTGGCGTTCTAACTTTTCACTCCCAAAACCCATATACACTGGTATGGAACTGCAACGGCAGATAATAACATGCCAACGTGTTAAACCGCTACAATTGCACCATAACACTCCTCCTCAAGCAGTATTATTATTTCCTCTCTGAGATCGGCGACAGTCGGTTGCCTTTGTTGTACATTTACAAAGGATGCCGCTTCCACAACAATAACAAGTACATATACTGCCACTAGACGATAAGCTGCGCGGCTTTTTCTTTTGTTATGAACCAGGGCCGGCTCTAGTCATTTTGCCTCCCTGGGAGGTGGCGGCAGATGCCGCTCTATTTCGACCCCCCCCCCCCCGGTCATTACGCAGCAACGGAAAATTGAAAATCAATATATTCCTAACTAAAACATCAAAATATAAAATAAATAATGAGACTTCTTATGCTATTTCAATACTATTCAGCGCAAAAGAATATCTCGCTCGATCACAGTTTTCAATAGGCTTATTTTTTTCTTCTCTTCAAATTTTGCCGCTCTGGGCGATGGCACGGTTCGCCCTCCCCTTCCGCCGGCCCTGCTATGAACTTGGTCACCCATCAAAACATGGCAATTTTAACACAGAAAACAATATGTATCACATTAAGCAGCAAAAATGACAGCCTCCTCTATGCAATTTCTACAAGAACACGTGCCGGAGCCAGAGTTGAAATGATGATGGAGCCACATAATTTATTTATTTTGAATAATTTCAAAATTATGAAATATGAACAATTTGTGAATTAAACCTGGCTTCCTCCTTCATGAACTCGTGCACGTTGCTTAGAATTTCCCGAGCTTGGCTATGCAAGGTTTTTGATTTCAACTTCGACAGAACTGGAGGCATTATGGAATTTAACGTTCATTAGCAAACACACACTTTTACATACACACACGCAATACACGCACACAACGTCAAATCGGTCAAATACTTAGTATAAAATAAAAATATGGTGCTTCCAATCCAACAAAACTCACCGCCACTTTACCTGCCTTTCCCCTTCCGTGGCAGAAATAGTGCTTCATTATTACAGTTGGCAACACTAGTTACTAGCTAGCCAATGGACATGCACTGCATAAAAGAAGCAACCACTACGCCGTGCTATATTGCCACATTACCGTCCCTGCCGAACGTGGGAACCGCGAGCTGGAGCGCTATTCAATTGTTTTCAATGATGTTTGCGCGAGTGTGTCCAGGAATGGAATGACAATATGGCAACAATAGCGAAGGTTTTCGAGCAGGGTAGAACACGTGATGCTAAGAGAGAGTGAGACGAAACGAAAATTCGTTTCTACGCAACGGCAAATTTATGTGTGATGCACTCTACGTAGACAATCTAAAGTGCATTAAAATTTATTTTCAAGGGTTTCATGAAATGAAAGTGACATTTTTACTATATTGGTTCCCAACGAAATGAAAAGAACCCTATTTACAACAAAATTTCTCTTCTCATCTATTACCAACTATGGAAGAAGATAAATAGTATGCAAAAAACAACAACAGATGGCAGTCGTGGGCAAGAGTGGTATTTTTCCCACAAAACACTAGAATATTTCCTATATTAGGTTTCTTCCTAGGTGAGAAATTGTTCGAAGTTGAAAGAAATAGTATGAAAAGTTCACCTTACACATCAGCAACTGATACGCAGTATAATTTTCTTTTAATTCCACGGCGCCCTTTGCTAAGTTATCAACTTTCGCCATGTTGTTTACATAGATTACGTAATCTACGTGTATGAAATAGTCTACGTGTAGAATGTAGACTATCGTTGTTTACGCGTAGACGCACATCACTGATTATAAGTCACGAATGTTGACTACTTTTATCAACTTGATTGGAAATATTAATATCGTCTTGTTCATTTAAAAGGAAGTACAAAATATGAGATTAGCTTATAACGAGGCATAAATTCTGTCATTTTAACCGTGTGAGATCTGCTCAAACTTTTCATCAGTGGTAGATTTTGTTCGTCAAAAACTGTACAGTACAGAAATGCAATTCAATTCAATTCAACCTTTACTATGTGGTTACGAGACAACTCACCAGGTTTCGTTCCGAGCGTAGAATCCACGCTACATCAAACATTCAAATACCACGTGTCAGTGGCTAATAATCAATTTTTCGATTTATCATGTCTAACACCTTTCAGCGATCGCGAACGATAAACATTGAATTCTCGAATGAAAAAAAAAGCTGTAAAGCCATGACGAAAATCAACAATAAGAATGAAGTAATCGTTAACAAGCACAATCATATTTCTTGTGCTCCTTGTTATTGACATAAACCTATCTTGATTTCAAACAGCATTCAAACCGCGACGAAAAAGTGAATAATTTTGCTTTTCACAATAATTGACGCTTCGATTTGCCAATTGCAACTTTTCCGTTCTGCATTTCTTACTTTTTTTATCGCTTATATGTCCATTTTCGTTTGTATGAATTAGAATAAACGAATCCTTTCCGCAAAATACTTCTATTTTTCATGATGACCAACACACACGAAACACGACTCAAGTCTCGGCACAATTTCGAAGTTCTGGACAAGACTTACAATGAGACATTTGTTTCATCGAGACGAGACGAAGACTTAGGCTATTTCGTCTCGGTTGAACTTTAGTAAACTGGAATATGAAGTGAAAATCGAAATTGTATGCTACTCAGTTCAGTACCAAGAGCGTGACTTATACATATAATAAATGCTGTTTAATAAGCAAAACTTATGTTTTCTATAAGCATTGTTTTACATTTTTTATATGTTGTTTCAAGGCTCGACACTAGACTATGGCCGTCGCACGAAATGTTTGTTGCGAGAAAGGGGGTTGGGCCAATGATAAAACTTGAATATTAGAAATAAGGACAATAATAATTATTATTATTATTATCATTATAATGCTTATGATTCATATTATATTATAAACCCATAAAATATACCTATTTTTTCCAAATATATTATTATTAATCCTTGGAGAGATTTTTCTACTCGATCCACTAGAGTGAATATCCAGCACAATTGTTTTTTATATTATAATTATTATATTTCTTACACATTTTATACAGTTAGTCTACTGAAATGCATAGTTATTGTAGCTTGTTATTAACTTGTACACACTTCGTTCAATAAAGATGTTTAAAAGTTAGGGGGAATTTTAGCCATAGTAGGCCCTATGTATAACACATAAAGTACTAGGCAACAAGAAGCCTGCATATCTCTTTCAGAAACTGAACACAAATTCGAGCAGACATGGACATGTAATACGACGAAAAAATTATTGTCAGTCCCAGTACATAATACGACCACCTACGGAAAATCATATACCGTAACTGCCACTAAAGAATGGAATTCCCTCCCAACCTAACATCCATCAACAGCCACAAGCTATTTAAAAATATTCTCAAACAGTATCTACTGGCAAGGCAGCGAAATACTTAATCACGAGCAACTTTTCATTCATAAAAATACTCACTGTAACTTTTATAAACTGTGTGCATATAAATCTTATAATTTCATTATTTTATCTCACTTCATTATTATTATTATTATTATATTATTCATTGTTCCAGATTACTGAATATATATACTTATGTACTAAAGACCAAAACAACAAACATTAGATATCTATGTTCAACAATTTATAGGTAAATCTGTTTTTCTCCCATTATATATACATATACACGTATGTACAGTCTTAGAAAAAAATACCTGGGCCACGGGACGTAGAATTTCGTAACGTCTTAAAGCCTGTTGTTTATGCAACCCAAATAACAAAATATTCGCTTAAGTTTGCCTGGTGATTCTGAGTTCTCGGGAAGGATTGAGCTTTGATAGCATGAGTCACATGACTCGTGCCCCAGCCACAACAAACAGCTGGGTGCTACGATGCCTCCAGAAGAAAATTTCAGGAACTGGTTTCTTGACAAGACCTACTCGTAAAGAAATACTATTCTTTCAAGTGATATTAGAGTCATTGTCAAGAGGTTCGCTGAAATGATGGTTCTCATCACAGACCACATGCCACACGTTAATTGTTTAAGTCCAGTTCATGCACTGGACCTACAGATTAAAATGGGATCCGAACCAAATGCCTCTCTATTTGGTATTGAATTCGAAAGCCTTTCATTACATGGCGAAGACGTTACCACTACGACATCAGAGAGGCAATGGAACCCCTTGAGAAAGAGATAAGCGAAAATTGCTACGTGACAAACCATATTTGCCCGTAAATTTTAAAAATAAGACTATTTTGTACTGACAGTTTCGAACCGTGGGAGAGGCATATATTTTTTTGTACCATCGTCCATTTCACGAGTTTATAATTCTTCCTCACCGACACGAGTAACGCGAGTGGTAGAAGAAAAGCGAAGTAAAATAACTGAAACAGAAATAAAAGGAAAAAGCGAAATAAATTTTATTCATAATATTCTGCAGTCACTTGAGTTGTATTCACGGGATGCTATCTTTAAAGAAAGCCGTGGTCTCTTCCTTGTCTTTTTCGCTTTCTTTGTGCTCTTGCTTCCCCCGTCACGATTGGTCTAAAACTAATTAATGCGACGTTAATTAAACAATCCAAACAACGAATCAACTGCACAAAACAACATTCCAAATGTTTTCGAATCGGAAAACAATTGAGATGCTGTAAAATGACTTAAGATGCAGAAGATGCAGTAATAAAGTGGGAATTCGCTACCGTATAGAATTAAATCGGTAGAGATGTTCGATTTGATTGGATGTTTGTTATTTAGATTTGCTATTCTTTCACTTTTGGCAAATAGCGACGATGAAGATGAGTGATGCTATGATGAAATTGATGAAGGGACACTTACCAAGGACACCCACGCCCAAGTCGAGATTCTAACCAGGGACCCATGGCATCGTAGCGCGCTGTGCTAACCACTCCTCCATGGAGTGGACATTATAGCATATTTTGTGTGCTCAATTGGGATCAATCAATGGAATGAATAGGCATATTATATGATTAATAAATTCATATCATAATACCACGTCATATTATTCGGCACGAAGTAACATCAGAGACATTCAATCTTGCATTTTTGCCTTTCAACTAATTCTTTGAATTCAGGTTAATCACAACAAAAAGATAAATTATGAAGCAAATGATAGTGAATGTGGGATATTATTACGAATTACCTGACAGAAACAACATTAAGCAGGCTCGGTGGTCAAGCTCATTAAGTGATTGACATTCGATATCGTCGCCAAAGTTCCCGGGTTTGAGTACCGTCCTTGTCGGGGGTGTTTGACTATTTCGTCATCAATTTCATGTAATGGTCACTCGTCCTTATCGTCGCGATCATCGAACAGGGAATAAAAATTATAAAAATAAATACGATGGAAGAGTACTTATTTCATCTCTCACGAAATCTCCTACAAAACCGAAATATATAAAATACATGTATATTCATTCACATACATTTTCGATTTCTATATTTAACTAATCGAGACCGAGAACGGGAGAGCAATTTTCAATTCGACAAACCGAGAGACGGAGAAACTGTCAAGTCTCGTTTCTTCTTGGCACCTCCGTAATCGAGTTGTTCTGTTTGTCATTGGCTTTGTATTGGCAATTATTGCCAGTATTCTTCCCCTGCAGGTAAACCATAACGACGAATTATGATGAAATGAAGCAGATAAAAGGGCAAGAACAAGAAAGTCATGCCTGTTCGGGACTCCAACCCAGAACCTTATGTAACGAGATTTGAAATTCTGGAGAAGGCGTCCGTGTTTCGCTTGGTTTTCTCTTTCCTCTACTTCTCTTATATTATCATACATGTATAATAAAAATGGATCTGATACGATATGTTGCGATTCATAATTGTGCTGGTTAGATGCTACAGATGTGAACTCCAAACTGCAATATATTATTCCCTTGTGTTTCGTATGTGGTTGAACATGAAATTTTGTTACACTGTGACAATTTCTTTCTTAGTTTTGGTTTGGTGCACAGATATGCTAATCTGGACTCGACCTTCAGTTTAAAGTGGGATACTAACCACTATGTGCATCCACCGTGTATCAAACCCGGGATCCACTGATTACAAGGCGACGACGTTATCACTACGCCATCGAGGAGGCCCCATGACAAAATGTTATTCACTCGATCTCTACCATAATTTATTTCAGCATTTACATTTTCGATTTCTTCTTCTTTTTTTCCTTTTGTTAACTACTCTTATACAACTCTTTTTGCGTCTTCGAATTTCTTCTTGTTTCAGGAAAAAATAATACATGCAGGCTGTATAAAAATCCCCCGTTCAAATAGATAAAACGTTCACTCTCGAGAACTAATTTACATGTTTATCACTAACGTCACCATTAGGAAGGAAACTATTGAAATGGTAACTGATATAACTGCAGATGAAACAATACTTACAGCCACAAACGAAATATCTATTCTTGTGTAGCCTCACAGACAAGTATATGGTGAGTCATTCACTCTTGCTGACTACGGGCGAAGGTCACTGAACTAAAGGGTGGTGGCAAGCAAACTGGCTTCTGCTCTACCAAAGACGAGGTCACGTGTTCCAGTTATCAATGGCGTACGAAATAAGGAGGAACACAGCTATCTGCCGTATGTTTTGGTCCCGTCATTGCACATAGAACAGTTTATCGTCGTGGCCTTGAAGTTCCCTCAGGGCACTCCTACGTAAAGGCTTCTCAGCTAGAAGGATATCTTCCCCATTGAGTGGAGGAAAAGTGGGTGCGTATAGAGGTCCTTCAACTTTCGTATTCTTTTTCATTTCAGAACCCGTGCTGTATCGTCGACTTAATCCAATCTATTCGATGTAGGTTTTAGGTTCTGTTTCTGTTCGGTTATTTCACGTTGTCTTCCTGCTTATGTTATTCGCGACGAAGGTTCTGGATTCGATAATCTGGACAATAACGGGATTGTGTTAGTTGCTTGATTTGGTGTCTTAAGTCCACTTTATGTCCTGTTAGGCTAATCGTGAATGGACCTATGTTTAAAGGGGGATCCGAACCACTATGTTCCTCCACCGAGTATCGAACCCGGGATCCCTTAATTACAAGGCGCCCACGATCCCACTGCGCCATCCGGGATTGTGTTCGAAACGAATGAATCAAATTTGAGTGATATGATATGCAACCATTGGAAGACTATTGAAAGAAAACCTTTGGGAACCTGGCAGTTTTTCTACTGCAGACAGGAAACCATAAACATGGAAGAGAAGCTTATATTCTATGAAACCTGACGCTATGTGCTCGAATACTGGCTAAATATAATCCATAGAGGCATAAGAACGTTAAACAACCTCTTATATGATACATATAGGTTTAAAAAGGTCAAAATACAAAGATTGTGTGCCCCTCACTGATGGCGTAGTGATAAGGCCTTGTAATCAAGGGGTCTGGGGTACGATACCAGGTGATCGCACATAGTGGTTCGGATCCCACTTTAAACTGTATGCACTTCAGATTAGTCTATCTGTGCCGGTGACTCAGTCGGTAACGCGTCTGACTACCATGCTATAGGTCCCGGGTTCGAGTCCCGGCCGGTTCAAGCCCGGGAACTTTTCTAACGTTGGAAGCGGCCCCAGCGCCCACCCAGCGTCGAATGACATGGGTACCTGGGGGAAACCCTGGTGGTAAAGGCGGTCAGGGGCGTGATGCAGATCACATCACCCCCACTCACGAACGAATCAAGAAAGTGTGGGGCGGCGTGATGCTCATCACATCACCCCCACTCACGAACGAATCAAGAAAGTGTGGGGCGGCGTGATGCTGATCACATCACCCCCACTCACGAACGAATCAAGAAAGTGTGGGGCGTTACCCCCACACCCCCTATACGCCTTCATGGCGTAGCGCCAAGCACAGGTGAGAACTTTACCTTTTTTTTTTTTTTTTTGCATACAGTGGACTTACAACAAAATTTCAACTTGCGATAAAGATTATGATAAGGTATTAAAGAATTGGGTCTAACACATTTTTTTATTGTTTACCAATGACATTGTTAACTAATATTCTTAATTTCAGTTTCAAGATGAAATCGGCTACGAAATAAAAGGAGTGGGTTCATATTTCTGTTACGAAATTCCACTTTTGTAGTAGACCTGTGCCACACTAAGTTGTGACAATAAACAAATCTGAGACACTTTCAAAGTATTAAATTTCTATCTACGTATTTGGGAAACATATTTCAATATAATACTTTTTTTGGACGCGTCAAATCATAGTATTTAATTCCTGTTTTAGCAGCTTTAAGAAACCAGATTTTTTTTTTGGGGGGGGGGTTACAAATGCCCTTTCTGCTCCCGTCAAGTTACGCCTATGACAAACAGGAATTCAAAGTAAAAGACTGTCCCGACTAAATCGGGAGACACGTCTGATAGATTTACAATTGGGAAAATCATAATTAAGCGTGTAGTTGAAAACAACCTATTTTCATATATTGCATGCAGCTCTACTTTTTCTGCAATGTGGATCAAGAACTGGGGACGTGGAGAAGCACAACACTCCACGTAACCAATAGTCACGTGACCCTCTTTGCTTTCCTGTCATGTTGACCTTCGCGTGGAACACATTTCTCGGTGTTAAGACAGGCAAAATCACCCGATCAGCGAAGGGTGCAATATGTGTTGCCTACCCTCCTGCATTACTTGCTCCTATTAAAGCCTTATGGGGAAGAACTTTTTTCCATGACTGTACGTGTATATATATAAAATTGTTCTTATTTGTATTGATATGTAATACTTTTCATGTTTTATTTTTTTCTTTCAATGTATACTCTTTTTTCCATTATATTGTATTAATATTTCAGACAAGGGTCTGTTGTAAGAAGGGCCCTAGAGGCGAAACACGCCCGCTCCAATAAAGACAATTTTATTATTATTATTCTTTATGTTGTGATATTTCACACAAAACTCTATTTTTTTCGCATTTTGAAAACTATGAAACCATTCATTTTTTGGTTTAAACTATAGAATATGTAATTATAAACTGTATTACACTCAATTTTTTCGATTTAACGCATTTTCTTTAGTTCGTCATTCTGTTCGAATAATAAGTAACTGGATTGATTATATTTCCGTTATTAACCATAAAAATAACAATCTTTCCGATTTTTGTAACTTGAACGTTGCCAATTTCTAGAGGTGGGTTGATTCGACCCCAGCCTCCTCCCGATGCCCATGCAAGAAACCGAGGCTACAGTTTAGATACCGACGCCGAAAACGAGACACATGCAAGCTCGGTGGCCGAGAAGGGCGTTAACTGATCGATTTTTTACCTCGCCACAGGCGATAAATGAATGTTAATAGCAAATCTTTAATTGCAACTTCTACCATCGCCGTAGTGTTAGGTAACGCATTGAAGGGAAGCGAATATTTCAGGATACAACACAAGCAGTGGCGTGCCCAAGGGGGGGGATTGGTGGGGGTTATACCCCCCCCCTTTTGGTCCAGTATTTCTAAAAAATGAAAAAGAACGTCAAAGGCAGGAAAATATGGCAAAATGAGGACTGACTACTTTAAAAATGTACACATAACCCCTCCCTTTCGAAAATCCTGGGCACGCCACTGAACACAAGATTACAAGGGTGCAAATTAAGAGTGATGGAAAATATTGATCGAAAATCCGTGATGGATTACTTTTCAGATGGACGATTTGAAATATTCCTAAATTTATCTGTCTGCAAGACTGCAGATAAAACTTTATCATGTTATCCACAAAATTTGAACTTTTCACATGTCTAATTTAAGACATTTTAGAAACTAATAATAGCAAAAGCTATAATAATTATCACATATTGTGTTCAGTACAATAATTTACATAGCTTGTGTAAGTCCATCCTTGTAATCGTAAACTATCTATCTATATGTTATGTTTATACGTGATGAAGTAGGAGCAGCCCCGTAGCCAGGAATTCTTTGTAAGGAGGGGGGGGGGTGAAGTCAATCCTAGAGGGGGCAATTTTTAATATACGGTGTCGCATTGGCAGATATAGTAGGACCCCCTCCCCCAAAAGAGATAAGTAACAGAAAAGGGATGTTATCTTGAAACTCAAAGGAACAAAAAAAAAACAACTTCGAGCCACATCAAATAGCAATATTTCGATAATGACCTTTCCAGATTGCCAAAGAATATAAAGTTTAACATAAATAGGCTGATAGGGACTGCATCTACTTGATATTTACAGGTCGATAATGTTAATGGACGATTAATATGTACCAACAGCTTTGGGCCTCTCTGTAGAACTAATTAAGGGAGGCCTTTATAAATCATGCTTCATAATGATTCCCTCTAGTTTCCAGCATGCAAGATTTTTACGCACAAAGGAATCGAACGAGAATCCAACAACACCATTGTGTTGTGTTACGGAAGAAAAATTGAATTAATTAAATAATAATGGTTACATATTATCTACACTTTGATGATTGAATTAATTAAATAATAATGGTTACATATTATCTACACTTTGATGAATTGTGTAAAAATTTGTAATACATTTTTTTGTACTTGCTAAAACATTAAAACATGGGTCCCTTAGTCCACCACTGACTCTATTTCTTTCAAAGGGGAGACTCTTGCATCACTACAGACAATGTTTACCTACTGGTCATGTTAACCATTTTGCAAAATATTGTCTGAATCCTAGGTGAAATACATGTGTTTGACACCTGACAAACAAATAGGAATCCCTTGATTGATCAACGACTTCTTGGATTACAGTGTCATCATTAATATTTCATATTAAGTTTCATAGGAAGAAATTGTTTTGATAGGGCGCAAATAATTTTACGGAGCGGCATGGCATTCTCTTTAACATTTTCCTTTCATATAGATTGTTTGGCTCCCATGGCCGACTCCTGCCACCCCATAGCTATGGCTCTGAACTGGACTATAAGAATAGGAGGCATTGCGAGCGGAGTGAGCAAGAAAATTTTACGAAATGTACTTTTACTTGTATAAAATTTGTAATCGAGGAGGGGGGGCAATTGCCCTCTGTGCCCCTTGCAAGTGGCCTTGGCCGTCTGGAAGAAAAATGCAAGGAACACGTGAAAACTAATTCCATCACGAGTATCCAATTGCCCTGCTATTCTTAGCTTCTCCTAGTCTTGTTTTTTTTACTTCAATGTTTGCTTCCCCTACATTGGACTTACATCCAAGTTCGGGGGGAGGACAATCCCCCCAGCCCCCTGTGTTTGCGGCACTGTTTATGAGTGTTTCTTCATCAATTTCACGTCATCACTCATTGTTGCGATTGATTAGCTAGAAGTGGCAGAAAAGCAACGCTAAATAACAAGTCAAATATCCATTCCCTCTCTCTACCACATGAATCATTATTACCAAAAGGTAGACTTGGGAAACAAAAAATTAAGCAGTTCCAAGTAACACATCCAAGAAAAACATCCGAACACATTAGGCACCTTTAATACAAGACTACCGTACTCAAAATGTCACCACTGTTCTAGATACTGAAAATTGCGAAATCATTTCCCGAAGTCTGAATCTGGAAGGGAATCACGCCCCCCCCCCCCCAATCCTGAAACGACATTATACGGAATCCTATACACCCTAATAAATCACAAAAGCAATAAGTGTCTTTGTTATGATGCTAGAGTAACACATGATATAATTGTAAAGATTAGAGAGAATTCCAGGTAGGAATGTGTTCCGTATTTTTCACAGGGGGGCGGGGCAGTTGCCCCCCTGCCCCCCTCTAGCTACGGGCCTGAGTAGGAGCCAGGAAGATAAAACGTGATGAAAATATTCTTGTGATTTCAAGCCCGTTTGTACAGTGGGATCCATGAGTATTGCCGTGCAAATTGTCCATGACAATTTTCATTAATTTTTCTCCTATATCCTATCTGTTTTTCAGCGATGGATTTTTATGTATGCTGGTGCAGAAGTTATCAACAGCTTGTTTTGAGTTTTCTTTTAATTCTTGAAGCTCTTATTGGGTCAAATAAAGTGCACGAACATGTTGATGGACAATTTGCATGAAAATACTCATGGATCCCACTGTACATGGGGATGGGTATTTTCTAACAGTTGAACCTATAGACAAACCAGGGTTGAACCATTCGCGATTAAAAATTACCACCTGAGCGCTATAGATCGACCACAAGGAAAGAAACCTTGGGACGAAAAGTCCCCGTGCAGCTTTCCCTTCTTCCCACCACCTAGGGCCATAAGGAAGCATGGTCCACTCTCCCCCTCCCCTACTCGCGGGAGTACGGTGCACAGGAGTCGCGGGTCTGCGCAGGTTGTTTTGCTCGTGGTTCCAATATGGCCGCTCTAAGTAGGATAACTCTTTGTATACATTCAGTAGTAGTACGAAACAGCAACGTGTTGTCATGGCTGCTGTGGAGGAGAAACGTTTAAATTATGCGATATTTTTAAATATTGCGAATGCGATGTTAATTTCAGGAACTCTAACGAAAGTGAAGCTGTGATGAGAACGAAGCATTTAATTATGATTGGCAAAAATAACAGGGAAAACGCAGACGAAACTAATGTAAACGCACTGGTTCTTCAAAGCAGTGCTATATCATCTGCACAGTGGCGTGGCGTGACTTTTTCAAAAGTGTTACCGGCTATCAGTACGACAATTATGCCTGCTAGTCGTTATCACCCCGAAAACATGTCTTGGAGCTAGATATTTGTTAATTTCGTTCTTGTTTTGCAATCAGCACAGTGATTTAGCCACAAACACTCCTAGAAAGAACTACCACTCATGAGACAGTTATCATGAACATCCAATGAATAGTGGTAGACCCTTGTCAATTCTCCATCTGTCTCTGTATCTCTGCAATGAGGTGCGAAGGGGAAGAAGAGAGGTGCGAAGGGGAAGAATAAGAACCACACTTTTCTCGGGTCAGTTTGTCGTTTGTGTGGTACGTACTACTGTTGCCAACTTAGTATTTTGGAGCAAGGTTTGTCCAAATCACGAATCAGACCAAGGAACTATATTTTCGTCTATTACCTAGCTGGTCTCAGTTGTAGTTCAATCCAGCCTTGGCTCTGCAGTCTACCTCCAGTTTCTTCACAGAAATGGTATTCCTATTTTAGGCGGGATTCAGCTCTTTTCTGCCAATCCGATGTGACAACACTGGCTGATCCGGTAGGTCTGAACGGCAACAGGGTCCCTTAACAGGTATATAAATAACCCCATAACACACTATGCCCCAAAGTCCTTCCCCGCTCTTTCGTTGCATTGGCGCCCTCTTCTCCCTTGTTGCCTCTTCAGGGTAGCCGAACGGCCTCCCTCTTCGCTTCTGTCGGCTGCAGAAAAAATGTCCTAGGCAATATCTGCTCGACGGCAACGGTGTTCATTAACGTATTTAACAATGATGTCATTTTATTGAAACAACTTTTTAATTCTTTACATTTTGCTGTTACCTACGGTAACACCGGCTACATGCACGCCACGCCTCTGCATCTGCACCTCATGTTGTAACTGGGATTCTCGGAAATTATTTGAAAATAAAGACATTGAAATTGACATATACTTGAAAAGCTGGGAGGAGCAAATTGCAAACATATCGTTGCAGTTCTTTCTCGATAATATTCACGATTTCATGACCAGGCTATCCTCACTGAAAAATGACATCGTACTGAATGAAGCAGCAACATTAGCATTTCCATTTTCTTTTTCTGGTTACATTTGACATTAATTCATTCTCAAACTATTTTCATCTTCTCTCTTAATCGACTTGCACCTGTTCCAATTTTCACACATACATAATACATGAATGCATTGGACAAGACGCTTCATGACTTTTCGAAAAAGAAAAAGGTTTTATTTATAAAGTACAATTTAAAACTTTACTTTCATGGCAATCTCTCGAAAAATAAAGTGAATAGACTCGTGCATTCTTCGTAATTTCCTTGCCGAATTACAGTGTTATTCCCCATGCCAATCTTCTGTCAATCAATTAAGTTTCCCCTGATTTATTTACAAATTTCATTTTGTTGATTCCACGGGGTGGAAATACATGAAAACTTTTCATTTGTTCTGACCCATAAAACGATTTAGAGCACAAAAAAACCTGAACAGCAGACTTTACTCTTTCGCATATTCCCCATGCTTTAAACGACTTCAACACAACGTATCCTACTTAGACTAGTTCCTGAAAGTCCCACCAGATGGCATATCGGTTAATTTTAATCGCGATTTTTTTTCAGTCTCTCATCTGATAAACCATACGCTACACATAGTTCGACACTTGTCCATAGATGTCACTATGAGCTGCTTGCCCGCTAGTGCTCTCACGGGATTTGTTCGAACTACTTCCAGAATAACATTGTCATACGAATTCTCTCTACCTGTAGTACAGCGCCTTGAATAACGTAGTGTGGAAAACGCGCACGGTTCTGCGCTCTCTGGCTGGTTCCACTCGAAAATGATCCGCTGGTGTTGACCCCGGTGCTTGGTGTTCGACTGCTTATAATGGAAGTAAATCAGAGGCGAAGATATAGTACAAGCAATGCAAGCACTGCTTGCATTATTCGAATATCATTTAATGTACTTAATGTTTCAGCCTTATTTCGTTTCCATCGCACTCGATTTCGCGAAAAATTACGGCCGCAAACTCCCTCAGCAGCTCTGTAGCAAGCACCAGCCTCAATGCTTGCGGCTGCTCTGCGGGAAAATAACGCACCGGAAGGAGTCACATGGCGAAGCGTGAAATTCGAGTGGAACCCGTCCACAACGCTTATACCAAAAGCTCTGCTTGCTGAGCTTGCGTTATTCCCGAAAATAGCCGAGCTCAACCGAAAGCAGAAGGATATATTGCCACAAAAAACTACGAGTGAAGAATATTTGTCTTCATGAACACGTAAACAAGATCGCGAATATAAAAATAATTCTTAGTCATAAAATAACTAAAATAAGTTATTATCATTGTTCAAAATTCCATATACCTAGGTATATATCATTTTATATTACAATTTATTTTAGATTTCGCGAATTGTAAAACGCGTAAAAAAAATGGATATTGGGAGTTCGGGCGAGATGGTAAAGGGCGGGGGTTTGTGTTTCCAGGAAGTGAAATGTCTGCAACCCCGTGAAGAGTTTCCCCAGGGAGAGAGGGAAGATTCGACGGACCTTGGTCTGCACCCTGTGTCCACCTCGGTCCAGCTCAAATTACGTCAAAAGTGTTGACCGCACCAGTGTTTGCAACTGCCAAATTATTTACACAGTAATTCAAGTGAGCTGTTTCACAAATTTTACAACCACATTCAATAAATTGACTGCTTTTGAATAAAACTTGGGGTGAAAATAAAGCTATCTAAAAAGAACTCTCTACTGATATTTACACAGCACAATTAAATCGTATACATTGTACACATTATGAACACAAGAACATGTTTTAAGTTTTATTATTATGACACAATTGGTGCTCCCAGGATTTTTTGTAGTAGTCTCCTCATTTTGTCATCTTTTCCTGCCTTTGACTTTCCTTTTCTTAGGAATACTGGGCCAAAGGGGGGCCAACTCTCCCCCGGCCCCGGCCCCGCCTCTGTATGACACTTTATTACTTAAATATTATGTATATACTCTTTCTGCTGTAATGATTCTGATTCCACCGCTTAATTTCTATCTCCATACTGATATATCTTTCCTTCCGATGAGGGATAAAATTAAGGAAATAGGTTGGTATCACTTTCGGTCGTTTCAGAGATTTCCAAAGTGATCTTGCGTGGATGCTTTCCAGTTGTGGAAAGAGCATGGGAGTGTCTTCACGTTTTGAGAACCTTGAGGCCCTAAGATTTGTTGAATTGTTCGATAGCGGGAAATTTCCTATATATGCAAAGGAGTTTGGAATTTATTGTGGTGAGTACATCGTCTATTCATGTGTTTCTTTGGTTTGAAATGAAATTTTTAAAGTTTGTGTTTAACTTTTTATTTTAATGTTTGACTCCGAATGCGATTTTTAGGGTGCCCACAAATCCTAAATTACAATCACCCAGTGTAAATTAAATGAATGAGTTATTTTACCTAAATCCGTTTGTTACCTGGAATTTCGAAAGTAAATGTGACGTTTGAGGATCATATGGTTTATTTTTAGAACCGTCACTTTATTATGATATTTTGACAAATCCAGCGACCGGGCCAATGCAAGACCATCTTGAGGTTCAGGCCACAGCGCTCAGTCAAGACGTCATCATCTGGAGGCGATCGTCTTAACGCTGTAAACTCCTTGACGTAATTTTACTGTAGATAATTAAGGTATATTTATTTCTCTTATGAAGTTAAATTTTGACATTTACCCTCCCGACGAATATAGTTAGAAGAAAAATGTATATTATTGAATATTTACACCAAAATTTTCATTCAGGAAGTCAGTATGGCCACCACAAAAATTCCTACCATAGCACAAAGAAAGAGTTGAAAACCGTTAGAAACTTCTTGTCGGAAATATTTAAACATTGTATATCTTTGAAAAATATTATCGGGAATATTGGTCAGCTACAGTAAAACTCGTAACCGCTTTTGTATGAACTTTTGTGTGTAAAATGAATTGATTAAATAAAAAACATGTTAGGTTGATCGTAAACTTTCCAAGTTACCTAATCAATTAAATTGTCTTTAAGTTTACCCAAAATTAATCAACCAGATAATGCAGATATTCTGTGTAGCTATACAATCTCAATACAAAACCTTAATTTCTATATTCTTGCAGCAAAAGCGAAAGAAATTGGTACAAGGGCAATGTTACATTTTTATGTATAAAGACTAAACGTAAATAATTTGTCACATTGTAATTTCGATCCTATTGACTTTATTGAACGAAAGATAGCTAATAAACAAATTGAATTTTTTCATTGTCGTTAGTAAGATTTGTGACAATAACTTAAGAGTTTCATTGAGAAAAAAAGCAGATTAATATTTCCATTTTAACGTTCACTTGGGAAATACACATTTGGAATATTTCCTTACACTGTTTTTTACATTCCGTTAGAAAAATCGTGAAAAATGTTAATAAATTATGAAACAATAAACATTATCACTGATTTAATAATCAAAGTTACGAACATTGAAGCTTCACAAAGACAAAAAATAAAAAGCAGTTCATATGAAACAGTTTTAAAAATTTAATACATTTGTAGTTCATATTAACATAGCTAGGTAACAAAATGCTTTCTGTGTGAAAACATTTGTATTTGAAACATAAGTAATATATATATTCTTGGATAGTTTTACACACGAATATTTCATCGACGTTCTTGTTACACATCGCACCTTTGTATTTAAATGTACAACATAGCTTCCATTAGCCTCCGATTAGCATAAAGAAGCATAAAGCGGGATAAAATAAGAATAAATGTACGCATGCATCAACTTTGCCCCGTTGTATAGCTTTCTTTCATTAAGCATTTTGAAACTGAAAATTTGTGTAAATAATATGAATAATTTATCGAATGCTTGCATAAAATTTACACTAACAAATTGCTTTGGTAGACGTAATATTAACCAACGTTTGTAATTCAGGGTAAATTATTTGATAATTCTAAAAAAAATGTTGACAAGTTGTCCACATTTACGAGTATATTTGATGCCTATTTCGGACACATGAAATGTTTACATCATGAACTATTACTCTTATTTATTTTTTAGTATAAAACATTTGTTACTTACCTTGTATCTTTTCGTAGCGACTGAATCACACGGAATTGCCCTAAAAATTTCTCATTTTTAACATCATCTTGAAGAAACGTGAATGTTACTCTTACCTTTTTCATTGTAATTGCCTCTGCAATTGAGTACACAAGACTTATACACCATACCTCTTCCACATTTAAGCATATTTACACGTCATGTAAACTCGATTACAGTTCTCAAATTTGCATTACAATTCCATATTCACTAAAAAGGTCCAACATTGATTCCGAAAAAGCAAATCAAACATGGCAGCTATCTCCCCTCCAGTTGATGACGTTTAGTCACGTGACCGGAGCAAGCCATTAGGCTTTCATATTGAGAAGGTAATGGCCAATGAGGCTATAAACCTTTAATCCTCCTCTTGGCGTGCCATTGTACTACATGTTTTGTTGTACTGAAACATTGCTTGCCTCCTTCGTAAGACTACGCTTCGCTACTGAAGTAAATGGAGTTTTCGCTGCAACGTCTGATTCTTTTACATGAAGCATTTCTATGAATGTGATAATTGCTATGATATTTGGTACAGTGGTCGCGAAGATATTAACGAACATTCTAGATAGTCGACCGGGTCCTGTTATCGTCATACTTTCGTTAATAATACGGGAGAAAAAATACGCGTGGAATGCTCTTGGCAACTAAATTTTTGTGTATTGGTTTGAGTTGGTGTTTTAAGTCCACTTTATGCACAGTATGGCTAATCGGGACTGGACCTACACAATTTTTGTGTATGAATTATGTTCATTATTATTATCATCATCATCATCATTTCTTTTAAAGATATACACACTGAAGCATTTGTATTTGTGATATTTACTGTCTCTTTCTTCCGCTTTAAACTAATCGCGGCGATGATGATTGCATGAAACGACAAGTGGAACCCCACAAAACTTTCTTAGTGCCATCGACATGAGTGTAAGGCAACTTTCAAACCAATGGGACAAGCAACACGGGATGTTCACACTGTCACACTAGTGACACACACTTCCAGACTGTAAAATAGCATTCATTAATGCACATGAGGGTCCAAACAGCAAACGACACGTTCATATGGCATATTCGCATGCTACTTGTTACTTCGGTCGGAAAGCTCCTTAAAGGAAGGGTGCTGAGACCGAAGCGACGCGCTACAGGGGGAGTTCCCAACTAAGTGACAAGCGACATTGTGCCTTCAGTCTATTAGCAAGCGTTGCTTGCGAACAACAGATAGGCGACACGATAAACTGCACATTACAACAACAGCTCTAGGCGACACGATAAACCACACGTGTCGCTTTGTCGCTTCTGCGTCACTCAAACTGGGCCATTTCCTCAATAGCTTGCAACATGTTGCCGTGGTTTGTTGTTCGCGCATGCACGATTCAATGAGTGTCTTGCTTTAGTGAGATTGCGCACCAAAGCGACAAGCGGCACATGACACTTATTACTTGAGGATTTCACTAACCGAACGCTGGCCTGTGCTTCCCATCATGCTGCTACGATGTGAAATGTTGCTCTTGATTGGCTCCTTTCCAAGCAACATGTGTCGCTTTGGTATGAAAGTTGCCTTGGACCGAATGACCGATGTCACTTTGGTGTGAAATGCTCGTATCGTTTGTCGCGTGTTGCTTTGGTGTAAAATCTCCTTGAGGAAACGGTGGTCAGAGCTTTTGTCCCTACGGTTCGAAAGGCTGCATTGATTTCCGACTGCTCGCTTTCAAGCAACATTTGTGGTTTGTCTCCTCGGTATGAAATATCTCTCAGGATACTATTTATATTCTAATAACATAGAAAAATAAACTCTAATACACAGTCCAAGACCTGACGTCCGGAATCACATTGCGATGTTTCTTCTTGTGTTATGCATGCTATTTATTAATTTTATTTTACTTTTCTTTCCAAATTAATGCCATTTCGTGACTGCAAATCACTCCACAAATATAACTGTTTCCATCAATTCACATACCGCCTTTCAAGACAAACAAATCTACATAATATATTCCAAAAACTAACAAAGCTGCATTACTTTCATAAGAAAATTAGCACCGACATTGATCGCACTGCCATCTGTGTTTCTCATCCGTCTGGGGAACCAGTTTCTTGGGTCGTTTTCCACACTACGTTATTCAAGGCGCTGTACTCGTAGTTTATCCACAAAACCCAACACAAATAGATGCCCGGGAGGGGGGGTCAACGGGGGCGCCAGCCCCCTCCCTCGAAAATAAATTTGAACCAAAAAATATATATTTCGCACACGTGATTTTTGTTTAGAAGAGTGTTGCACGAAAATCGTAAATTCAAACTGGAGTGTTTTTCTGGGGTCAATGTAAATATACCTCATTTACCTTCCCGGAAAAATTACCTTCCTTGCTTCTCCCTGGAAAACCCTGGGAAAGTCCATGCCAAGGGTGCAAAAATACAACAAACATGAGTCCTGTTGTAAATACTTCATCCTTGTGTGTTGTTGAGGAGGGAGAAAGGTGAATAAAAACCCTAGTCCTTGGGTCACTTTGCCTTTGTGGTGTTATATGTGGCAGGCTACAAATTGGCACTCCCGACTTGAGCAATGAAATATCACTGTGCGAACTCGAGTAACTCCAATTTATCGAAATTACAGAAGAGAGAAAATAATACATCTTCCGAGTCTTAAAAGGAATCAGTAAATGGAGATACATGACTCCACCTTACTGCTAAGGATTGGAAGTATACATATCTGACTCCACATAGAGCGATTCAGAGAAGCTTGATTAAAGAAAACTGAAAACCTCATTGAGTAAAGTTCCTGTAGGTATGTTTCACCTACGTCACAAACTGTTGCATTGTGGCTTCGAGCAGCCATGATTGAGGCCAGTTCTTGTAAGCATACGGAATTCAAGCAGGCAGGCGGGAGATTTGAACCTTGGTTAATAATACTACTATTACTACTAATAATTATAACAACCACCACCACCTATGGTGTAACAGCTCATTCAGGGCCTAGGCCAACCGTATGACTGTCAGCCTCTCTCCCACCAGATGGGAGATCAGTTGCCCATTTACAGGGTGGGCGACGTGTGGTCAGCACCATAAACACCCCTCCCTCGTTGTTGTAGGTTTTCTTTGTCGCTACTCGTTCGTAGCTTTCCAATTTCCTCACGATGGCGAGTGGCCACCGATCCCATACACAGGTCAAAATCTCAGGAGAAAAGTTGTTATGCTTCCCCCAAGGAGACTTGAAGCTGCGTGTGTCCCGTAGCCAGAGCCCAAAGCATGACACCTTAGACTGCAAGGCCATGGTGCGGGACTTGAACCTTGTTTACGTCGGTTATTGTCCAGTTTTCACCTTATTTCATGATATTTCCTCGCACACGACAAACAAAATTGTCCTTGAACATTGCAGCTGTGCGAATCCCGACAGCACCTGAAACCCATTTATAGTTCTCATGTGACGATATGCAGAATGTAGCATACGAGAGAATTCTGCACTTCCCTTGGTGTTTGGTTTGGCAGCAGTTGCCCATTATCCAATCATAAGGCAGAACGCAGAACTGTCTTCCTAGTTGGTGCTTCGTACAGTCATCCCCACTAATCCCGTGACTTGTATAAATCCATTGCTGTTGAATTTTGAGATGTCTTCGCACTAGATATTTTTGCTGCTGCAAAATGTGGTACGAGAATGGTGGGTGTGTTGGATAGGATGCTGAGAGCGTTAAGTGGTTTATTTTCGATCTCACCACAGAAGTTCCTTGGTTCAAGTCCTAACCCCTTCATAATTCATCTAATCACTCATCCTTGTCATCGTGATTTGCCAAAAGTGCCATAAAAAGTACACTAATAATGTAACGGCATGGAACAGATCAAAATGTCATTAACATGAAAATACTGCTGCTTCAATAACGTTAGGCCTCTTGTACACAGCCAACCTACATACTGTGACAATGTTAAATCATTGGAGGTAAGACAGTAATGAAAGATAATATGAAAAAGTATGAATTTTTATTTACACATTATTACAATTATGAAAGAGTCCATTTCCTGATTTATTTATTGTTACATTCATTGAAAAGTCAGCAGCAAAAGTTCTCTCCCAATCAGTCACCATCTGATGTGGTATTTTTGGGCTTACAAGTGCTCAATAGGCAGGCACCAACAATCCTTATTTATCAGGCGCTTGTAAACTCACAAATCGGCATCAGAGAGTCAAGTTTCCAGTTGCTTGCAGGAAAAACCTTTGTCACTGAACGTACATAGTCTTCAATCAAAAATAACTATCATCTTCGTTCGTAGGTCTCTGGCACCTGCAATATAACGACAAATATATTGTTAAATGAGCCACACACTAGTTACACTCATGGAAAATTATGGTTTATGGGCAGATTTGAACCTTGATTCTTTGTAAGCATGACGATGAATTGCTATTCATTATATCCCTTGTCCAATATTTGATTTGATTTTTGGTATTTATCGAGACGATGAGGATGAGCGATGACGTGATGAAATTGATGAAAGGACAGTCACAAAGAACATCTATGTCCAGGCTGGGATTCGAACCCAGGACCCCTAGTGTCTTGTTACACTGTGCTAACCCCTCCCACATGAAGGTTGGTGTTTTTCCAATAAGCAAATCAAATATGGAAGGATGCACATTGGGACAGGGCAATTGCTACCTCATTATTACACTTCTTTAGGTTTTTAACCTATTTTTTTTCCCTTGCAGGTAAATAAGAAATAATAAGTTATGTCAACGCTTCATTAAAAACTCAACAACTGACGAAGTTTTATAGTGCCTAAAATAACCTATATGCTTGTTATAACCTATTTCAGGTTTATCCACCTAAATCAAACCTTTTTTTTAGGTTTTTATGTATTTTTTAAGGTTTGTAAGGATTTTTTTTTGTATCACACAGAGGTATTATCTTGCTTTGGAACCAAAAAAAAGTAAATGATGAACGTGCTTGAAACAAATTTTCTGTCGATTTCCCTTGATCCAAGTCTATGTTTTTCAAAACTCTAAACAAAGCAAAATGTCTGGCACCACTGCACGGTCCAAAGTGCAAATTTCTTATCCATGTGGTCTTGCTCACCTTCGCTTCAGTTCTGTGCTTTGTGGCATTCATGCCTTGCAAAGTAATGTTTCAACATTCAAATTTGCACCACTGACTTTATGTTGAAATATCATGTTATAAATCCTTGCAGACAAAACGTGGAGTTTGACTGGATAACATGAAAAAAATTGTTATGTATTCAGGTTGGTCACTCTAGGACCTTGATAAAATTCAACTACAATTCCTGGTTTTAAAGGCGATATTTTCAAAAATTCAAGAGTACATGCAGATATTTTCTATATTTCAACCTTACGTATTACCACCTCTCACCCCACAAACACAAATATATATTAACAATATGAAGGGTCTGTGTGATTGCAATGTATCCAAAAATTGAAATTTTGTTTCTTAACGGCTGTACCTAATCAGTATTTTTCCCGAATTTTGAACCATTTTACATTTTTTGGAACCTACTTCAGGCTTTTTTGAGCCTAATTTAAGATTTTTTAGAACCTATTTTAGGATTTTTAAAGCCTATTTTTAAAAACGTAGCAAAATTTGACTTAATTTGTCTGTGAAGCATATAGGCTACAGCTACTAGTTATTTATGTTGGTGAAAAATGGAAATTACATGCATTCGCAAACAAATGCAATTAAAACATTAATAATTTTTAGATTAATTAATTTTCTTATTTACATGGCGTAAAACCACTTTTCGTGAAATGACCCATTAATATATTATTTTTTTTAGGTTTAGCGAACGATAAAATATGTGACACTCATACAATAATTGGTTCTTATTTTTCTATTACTTACTAACTAATACCGCACTACAGTTCTGGATGAACCTTGACCTCCGCAATTACAGCTCTCCATTCTTTTATTTTTTATTATTAATGATGTAATTTTTGTAATTATTATATAATTGCACCTATATAAACAGCTAAGGAAGCAGTGATTCAATAACAAAGTGATTTATTGAATTTTAGTGATAAAAAATTATGGGCCTCTGAGTCCTCTCCCCCTCAGGTAAGTTTTTGTATGGCACAGGTAAGGGTTAAAAAGCATAAAAACATGCCATTCTGATCATGACACTGACTTTTTGCACCTGCCTTGTACATGTGAAATATCAACGTTTAAAATTAAAATATTGTAGGTGTACCTGTATCAATATGGCTAGTCCAGGCAAATCTGTATATACACGTCACAAAATCTGTACAAAATGACTAATCAACTCTCCGTCGAGGGAACGGGCATTGTCGGCAACACAGCAGGCAGTGTAGAATAACGTGGGCATGTCACAGGAGCAGAACTTCCAAAACGATCTCCGTTACGGACCACACCAGACTCCACAGGAACGACTCCTCCTCCACTTCCTGAAAACAAATTGGAAATGTTGAACGCTGGTTATAAGGGTGGCCCATCCTAAAACAAGATTGAAATTGGCTCTGCCGACCTTCGTGGCAGAGTGGTTAGTGTGCTCCGATGCCAGGGTTGAACTCCCCAATAGCATAGTGATAACGTCGTCTACTAGTAATTAAGGGATCAC
Organism: Lepisma saccharinum; assembly: GCF_977018435.1. NCBI lineage: Eukaryota > Metazoa > Arthropoda > Insecta > Zygentoma > Lepismatidae > Lepisma > Lepisma saccharinum. The sequence continues at coordinate 2,228,086 of NC_139250.1, read as the reverse complement.
AAGTCTGATACCCGGTGGAGGTAAAGTGATTTGGGTCCCACTTTAAACTGTAGGTCTAATCCCGATTAGCCTTCCTGTGCATAAAGTGGACTTAAAACAAATAAACATGGGTGTTCCTTGTGTCCCTTCATCAATTTCATCATTGCTCATCTGATTACTCCATTGTGGCAGAAAAGACGAGTAAAATACACGAAATCAATAGACTCTGACAAATTTGCTTTCATTTTCCTTTCCTTGTCTACCAGCCACAACTGGTTAATGGTAAGAGAAAAACCCAGACACATTGTTACACTGGTTGAGGGAATAGCCATCAGCGCTAGGTTTACCAGATCACTACAAGGGAAATGTAGGACACATATGTTAAGTAGATAATAGCACATTACTAGAACATGTTAGCAAGTAATGTAAAATCGACACTTTTTCAATTTCGCCCCATGTTCGATACCTGGTGGAGGCACAGTGGTTCAGATCTTACTGCAGTCCGGATTAGCCTCTCTGTCGATAAAGTGGACTCAAAACAACAATTCAATCAAATAGAAAATGCTGATTCCCAATATTAACACTTCTGAAATGGGAAAATAGGGCTAGAAGTTTAAAATTCTGTATGAAAAGCAAATAATACATACTATCAATTGAACCAGGCAATGTTCGGAAAATAATAAATAGAAGGAGGGCAATACTACTGTATGGAAGTGAAATAAGTTACAATACCACTGCATGGAAGTGAAATAAGTTACAATACCACTGCATGGAAGTGAAATAAGTTACAATACCACTGCATGGAAGTGAAATAAGTTACAATACCACTGCATGCAAGTGAAATAAGTTACAATACTACTGCATGCAAGTGAAATAAGTTACAATACTACTGCATGGAAGTGAAATAAGTTAGAATACTACTGAATGGAAGTGAAATAAGTTACAATACTACTGTATGGAAGTGAAATAAGTTACAATACTACTGTATGGAAGTGAAATAAGTTACAATACTACTGTATGGAAGTGAAATAAGTTACAATACTACTGTATGGAAGTGAAATAAGTTACAATACTACTGTATGGAAGTGAAATAAGTTGCAATACTACTGTATGGAAGTGAAATAAGTTACAATACTACTGTATGGAAGTGAAATAAGTTACAATACTACTGTATGGAAGTGAAATAAGTTACAATACTACTGTATGGAAGTGAAATAAGTTACAATACTACTGTATGGAAGTGAAATAAGTTACAATACTACTGTATGGAAGTGAAATAAGTTACAATACTACTGTATGGAAGTGAAATAAGTTACAATACTACAGTATGGAAGTGAAATAAGTTACAATACTACTGTATGGAAGTGAAATAAGTTACAATACTACTGTATGGAAGTGAAATAAGTTACAATACTACTGTATGGAAGTGAAATAAGTTACAATACTACTGTATGGAAGTGAAATAAGTTACAATACTACTGTATGGAAGTGAAATAAGTTACAATACTACTGTATGGAAGTGAAATAAGTTGCAATACTACTGTATGGAAGTGAAATAAGTTACAATGCTACTGTATGGAAGTGAAATAAGTTACAATACTACTGTATGGAAGTGAAAGCTGGCCAAGGAAAGGAAAGTATCTTGTAAGATAACAACTGTAGAAGAGAAATGCTACCAAAAGATAGTAGGAAAACAAGAAGAGACAGAGTAAGAACTGGAGAGGATAAGGGAACAGCTGTAGCAAAACAATTGTAAACCAACTCATGAAAAGACAAATTAAATGGTTTGGCCACGTAGCCAGAAGGGGAGGAGGAAAGGAAACCCAAGCAGTTCCTGGAGGCAAGACCAGAAGGAAGAAGGCCCAATAATAGACCAAGGAAGTCATACGAGGACATGGTGAAAGAAATATGAAGAAAAATAGAAATAACAAAGAAGGTCATGAACGGGGAAGAATAGAAACAGCGGGTCGAGGCATCCTCGATGCAGTAAAGGTATAAAGGTTAGAGAAAGAAGAAGAAATGGTCTTACCTCTCCTCCAGAGAAGTTCCTCTCGGGACTGGGGTAGTTAGCAGCCTCTTCATCGAGGTCCTGGTAGTGAAGACTCTCCTCCCAGTCTTGATGGATCACCTGCAGGAGGTACCTGCTCACTTCATGCGACGGGTGGCCGTAGACTCCAATTCCAATGGGCCTGGCAAATCTGAAAGTTCAATAACGAGACAGGATTGTGACAACATATTGGAGAGATTCTTCACGAACTATTCTAATTTTAAAGTAAGTCTTGAAGCTATTCTGGTGACGAATGATGAATAGATTCTCTCGGGCAAGTTCTGAAATTTAATGAAAACAGGCTTCCCACTATTTTGTCAAACTTTTCCAGGGAATTCAATAATGCTTACTCATAACTAACATACTCATATCAAGGGAAGACAACAGGTATGTCAACTTTCGTCAGATTACAGAAAATGAACTTTTAGTTGCAAAACTGTACTGAACATGAAAATAAAAAGGAGGGGGGGATATATGCTTTAATTATTGGAAGTCAAATGAAAGACAGCATGTTGTAAAGCCCAGTACAGCATCTACATGGCAGGAAATGAAACCACTCTTTTACTTACTTTAAAAAAAAAAAAAAAAAGTGTTCCCCTGTGCATAGCACCACGCCATGAAGGCGTATAGGGGGTGTGGGGGTAACGCCCCACACTTTCTTGATCTGGTCGTGAGTGGGGGTGATGTGATCAGCATCACGCCCCTGGCCGCCTTTACCCCCCAGGGTTTCCCCCAGGTACCCATGTTATTCGACGCTGGGTGGGCGCCGGGGCCGCTTCCATCGTTAGAAAAGTTCCCGGATTTGAACCGGCCGGGGATCGAACCCGGGACCTTTAGCATGGTAGTCAGACGCGTTACCGACTGAGCCACTTACTTACTTAGCTTGTTTATTCCCCCTGACCCTTCATACACACTATGTTGCCATTAGTCACCGGACACCCCTCAAAAAGTGTTCGGGATTGTCTGTACATGTCATACAACCTATAAAAGGCATTGCCGGTTGAGAATACACTCCTACCAGCTACAGCAGTCAATATGGACAGACGACACGAACTGAGTGAGGCGGAAAGAGGGATGATCATTGGAGCCCACAGGTTTGGGCATTCGACCTGTGAGATTTCCAACAAATTTCAGCTACCCCGGTCGACAGTGAGTGATGTTATCGTGAAGTGGGAGCGAGAGGGGGTCATGCCATGCCGACCCAGACCCAGTAAACCAAAAATATTAACAGATCGTGACCATCGATGCTTGAAACGTGTGGTGAAGTCAAACCGGAAGGCGTCGTTACAGATGGTGGCACAGGAGTTTCGATGAGCTTCCAGTAGTGCTGCAAGTGATCGTACTGTCCGCCGGGAGATCGTCGCACTTGGTTTTCATTGCCGCGCAGCAGTTCACAGCCTGCAATGCGACCAGTCGGTTACAGTGGTGCAAGGAATGCCGCCATTGGACTCTCGAACAATGGAAATCCGTCCTATGGAGTGATGAATCGCGCTACCAGATGTGGTGGTCCGATGGACGTGTGTGGGTGTGGCATATGCCCGGTGAATGCTGTTTACAGGACTGTATCGTACTCACAGTGAAATTCGGTGGAGGTGGCATCATGGTGTGGTCCTGCTTTTCGTGGTATGGTATTGGTCTTGTGTGTTCACTTTTCCACTTGGATGAAATGTGAATTCATTGCTGAAAATCACACGACTAAGAAAATAGTCATCTTCTTGATTAAGAATTTGTGTGCAGAAGTTCCTACGAGCCAAATGATTTGCAGGCTTTAGGGCCTGTAACAGCTGCAGACGGTACAGTCTCATTTGGGGTCTTTTCCCTAACACTTTCCACACTGTCATTGTTGGCATTGCTAGTTCTTGACTCGCCTGCTGGACAGATTTTCTAGGACTGCGAGTGAAAGCCGTTCTGACACTTTTCACCTTCTCGCCTGATACACGCGGCCATCCGGAACTTTTACCTTTACACAAGCATCCTGTCGTCTTAAACTGGTTATAAGACCTACGGATGTTGTTGTCAGATTGGGGGGGGGGGGGTGTCACTTCCAAATCTTCGCCGATATGCCCGTTGAACTGTAACAACTGAATTAGACCTTGCGAGTTCCAACACACAAAAAGACTTACGCTTGGGAGTTGCCATCTACGAATGGCTCTGCCAAGCGGCAGAGTTACGAAACTAATTTTGCGCATGCGTAGATTCGAAACTCGGTGACTTACTCTTTCATTTCATATATGGTTCATATTTGTAATGTGTATAGCATAGAAAATATACAAGTTTAAAACTCCGATATTCATTTGTGTACACCCGTTATATTAAGTTATCACTGTAGCAATTCTCATCCACTATCAAAATGGAGAGCTTCAAATATCTAGGAAGCATAATTGAGAGGAGGTAAACAGAAGAGGAGAAATGGGTGGTAGACTATATCAAAGTGTTTGAAGATTAATAAGGAACAGGGATGTACCTATGAAATGCAACAAAGGTACTATACAATTATGTATGGAGCAGAGACTTGGACAATAACAGAGAGAGACAAAAGAAAGATGCAGGCAGTGGAGATGAAATTTTTAAGGAGCATATTGGGGAAGACTAAAAGGGATAGAATAAGGAATGAGGAGATCTGACAGACAGTGGGTGTGGTGAAGCTTCAGGACAGGATAGATCAGGCACAGATGAGATGGTTGGGATACATGAAGAGGCTGGATGCAGAAAGACTACCAGTAAGAGCTTACAGTGCACAAGGAGTGGGAATAAGGCCAAGGGAGAGACCAAGATGTCGGTGGAAAGAGAGGCGTGGCGAAAGACCAGGAAAAAATGGAGAGGCTGGACTTCTATGCAGACCCAGCCAAAGGCAGGAAATGGCAAAGAATGATGATGATGTAGCAATTTTCATCCACTATCAAAACAGAGCTCATGGTGAAAAACTATTCTGAAACTGACCCATAAACTTTTGATTATTTTTTCTTTAACCCTAGAGAACATGAACCTGTATTCCTTTAAGCAAGCTTACTTATTTCTCAAGACAAATCCAAATTTACAACAATAAGGTCTTGAAATAATGGAATGCAAGATTCCATTTTTTTGCTGCGGGTGTGTTTCAGCATATTTTATACCCCCTGCATCTTCTAAACCAAATGTAGGGAATTTGATGAAAATTTGGGGTGGTGGGTTAAATTAAATGGCTGTATGATTTGATGTGGACTGGCCCTGACAGAAGCACATGATTGATTGATTTGATTCGCCACACTTGGCTAATCGCAAATACCTCTGGCTGCTTATTGATTGTTTGATTTGGTGTTTTAAGTCCACTTTATGCACAGTAAGGCTAATCGGGATTGGACCTACAGCTTAAAGTGGGATCCAAACCACTATGTGCCTCCACCAGGTATCGAACCCAGGATGCCTTGATTACAAAGCGATGACGCTCTGGCTGATTATGGAAGTACAGTACATAGCCCAGATAACATGTGCTAATTTTTGTAACTTATGGCAATTGCACTTGGAAACATATACAACAACAATAATATGATTTTTTTTAATGTTTTAATTGTACATAGGATTTTTAGTGCAAAGGTTTTATAGTGATAGTTTTAACAAATGATAGAGAAAATGGGGGAAGCAAAGATTTTAGAAGCATTTTCCAAATTTGTAGTTTCCTTTTTCCTGACGAATGACATGTTTCATGAGGCTACGACATATTTCAGATAGCCGAGGGGAAAAAAAGACCTGAAGAAGGGAACAGTTGTTCCCGAAATGTCGTTGCACAAAAAAGATACTCATTTCATGTAACAAAATTTTGTATTTTTAATTTATTGAAAATACAAATTAATAAATATGATCTCTAAGAGCCAAGAACTAAAAAAAACATGTGGTAAAATTAACTTGGATAAAAATGCACGAAAATAACTTTTTCACTATTAAAAACAAACTGCAGAAACTGCCAATACCTTCTGGGAATATCAATGTTGTCAACACCGCAGGAGGCCGAGAGCAGGCAGTGGGAGTCAAGTTCGTAGGTTGGCTTCGATATATGCTGCGATATATACAAGTCTGCATCACCTGATCTGTAATGAAGGAAGAAATATAATAATTAATTTCTATGAATGTTCATGCTGTCTGGAACCAATAATAAATAAACTGATAAATTAGGAAAATAGCAGGCATGTATCCAGAAATATATTTGGGGGTCAACTAATTATCTCAATAATAATAAAACAACATTTTAATTAGAAAAATTATATTTAATTAAATTAATTAATATTATATTGTTATAATTACATTAATTGGTACAAATATGGTATAAGAATCGAGATATAAGAGCATGTATTCATTATATATCTTTCATGTAGTTAAGATTGCCAACATTTGTGTAAAAACAACTATCCTGGTAAGGAAATTAATATCAAAGAGATAAAGAATTGAATATTTATTGAATAATAAAAAAGGCGATTGACAAAAAGTAAAGTTCCTGATTAATATTTTACACATATTGTCGTAAGTAGTAGTGTGCATAAATCATTGGAACTGTCCATCAAAGCCATATGATTCCACTACCTTGCCTTCCAATAAGTTCAGCGGAAATAACCATCAATTATATAACAAATGCTAAACAAGTATATTTTCATTATTTAATTTTAATACTTGGTAAGTCTTTCGGGACGAGGCAGGGTTCGGACCCCTTGCACCCGTCCCCCTCATAAACACATCCTTGTTAAGTAGAAAATTTAGTGACCCCATATTTCTAGGGCACGTGTGGTACAAGATTGGAATGCAACAAATATGGGAAATGTTCCGGATAAATTCGAATTATACACACTACTTCTCTCTCAAGTGATAGTTTTCACATTTCTGCAATAAAAACTACCATTTCCAAGAAACTTCGAACATTTTTAGTACCCAAATCTTCAAGAAATAACCAATTAAAAATTCCACAACTGTTCAGGATCCCACACCCCCTAAATATTTCTACAAATATTATGTATTCTAATGTATATGACATCAGATGCTGAAATCTATAAATACCCACACCATATTCAAAACAAACCTTGAGCAATGCCTGTTGGAACAGCAAAAGCATCAAAACTAGTCAAGGGACCAAAAAAAACTTCTCCTGGTTGTTTTTATTATTCTTTCTTTTTAATATTATCATTATTACTTTTACCATAAAATAATGCAACTATTAGTATTATATGTAACTTACTTTGTGTTTATATTATTGCCCCTTTTTATCAATTCTGTAATTTTTAAGTATTTTCAATTTGATGTATTTTTTATTATTTTTATTTTATTTCACTTATTATCATTATTATTTTAGGTATGACTTGAGATGACCGGACCCCTCTCCGATTTTCTTCATATTTGACATACTCACTAATTGAGGCCTCCTAATCACGAATCTGAAGTTAAAATTTGTCGGTCACATCTAGAAATTGTGAACCATTGACGCTAGCTCCACGAACCATTGGTGCGTGGTTAGGTTAGTTCAGTTAGGTTAGGCAAACATAGTTAAAATTTGGTGTCGTGGTAGTATCAGGAATATATATATTTGGTTGTGAAACAAAAAATTTCGCGAAAATCGGCAGTTTCCATTCCGAAAACTAATGCCTTATTTTCGCTTATTTTGCAATTTCTAGACGTTTCCGACAAATTTTAACTTCAGATTCGTGATTAGGAGGCCTCAATTAGTGAGTATGCCAAATATGAAGAAAATCTGAGAGCGGTCCGGTCATCTCAAGTCCTTCCTTATTTTATCATAAAATATCATGATTAGTATTAATGTAACTTACTTTCTGTTTATATTATTGTTACTTCTTTACTAATTCCATAATATATATATTTTTATATAAATACTTCATGTGTTTTTTTTAAATTTTGCTTTGTCAGTTTCCTGCGAACAAAGGGTTCATTGTAAGAGCAGCCCAAGAGGTCGAAATATGCCTGCTTTAATAAAGACGATTATTATCATCATCAGAGTTACACTTAAATACCATATTGGATATCTACACGATTACTTACAAGGTAAAGAGTTTCAAGGAAATAGGACCTTCATACATCAAGCTGTAGTAAGTGTAGTTCCCTCTCCCCACTTCACCTTCAATTGAATGCAACAGATACCCACACGAGCACACAGAAAAGAAACTCTGGAAGATAAAAGATGAATTAGCTATCACCAGCAGCATTGGTTTCATTATTTCTGTAACTTTTTATTGTATTTACTTTGTACTAGAGTGCTGCATCGAAGCCTTTTTGCTCGATCGTCTAATAGTTCTATATGGCTTACGGAATGGACAGTTTCTTTGCTCGAACATTCGACGATCGGTATACATTCAAAGTCCAGTAGTTCACGTGTAACCATAATTTCTCTGTTGTAGTGGGCTCTCAAAATGGATCGTGAAGTGAAAGGTGCAGAGAAATTGAAACTAAAGTGAACATAAAGTCATCCTCTCCATGTTAAAATGTATTTTAGTCTATCTTATAAATACATAGAAACACATGAAAACAGATTCGATCGAGTATTTTCGAGCAAAAGTGGTCCAATGCAGTAGGCTACTCTACTTTGTACATCTCTAGGTTAATCATGCAAATGAAGATTAACAAGGAATTGATGAAATAGAACAAGGAAGAAACACAGTAAAATTTCCAAGGCTGCACCTCATAATTAAGTGGACCCAGGTTGGATTTCTGGGGACACTTTGATTTTAATTTTAAAAAATTAAAACAGCAATAAGTATAATATTAATGTCCAATATATTTTACGTTGTAAAAAAATTCCTAATGTCTGATTTGCATCCAAAATATGAATCACAAAATTGAGTACATTAACCCATTATGCCCACTGGTTTGTCTCCGCACCACACTGTCGATGTGCAATTGTAAAAGTAATCCAATTCTTTGGATTTCAATTAATAGCCCCAGGCATTGTTGAATGCTCTTTGTTAGAGCATCACAACTGAAGCAAGGCAATGGCCGAATATAGTGCACCTGGGGGAAAAAAGTAATCATAATTGTTGTTTGCACTAATGTTCTTGATGTAGTGTGCAAAAGTAATGGCAAAGGGATGTTCTATATGTTTATGTCTTTTTAATTGCATTGATCTAATAACTGTACAATGGGCTTCAAAACAAGGATGGTATGTTTTCGCACCAGTGTTCATATTAACTGAAATTCTTTCAAAAAAGGTAAAAGGTAAAGTGTTCCCCTGTGCATAGCACCACGCCATGTCTAAATTTCTCTCTCGCAGTTTGTTTGTGGCCGGAATTATCGACATCTTAGACAAAAAAATGAAGATACGAATTCTGATTTTGTGTACAGTTCTGATAAGTCTATCTGAATATAAAAGTGAACATATAACAAATTGCTACCAACAGCCAGTAGGGCATCTGACTGCCATGCGGGAGGTCCTGGTTCAATTTCAATGGTAGATGATCTAAGGTTGGAATTTTTCCAGTTTTGTCCCTGCACAAAGCAACTCTGGGGGTGAAGGCAGCCGGAGCATGGTGCTCATCACATCACCTCCAAAACTGCAAGATTAAAAATCCCCTATTTGTCTTCATGGTCCGGGGAACTTAACTTTCCTATTAAAAGAGAACCACTCATCATGTATTTCCTCGTGATTGTTACATTACACATCATGTATTTCTGGGTGTATTTTAATGGTTTCACAACAAATTCCTTCATTACAATAATCAATTGATTTGGTTTACTTCTCTTTGCTTTTCTGCAACTTTTGACTAATTGCAAAGATGGAGATGAGGAATCATATGATGAAATTGATAAATGGACATTGACAAACACCAATGCCCAGGTACTGATTTGAACCCAGAATCACTGCCACCATGTGCTAACAAATCCACCATGGAGGCTGACAGATTACAATAATCTTCTTCCTCTTCTAACTTCTTCCTGTCCCCCCTTCTCCTTCATCATGAAAAAGTTAAGGTGTGAGCTGACAGCTGTATGCAGGCCAGTCATAAGAAACACATCTTCCCATCCAATGGCACAGATCTTAAATTCTGAGTGCAGTGGAGTAAAGCCACACCTTGCACAAAATGTAGTTTCCATATTCTATTGAGATTTCACTGATCACGCCTGCTTAGTAAAAATATCAAAGTAGCATTCTCCGTTCCCTTGTTTGCAGCCATCTCGCAATATTCTCATTGAAGGTTCTTCATTTGAATCACTACCTGGACATTTTTTTCCGAGTGCCCCTTCTTGAATTTTAATGATAATATTTCCTCACCATCATAATTAGCGTAAGAAGACAGACAAGGCAGGGTAAAGCAAGTAAAATGAATTTTTCACTACAACCGAAAGAAACAAAAGGTTCACAGTGGTAAACCTGTTGCACTATACTTCAATTAATCAAAACTGTTAAACATACTAAAATTCTGAAGAGATTCGCTTGGGATGCTTGGGATATCAGCCAGATTAGTTGCAGGTGCGCTTCTGACAGCTAACGTCACTCGAAGTGAAGGCTAACGTCACTCGAAGTGAAGGTTAACGTCACTCGAAGTGAAGGCTAACGTCACTCAAAGTGAAGGTTAACGTCACTCGAAGTGAAGGTTAACGTCACTCGAAGTGAAGTCTAACGTAACTCGAAGTGAAGTCTAACGTCACTCAAAGTGAAGTCTAACGGCACTCAAAGTGAAGTCTAACGTCACTCGAAGTGAAGGTTAACGTCACTCGAAGTGAAGGTTAACGTCACTCGAAGTGAAGGTTAACGTCACTCGAAGTGAAGGTTAACGTCACTCGAAGTGAAGGTTAACGTCACTCGAAGTGAAGGTTAACGTCACTCGAAGTGAAGGTTAACGTCACTCGAAGTGAAGGTTAATGTCACTCGAAGTGAATGCTAACGTCACTCGAAGTGAAGGTTAACGTCACGGTACTACTTTACTATACCAGAGACACCTATCAATGATTTATTTTGCAATTTTTTACATTGCTATTGTACTATTCTGCATTGCGGAACATTTATTTAGGTGAAATAATGAATTTCTAACGAAAATAATGTCTATTTCTTACATTAACGAGTACTTACTGTTGTTCCTCATTTCCCACAAACCATCCACGGGTAGCCCCAAAAACCATTGACATTAGCCCAAAAATTCACGATAGCCCCATAAACCATCACGGGGACGAGGTATGCCTACTAGGTTAGGTTTGGCCTGTTAGGTTAGGTTCCATTAGCACTCCTTTCATTCAGTTTAGCATATACGGACATTTTGTGCTCTCGTTCAGAAAGCAAATGGCGGCAGCAGCAATAGCGCGTCGGAAATAGATTTTCGTACAAAACCACATGCATTCGCATTAAAATGGATCAAAACTACATTCCCGAACATCAACAACCCTACAGAAAATGATTTGCGTAAGTACTTTCTCCTGTAAATTTGAAGAAATCCGTCTCTGGTATAGTAAAGTGTTACCAACGTCACTCAAAGTGAAGGCTAACGTCACTCGAAGTGAAGGTTAACGTCACTCGAAGTGAAGGTTAACGTCACTCGAAGTGAAGCTTAATGTCACTCGAAGTGAAGGCTAACATCACTCGAAGTGAAGCTTAACGTCACTCGAAGTGAAGGCTAACGTCACTCGAAGTGAAGGTTAAAGTCACTTGAAGTGAAGGTTAACGTCACTCGAAGTGAAGGCTAACATCACTCGAAGTGAAGGTAAGTGATGTTGGCGTTTGGAAGTTCCAAAGCATATGGCACCTGCCAGTTACGTGTCTGACATTTCACACAGAAAACATAAGGTTCTAGACATAATACTGGATTAAAATATTCATAATGAACTAATTATGAAGTACTTTGTGGTGTCTGCTAGCAAATGAAAAGAAAATTGAGTAAGATGACATGGCCTGAATGCACGAAAAGCTAATGAAAGTGGGTCGTGTGTGACGCTTTAAAAATGTAGCAAAGTTTGACTATATTTGTCTGTGAAGCATGTAGACCCCAGATGACAGTAATTTTTGTGAAATGTGCAAATTATATGCATTCACAAACATTTAAACCTTAATTCAATTAATAAAAATAACAATTTCCAGATTAATTCATTTTGTTCTTTACATGGAGTAAGATTACTTTTCGTGGAATGCCCCATATCCAGGACAGCCCTGACCAGGAAAGATTCAAGAACTACATCAGAATTATACAAAAAGGTGCGACTCATGATTTAGCTGCATTTACATGGAAAGAAGCAATTACTTTTTTTGATTCATTATTCTGTTATGAAATTACAAACGTACACTGTCTCTATCTACAGACTTGCCTGAACAAAAACATCTACTTCAAACTGGAAAGTGAGACAATCACACGAAATAAATAATGGTTGTTATTATTTGGTTACCCTAACAACAGATGGGTAAAATGGATTTCTCATCTGGTAAATGTTTGTGTTGTTACCACAGACGAAGACATCAATCTGCAATTGGGGAGGAGGAGAATCAATATTCAATCTAGCTGAAACTAATGACATGATAATGGATTGACTAAGGTGGGTCAGTTCTGACAGTGGCATGAAAATTGAGACATCATTATTATCACGGAAATAGTATGTTTGACTTGTAGTGAAATTTGCAGGCATGAGGACTGATTGCACCCTTCTGTAGATCTTTCATGTTTCTGTTGTGAAAGATTTATTTTAATATGTGGACACCATCAATTACTAAGATATTTTACTCTGAAAGGGTAACATTATCGTATGAGGGAAACGGATTCCTTCAAATTTACAGGAGAAAGTACTTACGGAAATCATTTTCTTTAGCATTGTGGAAGTTCCTGAATGTAGATTTGATCCATTTTAATGTGAATACGTGTTGTTTTCTGCGAAAATCTCTGTCAGACACGCTGTTTCTGCTCCCGCCATTTGCTTTCTGCACGAGAGTGCAATGTTCCATGTGTTAAGATGATGCAACCCCGTAGCCAGTGTTTCAGCCTCGCCGTGTTTTCACTAGAACATGACGTGTCGAGTATTTTTAATTATTTTTTTTAACTATGCTTGCCTAACCTAACCTTACGGAAAATGGTTTTTGGGGCTAACGTGAATGGTTTTTGGGGTTAACGCGAATGGTTTGTGAGGCTAATGTCAATGGTTTGCCACGTATTAGCATAATTTCAAATCCGGGCATGAAAGTAGATATTTTCCGGTGAACGAGGTTGCAACACTGCATAAATCGACAAAACACTCTCAGAACGCCCCCTAAACCAGTACGCTATCCTGGCCATAATGTGTTACAGATTCGAAACAACAAGTAACAGTAAGTACTCGTAAATCTAAGAAATAGACATGGATATGCATTATTTCACTTTAGGAAATGTTCCACATTCGAAAATAACACGTTAGCAATGTAAAGAAGTCCGAAATATATGAATCGTAGGTGTTTCCCTCATACAATAATAGTACCCTCTGAAAGTATGAACTAAGCCAGTAACATGCTTTTTTGCTCCTATTTTTCCAAAACTGAAGTAAAAAAGGCACTCAAATTCACAAAAGTGTTATTCTTCAATGTGTTGTCAAAATGACAACATAAAGAATCTGAAATATTAAGATTAGTCTGGAAAGACTTATAGTACAAAGAAAACTAGCTACGTCATACTACATAGGCTGACTTATTGCATTGCAATGATGCATCTAAATGAGTACCTAACACAAATCTTGGTAACAACCATCATTGACAGATACTGAAAATGCATACTTATACACTTTCCTGTTAAGTACAAAGGGAATGCAATTCCCACATTTGCAATCATCTGCAATTGGAAACTAGGCCATACATTTTATGGATTTCACTACAAGGTACTTTATCAGAATTTTCCCAATGATTTCTTCCTTGTCCATATTTTCCATCTATAACCATTTACGTTAATTAGCTTTACAATTATCTGCATGCACAAAAAGATGTAAACCATTACTGCAGAATCCTGGATGATTTCAAAAATTATCCTCTAGTACTGATGTTTTGAAATTTTAATTGTAAACCAAAAAACATTTGGATTGAGAAATTTTCATTTGTGGCTACGCAGCGAATGCAGAATATAGAGAATGTCTCCAATTTCGTTAATATTTGGTATACTAACTAAATTTGGCCTTCTAATCATGAATCTGTTGTTAAAATGAGGGCGTCACGTCTGGAAATCACGAAAAAAGCCGATATAAGTGGATTTTTTTTAGAGCTGTATTGCATTTTTTTGCGAACCAAATTTTAAGTATGCTTGCCTAACCTAACCTAACCTTGCCGGAAATGTTTCGTGGTGCTATCCGTCAATGGTTTGTGAGGCTACCCGTGCATGGTTCGTGTACTGATTAGGAGGCCAAAATTAATTAATATACCAAATAATAACGAAATTGAAGATAGTTTGGTAACACTTTACTATATCGGAGACGGATTTCTTCAAATTTACAGGAGAAAGTACTTACGCAAATAATTTTCTGTAGCGTTGTTGATGTTCGGTAATGTAGTATTGATCCATTTTAATACTAATGCATGTGGTTTTCTACAAAATTCTATTTCCGATGCGCTATTGCTGCTGCCGCCATTAGCTTTCTGCACGTCATGGAGAAAAACCGATGTTGTCCATATATGCTAAATTGAACCAAACCTAACGGGCCTAACCTAACCTAGTAGGCATACATCGTGCCCGTGATGGTTCGTGGGGCTATCGTGAATTTTTTGGCTAACGTCAATGGTTTAATAAATACACTTTATGTCAAAAATTCAACTTTTTTTGGTGAAAAAATTAGTGAAATGTTTTTAATTTTTTTTTTAAATTTAGGTATTTTTCGTTAGAAATTCATTATTTCACCTAAAGATATGTTCCGCAATGCAGAATAGTACGTTAGCAATGTAAAAAATTGTGAAATAAATCATTGATAGGTGTCTCCAGTATAGTAAAGTAGTACCGATAGTTTCTTACCCTAACCTTACCGGAAATGGTTTGTGGGGATATCAGTTAAATCTTTTCCCAATGAGCACATATTGTAACAAAATGTAAGTTTTGTAGCACTAGCTTCCTTACTGCGCAAAATGCCATTTTTCTAGAGAATGCTCGAACACCGTTGCCAAACTTACCTCTAATCAAAGTCTGCAATGCCATGCTTCAACGAATAATGATCTTCAAGTAAAAAAGCAAAAACTAATGGCCTGCAAGTAATGAAGGAACAGTGTGGCAACGCTGTAGACAGCCCAACTAATGCCGAACGTCACTTTTTCATACCATCAAATATGGTTGTTATGTTTACGTATGGAGAATGATTGCAGTAATGAAGAATGTAATTTTGCAACATATATAGACGTAAGTGTACAATTTTTACACATGACCCCCAAATCTTAACTCCAGATACGTTACCAGGACTGCATGTTTAGTGAGTATAAGAAGTAGGAAAGGAATTTTAGACATTCTCTATATTGTGCATTCATACCGTGGCTACTATAGCTTTCACATGATCAAATAGAAAACTCACCCCAAAAAGAAAAAGTTCAAAAAGTTGCTTCATTCTCCAATAAACTACCTCTTCTCATGGAAAGTACCCACATCCTACACAAGAAAGAAACAATAAATGTAGCTACATAACTCAATTTACTGGTCAACAGTAAGGAATTAAAATTGACACATTTTAAGATAGAATATTTAAGATTGTGTATACATGTGCAAGAATCTTAATATGTTAAAAATATTTACAAACTTCTTGCACAAAGATTGGTACCAGTTTCATAGATCGGAGACACATTAAAATCGGATATTTTGTGTTTCGCATGGTTCGTACTTACCAATTGTGTTTTGTGGAACATAGTTCAAGGTGCCATTATGCTTTTTACACGAAAACAAACACTTTCTCTACTAAAATAACACATTTTTCTAAGCACTACCGAACGGACGCAATGGTGCGATATCGCTTACTTTGCGAATGATATCTGAAAAATACCTACTATCGTGTTCGTCACGTGTGCAAATTGTACATTATGCACGACTAGCTGACGGATAGCCCACGAACCATTCCGATAAGGTTAGGTAAGGTTAGGTTAGGCAAGCATAGTTTAAAAAAAAGGTAACGGTTGTATAAGTCGGAGATGGATTTCTTCAAATTTACAGGAGAAAAGACGGTATAATTTAACAATACAGGGAATTTCTCCAATTTGTTTGAATTTTCGGTTACTTACTAATTTGGGTCTCCTAATCACGAATCTGCACTTAAAATTTGGCGCTCACGTAAAAATTTGGCGCTTATTTGGGGCAGGTGAATCCGGCCACTTTCTAACATGCCCTTAACAGGGAGTCTATAGATATAGGCGGGAAGCCGGAGCGGAGCGGAGGCGGGGCCGCGATAGCGGTTGGGGGCGGTAGGTCGATTACCCCAGGGGCGGAGCCCGGAACCGGCGGGAAATTCGGAAATCGAGGGTGTGGAAATAAGAACTTCATTTCGATTATTTTGCTATTTCCACGTGTGAGCGCCAAATTTTGACTGCAGATTCGTGATTAGGGGGCCAAAATTAGTGAGTATGCCGAATTTCAAACAAAATGGAGAAATTCCCTGTATTGTAAAATCGCTCCGAAAAGACGAGAAAGTACTTACGGAATTGCGTTCTTGAGGACTTTCTGAAACCGGGGAAATTGTTTTTTCGAATCGTGCAACTTATTTGGCCTGTAAGTAAGGTATTTTTCGTCATTCATGCATTTCCGTTATACGATAACTCGTGCCGCCATTACCGTCGACTACGTGAATCAAATGTTCCGTGCGTTCGGTTATGTAACCCCCTCTCAGTGTAGCAACCTCGCGGCAGTTTGACAAGATGACGTGTCAAGGTTGCGTTGTTAAAATGTTCCCGGATATTGAAGATCCTAGAGATTTTTTAATTGAACATAGAATCGTGAAGGAAGAAATGGAATGTCCGAAATGTTCTAGTATGTGTAAGCTACACATTGCACGGGATGGGAAATGGCTGTATATATGTTCGAAAAGAGTGCAGGGGCGCGGTAGATTAATGTATAAAAGATTTCCATGTGGATTCAAAATCTCGGCAAGGCAGGGTACATTTATAGGACAAAGTAAATTAAGTGTACCGAAGATCGTCAAATTTTGTAAGCTTTGGCTGTTGTTGCCCTACCCAAGTCAACAATTCATCGAATTCGAACTGAACATCTGTTCAGTAACAATTGTGGATTGGTCAAACCACTGCAGACACGTGTGTGAAGACTGGGTGATTGCGAATTCGAGACCGGGAGGTCCGGGAGTTGTTGTAGAAGTTGATGAAGCAAAGTTCGGAAAGACCAAAAAATGTTTGAATAGAAGGGCACGTCCAGTTGGTGTTTGGAGGAATTGAAAGGAAGAACAGTGAACGTTTCTTCATGGTTCCTGTAGAAAACCGCAACGAACAAACTCTCCTGCAAGTAATACAGCAATTCATCCTTCCTGGAACAATTATTATTTCAGATTGCTGGAAAGCATATATAAACTTGCAGGGAGCAGGGTACACGCACCTCAGAGTTACCCACAGTGTGGAGTTCATCGACACACCTGCAAGTGGACATATCCATCATGAAAACTTGCAAAGAATGAGAGGCGCCAATGTAGAAGTTCATTCTCAAAACATCGAGAGAGCTTGGCGTAATGTCCGTCATTCCATCCCAATGTTTGGTCGCAAGAAATATCACTTCACGGGCTACTTATCGGAATACCTCTTCAAGAGAAATTTTCCACTGGAGAGAAGAGTCCATGAATTTTTTACGCAAGCCGGTAGGATGCAATACATTTAAGTGTAGTGAAAGTTAATTTTTTTTGTTGAAATTTATTTTTCTAAATTTTCCTAACCTAACTGAACCTAACCTAACTTTACGTGAATGGTTTGTGGAACAATTTTCGATTCATATAATTTTGTGAATAGCTTGTACGGCATTTATAGGTTCATAGGTTTGGAAACACTGCACATCAGCTGACAATACTGCATATCAGCTGACGACAGACGTGAGTCAAGATTTGGCCGCCGAATTAGCAACGACAAATAAAGAATTATAATGTAAAAAACAATGTGTTTTTAATGGAAAAAAGTTATCCCCAGCTTGAAAAATGTTCTGTAATGCATATGAGGTAAGTAGCAATGATTTTTATGTGAAAATAAACGAGCTTAATGTGTCTCCGGCTTATACAACTGTTACCCCAAAACACTTTTTCTACTAAAATAACACATTTTTCTAAGCGCTACCGAACGCACGTAATGGTGCGATATCGCTTACTTTGCGAATGATATCCGAAAAATACCTACTATCGTGTTCGTCACGTGTGCAAATTGTACATTATGCACGACTAGCTGACGGATAGCCCCACGAACCATTCCGATAAGGTTAGGTTAGGTTAGGCAAGCATAGTTAAAAAAAAAAAGGGTGGGTTCGAAACATTTGACATGATTTTCCGGTCAAATAGATACCAAGAACTGTGTGTCCGATGTATGAAACTGTTACCGAAAGATTCATGCTACCTTGTTTGTGATTAAAGATTTCGACACCAAAATTCGTGTCCTTCGATTTCAAAAGTTAGAAAGGTACCCCCTACAGAATTCCACGATATAAACTGGTATCGTAAAGATACTACATACAGATTTGAACAGAAACGTAAGCGAATATAACTAATATTAATGATCCTTCCACCAGAAGGATGAAGGATGAATTATGTTCTTACAAACTAGCTGCTTAGTTCAAATACGCTTTCTATTGATCTGGACCTAAAATGAATGAGAACTTGATGTAAAGCATTACGTAACTTTTAAATTGCACACATGACAACACAAAACTAAAGTGTTAGTGGATATAATTTTGTTAATACCTACATCGCATAGCCTACGTTATTGTTATCCTACACTTATGTCGCCTTCCACATGTTACACCATACAAACATTTCTTATGATACTCGAATCGAATATATTCAGGCGTGTTTACTTTTGATCACAGATGATCGTTCTGTTCTAGCATTGCATTATAAGGTAATTTATACAGTGTTATAACGCTAATGGACTTGAACAAGCAAAGAGTGATGAAGAAATGAATCCTGATTTTCTAAAATCATTTTAGCATATACAGATATTATATGTATTTGCAAACATGTGATTCATGAATGAAATAAATCAAAACAAAACGATACAATAAATAATACGAGAGCACGGTGCATGTGATTGTCACGCTGTATATAATATTATTTTTTCACTAGACTTCGTAGAATCGGATGCACAAATTGTCCATTGCCATGTATTCACTTTGCTTTTCAAGGAAGCCAACAACTTCTTAATCAGCATCAACACAATTTCATTGCAAAAAACTATGTACAATGCAAGAAAAATCATTGAGAGTAAGTTACTTGCGCATCCAACTGCACACGAGACAAATGATTCACTCATCCCACCCAAAGCTATTTTCGGGGGAAGTTCCAGTTGTTTTTCTGGACCATAAATTATTTTTTTTATCTGACAACATTGCCAGATGATTGCTGAAATTAGTTTGTGCGCGGATTCGGAGATACGCTTGTGTTAGTTAATATGTACTGTAAGAATTTGTTTTGTGTTAATTAGTCATCTTTTGCTAATATGGTGAAACTTCTCTCTTGCGCATGTGCTTATGTAATATGGGAACTATATTATGACAAAATACCAGTACAAATTTTTGTAGACATTTTTTAGTTCGTTCTCAGTGGTATTCTGATTTGGACGAGATGTTTTGAACGAAAATTCAGAGGTAAGCTAGTTTATCACTCTACGAAATCTCTGTAACACTTTGTATTTTATATAATTATAATTCGCCTTACTTATAGCCTTACAGGTCAGGAGGTCAGAGGGGCAAACACGATTTTTTGTCTGGGGGGCAAGTACTAGGATAACTGTACCAATAATAATAATAACAACAAAATAATGACATTTTTATTATTACTAGTGGTAGTAGTAGTATCAAAGACGTTATTATCCTCATAAATTACCCAAAACGGGGGTAGAAGTCGGTGCTAGAGCATTTAGTTTAGTTTAGTTTAGTTTATTTGCGTCCAAGGACTACCGGTGTGTACAAATTACAGTACATGGTAATATAGGACATGTCAATACTTACATTACAATACAATACTACATTAATAGATTTTGCTTTAATAACAAACGCACAGATAGTTATCCCAATAATATTTTACAAATTTCTGACATCCCAGTGACAGATTCTCACAAATATTTAGGTATACATTTTGATAGACGTTTTACATGGAATACACACATTTTATATTTATTAAACAAAGGTCAAAAGTTTTTAAACATAATTCGTAGCATGACAACAACAAAATGGGGAGGCCACCCAAAAATTTTACTTCTCTTTTATAAAAATTGCTTTCGCTCATTTTTCGACTATGCAGCTTTCAGCTACGGGGGAGCAAAATCCAATCTACTCGACAAAATAGATATATTACAAAGAAAAGCATTGAGAATTTGTCTAGGTCTTATGCAATCAAGCCCCAATGTAAGTGTTTATATGGAGAGTAAAGAGACTTCTTTGAGTCACAGGCGGATTCAATTAACAATAAAATTCCTCCTTAAATCATGGGAAAATCATCATCATCCATTTAATAAATTGTTTGAAATACAAAAACAATGGGCTGAAGCCGATGTAATAAATCCTCATACCACCTCATATTTCCTTGTATACTGTCATTACTTATTTCCAGAACTTCGATCTAATACTTTCACTCTCTTACATCCTTTGATCTATCAACTAGATATTCCATTATATACTCAATGTTCAATCCACTTCAGAGATCTAGGTTTACATGCATTGTACAGAGAAAAATGGCCAATGCATGTAATGATTTACACCGATGGTTCTAAGAATAACAATAGTGTAGGATGTGCCTATTACATCCCAGAGAAAAACATTTATCAACAATTTAGATTACCTATAGATTCATCTATTTTTACTGCGGAAAGTTACGCCCTATACAAAGCCTTACAATATGGAATAGCGGAAGACTTTAAAAAAATTCTTCTCCTTACAGATTCGCTGAGTGTTCTTCAAGCATTATCTACATCCTATCCCAAATTATGTCACCAATCATATCTTATTATTTTAATTATTCAACAAATTCAACTTGCTTGCAAAAGAAACATTGACATACAATTCAGTTATGTCAAAGCACATGATATTAATGTAGGAAATGATAGAGTGGACATATACGCTAAACAGGCCAGAGATTTACAACTCATAAGTTTCAATAGGTTAATGTATACTGATTTATTACCACGAGTAAAAATCAAACTTATGGAACAATGGAATAAATGGTGCAAAGATCAATTTAAGTTTGTGGGCAACACATATAGATGGATTGCAGAATTTAAATCTAAAGTCCCTTGGTTCAATTCATACACACTCCCACGGCAAGTCATAGTTTTTATTAATAGATTAAGAACAGGACACGTACGTACACCAGCACATTTAGCAAAAATAAAAATTAAAACTCAAGAAAATTGTAAATGTGGCAATAATAATCCTGATGCTCAACATTTAATTCTAGAATGTCCAATCTATTCAGTACAACAAATCATACTCTACAAAGGTTTTCAACGTTTAAAAATTCCATTTCCAATATCACTATCATCCATTTTAACAGATTTATCCCCTTCATTAATATGGATGCTGTATGCATATTCTCGAAAATGTAGACTTGAAATATAAAGTGATTTTTAAGAAACAGCAAAATGGACAAAAAAAAGTGAATTATTTATAATAATTGTTATATATTTGTGATTCCGATTAATTTGTTAATTTGTGAGACTAACTGCCAACTTTAGAAGAAAACATTAAAATAAATTAAAAAAAAAAACAATAACGATGTCCAAAGTCGACAAGATAATGCTGACAGGGACAAAAAAAAGAAGAAGAAGAAGTAATAGATTTTACAAATACAAAATATATAGCCAAAAATTGTAAAAAATTGGGTCTTACTCTGGTATTATATCAAAATCACAAAAAATGTATAACATGAGATGATATAGAACATTACAGCCTACTTCTAGGTGATACTAATTATCCACTTTCATTTGACATTTAATTTTACAAGAATAATATGTGATTATACTACATTATGTACATTTGTCTTATGTAAAAGTTGCTTCCATGTATTCAGCTATAGAATAAAAAACATGCTTCAGAAGCATTGATTTTATCTTGTGCTTGAATATCATCAATTTTTTGTTTGGAACAAACGATTTGAAATAATTTTTCAACACGTTCAATTTCACATTAGCTAATAATGGAAAACAAGCACACAAACTGTATTTTTGAATGGCAGAAAATGAATGATAAATGCTTCCAGGGGCGCCGACTTGTCAAAATTATTGGGGGGCGGGCTCTGTTCACTGAAATAAATTAATGAATGACTCACTCTCTTCCTTTTTTAAGTTTTGGCCTCAGTGTTCGGAATCTCATAAAAGCCCATGAATTCCTCAAAAATATTAAAATTTTTATTCACAGTTCCAATGCAGAATATTAATTGTCCACGGATGGATATGTCACAAGTTTCGTCAACCATTATAGCAAAATATTCTCGACTTTTAATATCTGCTACCACGGAGCGCAAAACAGATCTTCCTAATGTATCAATGATGTCCTTCTGAATGTCATGTGAGAGCCATTTGTAGCCCGAACGTCCCATCCATTATTTAGTTCATGCACATCGTCTTTTGAAACTTTTTTTTAGTAAAAATTTTAACAATACTCATAATTACATTCTTTGTATATAGTAATAAGTCATGTGTTTTGTTGTCTCTGGTTATAGCCCCCCCAAAGTTGATGGTTTAGCGGTCTCAGCCCCCAAAGTTGATCAGGGTGGCGACAGACCTGGAAAACCGGGAAAAGTCAGGGAATTTGAGGTGACAAAAAAAAGTCAGGGAAATGTCAGGGAATTTCGTCTTCATTGACTTTTTTTTATTATTTATTTAAAGATATCGTTATGGAACTGCACGGGAACAGGAAATCTCGTTCGTAAGTTTCGGCCTCAACTTTTAGGCCCCTTTTATGTGCAATACAACCACGGCGCCAGAAACCAGTGATGGTAGGAGGAGAGAGAGAGAAAGAGAGAGAAATTTCTCTCGCCTGGGCTTCTCACCCTAAATTTTAAATTCGAGCACTCTTTGTAGGAAAATTGTTATAACTCGGGCACTATGGGAATAATCTACTTCGGATAAGTTTTGTTTTGCAGCTAGAACATCAGAGCATGCAACCGTGTACAACTCAGAACGCCGGACCGAGGAAGGGGGCTTGAGGGGCACGAATTTCAATGGAAAAAAACAAAAATCTGGAGTTTGCCCACTCTTCTCCCGCTATTTTGGGGAGAAGTCGCGAACTTTAGTATTCTTTTCAAATAATGAACATTTTTCAAGAGAATGAAAAATGTTTCATGTTATTGGGTGCCATACAAGTTGGATAATAAACCAAAATGTGATTTTATTTTTTTATTTTTTTTTACAAATAATAGGTAATTTGCATACTGCTCAGAAAATTGTTATAACTCGGGCACTATGGGAGCAATCTTCTTCGGATAAGTTTTGTTTTGCAGCTAAAACATAAGAGCATGCAACCGTGTACAATTCAGAACGCCGGACCGATGAAGGGGAGCTTGGGGCACGACCCCCGAATTTCAATGGGAAAAACGTAAAAATCTGGAGTTTCACCTTCTTCAAGTTCTTCCCCGCTATTTTGGGGAGAGCGCGCGAACTTTAGTATTCTTTTCAAAGAATGGACATTTCTGAAGAGAACGTAACATGTTTCATGTTCTTGGGTGCCATACAAGTTGAATAATAAGCCAAAATGTGATTTTTTTAAGAAAAATAGGTAATTTTCATTTTTGGAGGTAAATTGTTATAACTCGGGCACTATGGGAGCAATCTACTTCGGATAAGTTTTGTTTTTAAGCTATAACATCAGAACATGCAACCGTGTACAATTCAAGACGCCGGACCGAGGAAGGGGGGCATGGGGGCGCAACCCCGGAATTTCAATGAAAAAACATAAAAATCTTGAGTTTGCCCCCTCTTCTCCAGCTATTTTGGGGAGAAGGTGCAAACCTTAGTATTCTCTTCAAAGAATGTATGTTTGCAAAGAGAATGAAACATGTTTCATGTTCTTGGGTGCCATACAAGTTGAATAATAAGCCAAAATGTGAAACTCTGTTTTTTACGAAAAATTGGTAATTTGCATATTGCTCAGAAAATTGTTATAACTCTGGCACTATGGGAGCAATCTACTTCGGATAAGTTTTGTTTTGCAGCTAAAATATCAGAGCATGCAACCGTGTACAATTCAGAACGCCGAACCGAGAAAGGGGGTTTGGGGGGCGCGACCCCCGAATTTCAATGAAAAAAACCATAAAAATCTGGAGTTTGCCCCCTCTTCTCCTATTTGGGAAGAAGGAGCGAACTTTAGTATTCTTTTCGAAGAATAGACATTTCTCAAGATAATGAAACATGTTTCATGTTCTTGGGTGCCATACAAGTTGAATAATAAACCAAAATGTGATTTTTTTAATATTTTTTTTACGAAAAATAGGTAATTTGCATATTGCTCAGAAAATTGTTATAACTCGGGCACTATGGGAGCAATCTACTTCATTTGTTTTGTTTTGCAGCTAAAACATCATAGCATGTAACCGTGTGCAATATAGAACGCTGAACCGAGGAAGGGGGGGGGGGGTTGGGGGTGCGACCACTGAATTTCAATGAAAAAAAAAATAAAAATTGGAGTTTGCCCCCTCTTCTGCCGCTATTTTGGGGAGAAGGCGCAAACCTTAGTATTCTCTTCAAAGAATGGACGTTTCCAAAGATATTGAAAAATGTTTCATGTTCCTGGGGGCCATACAAGTGGAATAATGAGCCAAAATGTGAAACTCTTCTCGGAAATGTGGCATGGATATGTTGCGGAGAGGGGGGAAGGTTGGTCATCAATATGAATTTTCCAGGCCTGCTCCAGACCTGTGTTAGAGTTTCCACCCAAACATAAGAGTATGAAGGTACAAAAAGCACATTCATTCCGTAATCAGCACCATGATACCATATGGTATCATCGGGGGAGTAAAGATTAAGCCTCTTAAATATTATGTGGAAAATGCATTGAATTATAATTTTTTCATGTCCGTATGGGAGTAGTAAGGGGACTTGTCAACAGATGGATGGGATAAGAGCGGGTGGCGCCGTCCGATAGTTGTCGGACATCGTAGTAAGGCATTTTGTTGGGCAAACTGAAGGAACATGGAAACAAATAGGTTCCATTGATACATGCGATTTTTGTCGAATATCGCCACCCGACAAAGTATCTCACTACAACATGCGACAGAAATAGCATGGACTGCAATATCCAACAAAAATCGCATGCATAAACAAGAAGAGCTTTAGACTGCAAATATGCTGCTGGAATTTTATTACTCTTCTGGCTCACTTCACCTTATCTAATGTAGCAGTGCTTACGAAGGTTTTCTTTCATCATCCTGACGTATTACTGGTTTCGCACAAGTTAACATACGTTTACAATGGCATTGCACTATTCTTAGATATCAAGAAGAATCCAACCAAATGGAATATATATTGAATACTATCACGAAAAAGTGAAACATAAACCTGCGTTGGTGAACGTTATAAAAATTGGCAAGTGCATGCTCCCAACCTCAAATTTACTGCAACACTAGTAGTATTACAATGAAATTATTGTCACTCTCTGTCCTGTCTGTTTAAACTCGTGAGAGATGGTCATTAATCTCTCGCTGAGTAAGGTTAATGTCCAATATTATGAAATAAAATACTAATAATAAATACGTAAATATTTTAATATCATATTTACTCGAATCATTCAATCATAAAAGCAAATCACTTTCTTCAAGAATTGACTTTTCTCTGTCAGCCCTACTAAATTTTCACTTTCCATCTACTAATTTATACGAGGGGTGGCCAGAAAGTAATTTCCAATTAGTAGGGACATTGATTTTTCGCAAACGCGAAAACCGTGAAAAATGGTAATTGCTGCGAAGTTATGTTTAGGAATGTGCAGTGATGTCTGGACACATTTTTCGCCCGTTCGAAATATCGAAATAATGCGAATTTGTCATAAAATGCGAATTGTTGGCGTTTTTGGCGATTTTTTAAAGAAAATGTCCTAAAACAACGAAAAATTCCATGAAATCCAACATTCTTGTCTTTTCTAGGCCATGTTTGTGTACATAGAACATGCAAGTTTTCCAACATTTTACTCAAGAGTAAACTATAGAGTTATACGTACATGGAATAATTCTGAGAGCCACATTAAATCATGTATTTCCCACGATTTTTTCAACTTCTATCAAAACCATTTGCATCACAGAGCAAAGTGGCAGGGTTCTAACAGGAGATCGAGTGCGTATCTACCAGGCGCGGTTGGCCCTATAGCGCACAGGATCAGTGAACCCCCACTTATACGGCATTTACCTTGAGAATGGACAATAAACAATGTCTTTACCTTTTGACAATTTTTCGCTAAAATTTCTACACGCGAAGTCATGCATTTGTGTCCGTAACACTGCAAATTATATTGCTGAGAAAGAGAAACCGCGAGTCGGCCGCCCTCGTGCAGACCCTCAGCTGAACCCCCACAGGAGAGCTCCTGCCATAGTGAAGGTTCGGGCGGCAGGCAGAAGCTCGGGGTAGCTATATGAGCAAAATACATGGAAGAGGATATTGAGGAACCTCGATCTCCACCCAACGGTCATGCGCAGTTCGTGCTCTCTCAGAAGCCACAGCAGAAGCCAGAAGGCACCGTCCTCGCTGCAAGCGAGACCCAGCTGGTTCCTCTCTTCCAGTGTTGCCCTATGAGGTTCAACTTTGAAGCGCATTCGTTACATATTCAATCTTCTCTGTTGAATAATTTTTGTGCCGAACTTCTTGGCATAAATGCAAAATTGGGCAGAGAAGGATGAGTAGAAATGAATGAATGTTGGAAATAGACGCGATGAATTAAAATAAAATAAATACATTACTAAAATAATTCGAGCATGTATTCAGACTTTTTCCTTAAAGATGGAAACACTTCGGATATGTGAAAGTAAAAGAATGCCGCGATCTTAGACAAGAAAGGAAGATGTGACAAACACTGTCGGTTTCAATATTTCAATTTTGTAAGTTTTCGAAGTGCTTTCATAGTTGTTGCAAAGTATTGATGCTCCGAAGGATGGACTATGTTACGTCATTTGATGCAGTGTAGGTGTTGCCGTCTGCGCAAGTAAGAAATGACCGCTAAAATGCATACAATTAACGGAAACAAAATGTCTCGTCTGTTGAAAGCAAATTAGAGATAAAGCGGTGCTGGTTGACCAACTCCAAATTTGAAAAAAGGAAATAAAAGCTGTAGCGTTTCAATGATAGGGTCTCAGGTATCTGGTACGCACATGCAATTGGTTGCCATTTCCCTTTAATAATTGTAGAAACATTGTGAATATTCGTTTTATAATTGCAGGCATGGACTTCCGAACGGAAAAAGGTCACACTCGCCTGGAGAATTAATGTCAACGTAAAACTATTTATTATCCACATATAATTTCATTTGAGTCACAGTAATTTATGATAATTATTATGAAACTCTGCTATGAAACCTCATTCTATGAAATAATTATGTACCAATCTTTTAAGCCCCCCCCCCCCCGATCCCTTTGTTTCGAGAAGAAAGTATTTGCGGAAACTGAATATGTGTCATATGACTTCGGTGAACCCCCAGGAAAATAATGCACGAGCCGCAGCTGGTATCTACCGTCACATGGGAGCCACATCTTCGTATTTGTCGCACGAGATATGTTTTGAATTACCAAGCTAAGTGCGCACCATCAGCATTTATCGAGCGAGTAATAATGGAGCTCAGTCGTTAGGGCGTCTGACTACTATGCGAGAGACTCAGGGTCGATCCCCTGCTGGGGAGAACCGGGATGTTTTTCACCTATTCGAACTGAGCGTGCAATGTAGGCTACATCGCAGTCTGTGAGAGACTGTATGAGAGCTGCAATCTTTAACCTAGAACTGTCCTAGACCGGCTGCATTGCAACTGTACCAGATTACAGCTACATGCCACTTCTTCCTGCCTGCATGTGTGTGTGTCGCTCTCCGACCACTAGTGCTGCGTATAGGCACCATTGGAGCTTTTTTCAGGATGCCCCTCGTATATGAACTTTCAGAAGCTTTTATTATTAGAGTGTCCTGTTTTAATGTGTAGTTAGCTAAAACAGGTATCTATACAATGCAATTCTATAAATTCCTTGCATTAAATTTCTAATGCCTACATACCCTTCTCGTCAACAATAATGGTATAACTGCATGTTGTCAGTTTCACAGTACTTCACTTGGATATACTGTACTGAAGCAGAAATCCCTTCGATAATGTAAGGAAATATGACACTTTATTTTGTTCGATTCAATTGTTTCACTTATATGCAAGAGTTAAGTTGTTTGCTTTACAGAGAAGAGAGAAGTACGAGGGGCGATCAGGTTGCTCTGACCCTAACATAGAAAGAGCGGCAATAGGGTTTCAATTTTTTTTATTATTCTCAACATACTCCCCTGCAACTCCAATGCACTTTTCCCATCGGTGCTCCAACGCCTGGATACCTTGCCAAAAAAATCTTCCGACTGGTCCTCCAACCATGAGTCCACAGCCCTTATCACCTCAGAATCATCAGAATTTTTTTGCCCACGAATGTCATTCTTCAAATGTTTGAACAAATAGAAATCACTGGGGGCCAAATCTGGGGAATATGGTGAGTGCGGCAACAATTCGAACGATGCATCTGCGATAGCGGCCCTCGCAATGCGTGAGGTGTGGACAGGTTCATTGTCCTGGTAAAGGAGCACACCACGGGACAACATCCCACGCCTCTTTTTCTTGATGGAATCACGTAATTTTTTGATTAGGTCACTGTAGTATGTGCCACTGATGGTTTGGTCTCTTTGTAGATAGTCCACAAGAAGGACACCCTTGCAGTCCCAGAAAATTGAGGCCTTCACCTTCTTGGCTGACGTTTGCACCTTGACCTTCTTCGTTGGTGGAGAATGTGGGTGTTTCCACTCCATGCGTTGTGATTTTGTTTCTGGGTCGAAGTGATGGACCCATGTTTCATCCATAGTTACAAATCGGGCAAGGAAATCGTCTATATCAGCACGGAACTTGTCAAGAAGTTCTTGACTGATGAGCACTCAGGTGCGCTTCTAATCTGGGGTTAGGTTTCGAGGGACCCATCTTGCAGCAATTTTTTTCATTTGCAATTCCTGGGTAATTATGTTTTGAACAGTACCAAATGACAGGTCACACATCTCAGCAACAAGACGGATAGTGACTCGACGATCCTTCAGCACGATATTGTGGACTTTGTTAATGTTTTCGGTCGTCATGACAGTTTTTGGTGCTCCACCTGCATGTTCATCCTCACACGACTCTCTCCCACAATTAAACTCACGACACCATCTCTTCACCATACTATATGAAGGAGCAGTGTCCCCTAGTGTATCCACCAAGTCCTCATGAATTTTGGATACCGTCCACTTCTTCTTCACAAAATATTTGATCACCGCTTTCACCTCAGTTTTCTCCATTCTGGCACATTGACACAACTTCACTCAGTTAAACCCCTGTAAAAAGAAAACTGTACGCTACTCAGACTTGCAATTCAGAATGAAAGCATATAAAGGATCACTTAACAACAACAAAATAAAAAATCAATCATAACGTCATTCCTTATATGCTAGGGTCGGAGCAACCTGATCGCCCCTCGTAGCTTCATGCATCGAAAAATGAGTCTGACGTCATGGTTCTTGCAAGCAGAGGGTTCCAAACCTTAGTGGAAATATCAACATATAATACCGAGAATGTATAGGAAGACTGATAAATTACAAATTGTATTTCTTAATCAATCACTCTTCACTCTTATCTCATTTAGTCGTAACTTTATAAATAATCAAGTATTTTATTTTAAACTTACTGCGTATGACAAAATTCCATAATCCTTCCGTAGCTTGTGAATTGTAATAATTTTCCAAATTCACTATTTTGCAGTTTGAATTCAAATCATAGAGAATAGAGAAATTAAGTCAATTTCATAGAAGATAATTTTGGTACTTAACAAAACCATACGTGGATGTGTATGAGTTTATTATTTCCATTTGCAGAAACATCAATTTAGTTTAGTTTGTAATTGTCAGGGAAAAATGTAAATTTTGTCCTGGAAAACCTGGAAAAGTCCGGGAATTTCATTTCTGCTTGTTTGTAGCCACCCTGTTGATGGTCTAGAACATTTCAAATGTGTATTTAAAGTAAAGTTCATGTGGCACAATTCAGAGTAAACTTTACAATAGACGGCAAAATAATACATTAGATCCTCTTAAGCAAAATTATTTGGGGGGCTCTGCCCCCACATCGTTAACATTGGGGGGGGGCTAAAGCCCCCCAAGCCACATGGAGTCGGCGCCTATGAATGCTTCCAAATATAATTATTTTTGTACATATAACATGCATAACTTTCATGTACAAGTTATGTTTTACACATATGCAACATGGAGCGACATATGCATATGCAACATCCTAACACTGAATTGTGTACGTATTCAAAGTTTATTCAATACATACATTCAACCCACATTAGCGAAAACAAGCAGAATGCGAGCTAAGCGAGCAAGAAAGTTTTTAGATCCAATTTTTGCAACTGAAAACAATATTGATTTAATAGGGGGCAAATAATTTCACAAGGCGCCATGACATTCCATGGCCGATTCACGTCGCCCCTTAGCTACGGGTCTGAACTTCACAAGACTGATGAAAGCAGGCATTGCGAGCGAAGCGAGATAGAAAATTTTACGAAATGTATTTTTATTTGCATAAAATTTGAAATCGAGGGGGGAAATTGCTCTTCTGTGCCCCGCTACATGTGCCCTTGGCCATCAATGTTTGCCCCCCTATTTGCCTCTAATAGGGTGCAAATAATATCACGGGGCGCCAAGGCATTCTTTCTTTCACAACTTTTTTTTTTTTTATGTAGATCATTCGGCGCCCATTAGCTACAGCTCTGAACTTGAGGAGATTGAGAAAAGCAGGCATTGCGAGCAAAGCGAGCAAGAAAATTTTACGAAATATATTCCTATTTGCATAAAATTTGGAATCGAGGGGGCCAATTGCTCCTCTACAATTTCCCTCTCAGTGGTCTGTTGTCAAATGGATGCAGCATTGCCAACCCTCCCGATAAGAAATAATGTGTGAAATAAATCTAAATGCTGATAAATTGTGCTAGAGCAACCACAAGGAAAAGAACCAGTTGACCCCCACTTTTGCCCGCGCACTATGCTAAACTTTATCTACCAAGGAAAAATTAAAGGGTCCTTAACCCCCTCTCCCCGTCAGTTTTGGAACCTTGCCCCCCTAGATTTGAAACCCAATCGCCGCCACTGATTGTTACTATAGTCGATAACTAGTGATAGTAATTTATTATTATAATTATTTTCCGGATGATTGTAATTTTAAGTTATGCATCTACTTTCCGAGATGAGTTCAACATGATTCGTCAACTTGAAAGTGGAACGTTTGTTTTATTTGTTGCCAGTGGTGTGCCAGGATTTTCGAAAGGGGTGTGATGTTAGTATTCATGTTTTAGTTGTCAGTCCTCATTTTGTCATCTTTGCCTGCCTTATTTAGGAACAGGAAGTAATGGAAAAAATAACTTCATTAAAAATCGTGTCCAACATATGAAACTGCCACGAACAGGCGTACGTTATGTGACCTACAAATGAGAAAAGTAGTTTGAAAGCACAAGGAATGTGTAATTTGAGATACATTTTTTTAAAAAAAGGGTGCTAAATATAAATGCAAATTTGGAGAAAATATCATCGATTTTGGAGAAAAATAACACCGAAAATCAAGGCCCCTTTCTCTAAAACGCAGTGTCGTTATCATTGCCAGGTTTGAAAATATGATTGGCGTTTGCTTACTCCCACTTGGTTTGGAAAGTAACCGTCACAGGAGCGTGTAACATTTCAAGTGGAGCAGCTAGTGATGTGGCAGCTTTTTTGGGTTTTGAAGGAAAGCGACAATAATATTGTCCGGAACACAGGGGTGCCCCCCCCCCCAAGGCCAATGGCGCATCCTCCCCAAAATCATGTCATGTCTCCCCCCAAATCATATCGTAATCCCCACAAAATATTTAATTACGACAGCGTGTCTACCGAAAGTAACTTTTTCCTTAGCTTTACTGAACATTATAATTGATCTGCCCCTCCTCCCTAAACAGGGGTGCTTTCATTCAAGACCACCCCTAAAATCGTTCATCATAATCGAGAATATCGCGTGGATCCCACTTTAGACTGTAGGTTCAGTCCCGATTAGCCTTAGAGTGCATAAAGTGGACTTAAAACACCAAATCAATCAATCGAGAATATCGCTTATCTTGTAATGCAGCTTTAGTATAAAAAGTTCATATTCATCTCATTAAAGCGCCAAGCACACATCGTAGCAAAAAGACACTGCGAGCGAAACGAGCAAGAAAATTTTTACATTCATTTCTTTGTAGGCTTTGAAGAATATTAATCGAATGGGGTGTCAATACTTTCTTAAGATCCAGAGATATTTAGTCTTTTCCTTTTCCAGTTTTTCCTTCGGGGTCGAAAACGTGTGGATGCCTTATCGCTAAATACAGTCTCCAAAATGTAATGATCGAACTCTCTCTCCACTACAGAAATCCCTTGACAATCTAAGATTTAGCACTTTATCAAGAGCTTTCTATCTTCCCCTTTAAATTTCATACTCAATCCTACCACCAAAATTTCCATGCCAATTTTAGACTTACTGTTAATATTGAATAGTGGATATTGCCTCCTCCAAAAAAAATAATTCTGTCTCCTCACCCCAATTTCCACAACAGTCTAAGACAATAGTAATACACAAGAATTGGATACCCCCTTCAATTTAATGCTCAATCTCCCTCTAACTAATGTACTCGCCATATTATAAGACCTAGAGTTGGATACTGTCCCCCCAAGTTTAATTCAGAATCCCCCTTAGAACCCACGTGTCAATTAAGGCCTAATATGTACGAGTTCATATCCCCCCTCGAAAATGCCCTAAACGCTTTCATGTCTTCATCTAATGGATTAAATATGGTGCATTTAAGGTGTAACATTTTTACATATATTTTGGAAAAGATATAAATGTTGAATTTTATATTATTTGAAGGGAAAAATCCCCCGAAAAATCTTTATGGCGCAACCTGCGCCATAAAACCCCCCTGTGGGCACCCCTGCCGGAACATACGCACAGTGTAAAGAAGGAGAAAGTGAGAAAGGTGTAGATAAGACATACAGAGTGGAAGCAGATAGAAACATTCGGAACAATTTTTTTGGCTGAAACGTTTCATTTAATAATTCACCCCTGTCAATGCCGACAGCTCAGATGCCATTGTAGCCTCATTGGAATGGATTTCCTTCCTTCAACGAGAGTTATTATATTCGAACACCCTTAACAACTTTTTGACATGTTTATGTGACGGACATAAAATGTTTGACAACGCCTATTGTTAGAATATCGGGCGTGCCATATTCCTAAATGATAAAGAAGGGAGTTCTTACTTCACGTGTAGCCTTCCGTTTAAACATTTTGACATTTAACGCAAAACTACTTGGCTTGTCGTTGATAACGATTTTAAACTTTTTCTCGCATTCTATTACGGTAATGGAATTGTATCGAAGGTTGCTGGACATTTACAATAATAAGCCACGGTTGTAAGGGTCTATTCTGAAAGGAAAAGCGAGTAAGGTTCAAAGTTTCCGGTTCAAAGTATTCTGTTGGAACTAACGGTAAGTACGTATGGTAAACATTAAATGTTATTGTAAAGGTTCGTAGAGGTGGGTCCGTTGGATACTTTATGCGTTCGGAAGTTTTCGTTCGACATAAGGCAACACCCTGACGAAATTGCTTGAAACGATTGTTCTGTAGTTTCAATTAAGTCAACACATGTGTTTTGCGACGATGGGGCTAGGGTGGGCTATGGCCAAGAAAGACACTGTTGCCTCATGGTTCACGGCCTTCATAAAAAAAAATGACTTAATTTATGTAGTAACATCATTAGCTTATACATAAATAAAGGGTGTTCCGTATAGGACGGCGAATTTGAATCGAGTGTTTTGTTTCGAGGTTGGCAGACCTTTTCTTACCAATGTTGGTATCTGTTGTCATGCCGATTAATGTAGCGCCAATTGTTTTGACTCGTTTGTTGTGGTTAGGATATGGAACTCCATGAAAAATTCCCGCAACGAGTGATCTCTTTGCACGGTGACCAGGAATGGCCGGCAAGGTCATGTGATCTTACACCCTGCGATTTCTTCTTATGGGGGTTTGTGAAATCACAGGTGTACGCCAACAAACCACGAACCCTTTTGGAACTAAAGGCGGAAATCATACGGGTGATTGGAGGCATCGGGACAGACATCTGCGAGAGGGTTAATTTTGTGGAGCGTATAAATGCATGCAGACTCAGTAGGAGTGGGCATATGGACGACATTGTCTTTCATACGTAAATGGGAGATGTTACTGCTTACATATATGTGAAATATAACTTTATAGGCTTTATTTCAGTTTGTAAAGTACAAAATTTAGTGTCAAACATGGTGAAATCGTGAAGTTGATTCTCATGCATCAACTTAAAATATCGTGAGATGTTTATGCGCATACTAGAGTAAATAACTATAAAGTAATTTTGATTTCACGTTTAAAAAGTAGCTTATGTGTATGTCTTGTAAAATGGGTAATGTGAATGTTCAATACTTTGAAAACCTGCTGAAGCTCATGCAAAATCTAATAGTGTGTATTATTTATTTTATATACTGCTTTGCCATGACCTTGTGCTATGCGAGGGCCACACGGTGAAATGCTAGAACTCACTCAAATAATAATAATATTACTGAAGTGCATTCCTATTATATACAGTCTTTGGAACTAATAATCTAAACTTTAATTATTTTAGGTCCAATGGCTTTTCATTTCTTAACGAGAAACTGCCAATATTTCTATTCCACGTACACTCGCGGACGCAGGATTTTTTTGGGGGGGGGGCTGAATTGTGCAGGTGTTTTCTTGGAGGCGGCATACACAATAAGATATTTCGTATATTAAAAACTTTCCACTCAAAAATGGCAATATGGGGTCATTTTGAGGGAGGATTTTCGAGAGTTCTTCACTGTTCTTATTTCAAAATGTTGATTTTCTCAAAAATCAGCCCCTTCTGCGTACGCCAGTGTCCACGTAGGAAACAATTCTTTTTTCATTTATATGTATTAGGGAAGGACAAATTTCTTGTTTATATTGTTAAAAGAACATTTGGAAATAACTGTCAATATTATGTTTATTCTTTCAGATGCCATTTGCAAAAGGAGATAAGAGCATCCTTCTATCTATAGCTATATCATTGTCAGTCTTAGTTAGTTCTGTTGCAGAATTACCAGTTTTACAACACAACCTTCTGGAAATTAGTATTCTGAAGATGCTGAATCATTTGACAAGAAAATTTCATCGAACTCCATCATGCGTATTGATTCTAAGAGAAAGGTGCGATAATGCTGCCTCCTTCGTACCAGGGCTTGCCACATTGGCAGAATCGTGTCCTATTTTCAATGTAGCCACTGATGCAAGAAGTAAGAAAATGTTCGGGAAAAGTGTAGCGATTTCAGTGCAATGTCCAGTTTCCCTGATATTAGCTAATGATGTGACTTCGTTGCGCAGCGTGTTGGTGATGTTGAAGGAACGGCACTTTCCTGGCAGGGTTGAGCAATTCATTGCTGCGTCATGTTCTGGCAACAGTTCACTGATGTCTATTCTAGATGATTCTTTGTCAGAATTTCTTCCAAATCTAGTAATCGTTGATCGTTACTCGAACGGTTACACTGCGAGTTTTGAATTTGTAACTCGCATAAGCGGCAATAATCTTCAACTGGACGTGTGGGATGGAAACCATTTTGCGAGAAGAGCTAACTTATTTCTTGAGAAACATAGCAACCTGAACGCTAAATCGTTGACGGTGACAACTGCTGCTTATCCTCCGTTTGTCGTTGAACTAAACGACACGGGAGAGGATAATTATACAGGGATTGAGTTCCTTATCTTGTACGAGTTGGCATCTGCTTATAACTTCACGTGGAAGGTTGTGCATCCTGTGGAGATGTGGGGTGAATTTCACAATGGAACAGGATCTGGTATGCTAGGTGATGTCGTTGGTTACAAAGCGGACATTGGCTTTTCTGGATGTTGGCTTCAAGATGAAGGAAATGCACCCATCGATTATTCTACACCGTATATGAAGATGGGGTTGACCATGATTACTCCACATCCTAAACAGATCCCTAAGATATACTCCTTGCTCCTACCTTTCAGAGCAAATATGTGGATCGGCTTAGGTAACTTTTGTATCATTTGTTCATTAGTGCTTTATGCGTTTTCGAACATTCTGCATGGGATTTTCCCCATAAAACGAACTACAGGGTACAAGGGTCTTGAAGAATGTTGCATGCATGTTCTCCGTTTCCTGGTTCAGTTTGGTGCCGAGTGCCCTGAGGATTACACACTTCGTCATCTAACAACGTGGATGCTTATAGCGTTCATGCTTGTAACCTGCGCGTACTCGAGCAGCTTAGTGTCTTTTCTTACAGTGCCATTGTACGAACCTCCCATAAACTCTCTGAGCGATTTGGTCAAAAGCGGTTTTTCTTGGTTGGGCTACGAAACATATATGCAAGAACTTCTGAAGAAATCTGAGGAACCACTTGAACAAGAACTGTCCCGAAGATTTATTCATGATGATGGGAGTACAATGGACGATCTTGTCTCGGAAAACAACTATGCTGTGTTCGTCGAGCTGCTGGAATCTGGAAATGTTGGTTGCGTTGAGTATTTGCGCACAGACACCCTTCGGAAGCTGCGCCTCATGGAGCACAGCTTGTACGAGACGGATATCGTCATGATGTTGCAGAAAGCATCACCTTACACAGAAGGATTCAACAGAATTATCCAGAAGCTCGTAGAAGCTGGAATAATCTGCCACTGGGAGGAGGAGTGTACTCGTTTGTACTCGAACCAAACCAAGGGACTTCTTTTCCAAGATGGCGCACCTTTCAACAATTCGGTTCAAGCCGTCACCGTGCAGGATCTGCAAGGCATATTTGTGTTCCACGTTTTTGGACTCTGTGTTTCTGCCTTTGTATTAATGTGCGAATTGTCACTCCGTGGGAGAGCACGTTGATAGTTGTCCACCATGGCGTCAACTCGCTCTGGGAAATATCTGTACCATGTGATACCCAAAATTAAATATTGCAAACTCTTGCAGATTTTCTGTGTAGAAATTTTATAGTAGAACTTATAATTACAAATAAAAACACGCTTGTAGTGATTGTGCCTTTAATTCACTCAACGTTTTAACCCAACTCTAGTGAGTCTCACTCAAGAATAATAAGCAAAATGAGAACTAATACAGAAGTAAATATAATCGAAAACAATTATTTAAACATCAAGCGGCAATTAATAATTAGTGTCCATAATTCGTTACAAAATTACATTGTAATTTCTCTGTATATGCACAGAGTTAGTGTATAACAGTGTAAGGGCTAATTTGTATGTTTTGGACTGTACGTCGCTGACGCTTTGAGCTCACGGAGAGCCTTATACGAATGTTGAGAAACTCCGCTCAACATCAAGTGAAACCTATTCTGCCGAATAGGTTTTCTTGAAATTTGTGTTTTCTTTCGCGGTTTTTTTTACATTATCTTGAGAACTATTGGGGCTGCAATGATTATATTATACCGTTTTATAACTCTCCTTCTGCACTCAGAGAACTAAATGCGTCATATCGATTGATGCACTAAAGTGTGTTTTATGGCTTCTTCAAAGAATCAGATTCACATTTGATGCATTTGGGTGCATTTTTGTATGTCGTGAAAGAAACACCGAAGTGATTCAAGTGAGGATTTCTTTCAGTCGAGATTAGGGTGACCAGACACATACATTCAAAAAGGAGGACAGGGCTTGGCGAAAAAGGAGGACATAGACATAAAAAAGAGGACACCGCAAAAAAAAATTGCAGTACATTTGCATAACTGTTAATTTCGTAAATATATAAAATGTGCTTCATCCAACATATAACAACAATCTATTCCAGCCCTGGATCCCTATTTTTGTAAAACAATATTCCTGTTTATAGTACTTCTTCTTTGTATAGACTAGTGCAACCGTACGTTGGAATTGATTTTCTGTGGGCTGAAACTGAAATTCTTCCCTACCAACTAACTGTAACTTCTGGATCTGCCACTGTTTTCTAGTTCCGGGATTCGAACCAGGGACCTTTTGCATCGTAGCGCTGTGTGCTAACCACTCCGGCCCGGAGGCTGGCAGTTCGGTATTTCATAAATGTAAATATTACTTAATAATCAAATTTCTCATTACGCGTTTGTGTCGCGTATGTGTGACTCGAAAAGGAACTGCAGTCTGGGACGCGTTGAAGGCTCATTTGGACAAAATGATAGTGGTTGAGCTCCCTGGTGCTCAATGAGCATTGCTAGAATACTTATCGCGCCTCAAGTGATATGCTTTCCATGTAAAATAACGCCTGGTCGATCGTTATGGGTGGAAGCATTTTCCTAAAAAAGGAGGTCATTTTCCGATTCTTGAAAAATCCGTCCGGACGTCGGACTGACATCTAAAAAGGAGGACATGTGCGGATAAGAGGACGCCTGGTCACCCTAGCCGAGTTGCACTTCAATGCATCAGTTGATGTTCCTTGATGCATCTTCCTGAATCTTTTTGGATGATGCACTTAAACGTTTGGTCTGAGCTACAGAGTTGGTGTAGCTCAGACGAAACATTTGAGTGCATCATAGAAAGAGATGCATTCTGGTGCATCAAAACACATCAACTGATGCATTGAAGTGCATATCGACTGAAAGAAATCCTCACTTGAATCAAATTAAACACTTCGTTGTTTCTTTCACGACATACAAAAATTCACCCAAATGCATCAAATGTGAATCTGATTCTTTGAAAAAGCCATAAAACACACTTTTGTGTGATGCATTCTGGTGCATCAATCGATATGATGCATTTAGTTTTCTGTGTGTGCTCTACAAAATGAGACTATAGGATTTTATGTAGCTGCTCAAGAAGAGTGAAAATAATGTATTATTCTGTCCAATTTTTAAACAAAACATGAAAGAGAAGGAAGTAAAAAGGTGCCGAAGCATCAAAGAGAGGGTAAAGGGGGGGGGGGGGGGAATGCGCTAATCTCACGAAAAAGGTGCAACAAAGTGTGTTCATTTTACTTGAATTCATGTCCTAAAATACATATCTCGATCGATCGGTGTGAAAACAGCTATATATTTGGAAAGGTACTGCACCTTAAAATCCCTTCCCTAGTTATGAATTGCAGTGTTTGGAATTATATGCCGCTAATACTTTGTTCAATGTATTGGCTGTTTCAAAACTGTCAGCGTGTTACGAATTTACAGATTCACACTGGGTTCATATCCGTGGGGTGAAGGTGCGTGTTGATATTAAACATTGAAATATCGAGCACGTGCTATTATTTAATAAAGATTCAGGTCAGGCAGAATTGAATAATTATTTACCCCAGAATACATCTGGAAATCTCAGTGCAATTATCTTCTATATTCTAAATATATGCTTTACTTCATAAATTGTGAAATTTAAAGAAAATTAATTGAGCACGTTTTTTTAAATACAGTTTTCCCGTTTCCTTTACATATGTTTTCTCTAATATCCTGAAATAAATCTGGGTGCGTTTCAACTCTAAGAGTATTTTGTCTGAAACTATAAAACAGGAAAATTCATTTTGTTTGAATTAATAAAACCTTAATAAATACAGAACAGTTAACTTAATTGTATGCAATAAAACTTTGCTCTACACAAGAGATAATGCACTATTATCAAATACTGCTGTTAGAAATGTCCACTACAAGAAAAATAAGGAACATGCAGCGTTGTTATTAGGCGCCAGTTTTCGGTATTTTTCTAGTAATGTCCTTAGAAATCGAATAGAAGGTTTGTCGCATAATTTCTGAACTTGAACAAGTTGAAGAAATCAATTCTGTTCCACATGTCTTGTCACGTACGTGATGTCATGTTGTTTGCAACAAAATAAAATATTCACATGCTGCTTTGCATGACGAAATATCATGATGCATTAGCAAATTGAAATTTTCCAAGTATACTCTTCGGAATGCTAACCGAGCAATGGATTCTTGACTATTATTTGCTGCAGTAAATAATTTCTTTGTTTTACTACCACTGACTTGCCCACGAATTCCTTGAGAAGGGTTTATAACTTTTTTCTGAACTTTCTGCAGTTATATTTTATGTTTCGACATTTAACCGGTGAGTGGGGTCCCATCACCTCACACAGTAGTTCATGTAATCAATGAAATAATGATGATAAAAGTTTCTTGTTACTTAATACTGAACACAGCAATGTCTAAATACAACACCACGTCCAATATTTGGGTCGCCCCGGTGGCATAGTGGTAAAGCCGTCGCCCTGAAATAGAGGGGTCCTGGGTTCGATACTCGGTGGAGACCCGTAGTGGTTCTACACAGGTCCAGGAGGTCTTTCTCATACTGATGTTCTCCAGTACATACTTTTCCTACTGCGATTCCAGTAAGACACTCTCTCCCCTTAATCGTCTCGAATTTACTAATCTCCACAATTCTTACTAGACCTTTATTAATATCATGGTGATGAAGAACTTTTAACAATAAAGATTAGCTTTGAACTTCCTACCACTCTCAATTAGTAACTTTGTCAACTTTAAATCCTTAACCTAATAACTCTTTTATCTCATTTCATAAACGTTACACTAGTATATACGTTCCGATTACTAACCTGCTCTCTCTAACTTTAACATCTTAAAATCAATAATTGTAGATCTAACACAATAACATTTTAACCCTACTAACACTATTATATGTTAACCAATGATTATTCTGGTCTCCGAATAATAATTGGTCCTTTTTCTGGTATAA
This sequence comes from Lepisma saccharinum, assembly GCF_977018435.1. Lineage (NCBI taxonomy): Eukaryota > Metazoa > Arthropoda > Insecta > Zygentoma > Lepismatidae > Lepisma > Lepisma saccharinum. The sequence continues at coordinate 2,187,004 of NC_139250.1, read as the reverse complement.
TATTAAATAATACCATCATGTAAAAAAATGAAAATTACAAATAAAGAAGAAGGATAAACGGGGGAATCCGGTAAATATTTCGCGTCTTTGACGTTCCGGTATAATTTAAGGCACCGGGACGATATCGCATGTAGGAGGGCATTTTTCGGGGGTTCCCCCCTTTAAAATGTAGGTCTATTCCCGATTGACCTTCTGTGCATAAAGTGGACTCAAAGCAGAAACTCAAACAAGGAGAGGGAGGCTGAGAGAGAGAAACTTACATAGAGATAGAGGATGACAAGGACAGACAGAGAGAGAGAGAGAGAGAGAGAGAGATAAAGTTTGTGACCTTGAAGGTGGAATGTGAGTTCTTGTTATCTGTGCAAAGTACCAATTTTATTTATCAACATTACTCTGTTGGTCTCAAAACGTAACATGTCTGTTAATTTACTTGGCATTCTCATCTGCGCAGACACAATCAATAAGAAATGCAGTCAACTACCAAAGAGGCTTGACACAAACAATATTTTAGCACGTAATAGTCGGCGCACTAGTTAAGATAAATGTACCAAGTAATGTACTCACTTGGCTATCCATTAGCGAATATGGAGACGAAAGGCTTACATCAATAAAATAAGGTAATTTTCTGCGATTTCTGCTTGTGTGACGAAATTGAATGCAAAAATATGAAATATCGGCAGTCAAACTGCTCTAAGAGTGACGGCACACTCTCATGATAAGAGAGTTGCACATACACATGAGTGTTGGGCCCTTTATCTTATCTACATTTCTGACATTTCTAAATCCGAAGGTTCAGTGCACAAGACAACATAAATCTTCCATTTGTAATCCTGGATATGACCAATCCAGTCTTCACCATCTAAACAATGACATTCCATCCTACAAGTTTCCCAACAAGGATCCTACAAACTTTTCTTTCTCCTCCCAGGCGTGAACATTGGCTAATGCTAATATATTTTTTTAATGTGCATCCTCCCTACACTCTATGGAGCAACAGCCCTTTGAGGGCCAGATCTTGCCAAGCTATTTTTCATTGGGTGACGTGTGATTAGAACATCGAGTCCCATCGCCGCTGTTTTCTGGCTTTCGAGACCGGTGCCCGCTACTACGTCTTTACAAGTAGCTTCCGATTTAGGATACGATGCTACCGGGAATCGAACCCAGGACCACTCGCATGAGAGGCAGGAGCCCTAATCTTGTGGTTACGCCTGTGTTCCAAATGTGCATCGTACTGACTGAGATTTTTGTGTGTAGTACAATATCTCAATTACTCACCAGATGTTCCTAGGCAATGCCAACTTTTAATCTTACCAGCTGTTGGGGAAGATTATGATGACAGTGTTTTAAGAAATAATTCATTAATTGAACTTATAATCACAAGATGCACGTAGATACAAGAACTTTACTATTCTCAAGATCTTATTCTGCCAATGTGACTTTACTTTAATTCATGAATATATTTCTACCAGAAACGCAATCGAAGAGATAGCAAGACCAACGCCAAGTAAAACGAACACACTGAACAACTGAGAAATGCTCAACACTTTGGGCTGTGTGGAGAAGTTTTCTTTGTACGGCCCTATATTATCCTGTGGCATCCTAGAGCGATGTGTTCGTACCACGTCATCTACCCAGTAGTTTACTATGCCTGATTCGACCAAAGAGTCGATTGTATGGTCGAAATAACTTCTCAGAGGGGACCCTTTGGCTACAGCCAGTGAAACCAAAGCGTAATATACATATTCATGCTCGTCTAGTATGTGAAGCAAGTTACATGTTTCCTCGTCTAGGAAGTCTACACCGTTCAAGACATCTTTTTCTATTAGTTCCGCAGCGACAGCGATTTTGCCGTTCGACACTTGAGATTGGTAATCTTTGGATTCAGGTACCACTCTGAATTTCTCGTACAGTTTCATCGAATTATCGTGAGACCCCTTCACTGGGTATGCCCAACTGTAATCTTGCTGTGCCCAGTGTATGTTACTGACGTGGAAGTCTTCAAGGGTTCTGATTGGCTCTCCTCGTATTGGGAAGGTTAGAATACGGAATAGGTTGCTGCAATACACGCTCGTGATGAGGAAAAACATCAGTTGTGTCCAGGTGATGAGGTGTCGCAAGGGTTCTTCTTTGGGCCAGATAGCTGAAGATTGAAACAGCAACAGGCGCAGAACGCTGAAAGAGCAGCTGGTTAGGTTTTTTGTGTAATCGTACAGTTGATGATGAAGTGCACGATGACACCAGTGCGAGAGACCACGCATAAGAAGGCAACTTAAGATGAACAGTATCGCGATTTCAATCCATAACATTGTTTTGAAAGGTCTGTACATTGCTGCCCAGCGTGGTAAGATTTCTGGATCGGAAACGAGGAGTGTTACGTAAGATTTTACGTAGCTCCTGGTGTAGTCAACGAAATTGGAATCCAGGTACAGAATGTAAACACAACCTGCTGCTATGTCGGCTTCATCTTCATAAACATCACCCTGTGCACCATTGATGGAGTTGTTTGAAGAATCAGCCCATGTGGATTCCTTGAAAGTTGTTGTGAAGTTGAAAGCTGCTTCCAATTCGCGAATCACTCTAACGTCCAATCCATCATACGTTGCACTATTGTCTGGCTTGAAAGCGTATGGAAAGAACACTATAATAGAACACTTCATGTTGATTCCTTGAAGCGTAGGTGCTTTTGTTGAAGGATGCTTAAACTCATGTTGTGGAACAACCGGAGCACCAGACTGTACCCAACCACGTTTTTCAACACTATACGAGAGAACACCTAACACGTTTCCGTGTCCATTGCCTTCAACGACGTACTGTACAATTAGAACATTCACAGCAAACTGTTCACCAAGTATTTCAGATACCTTTTCGACGTTGTCTACTTCGTTGAAAATAAGGATAAACTTAGATGGTCCTTTGTATATAGCACGCTTTCGAGCATTTTTTAACGATGAAAGAGTCTCAAACATTTTCCTAGTATCAAGAACGAAACAGTTGCAACCTTGGTTTAGCCCTTGCACAAGAAACTCTATGTCTTTCTTTGAACTAGTTAAATTATAATCCATCCTGATATGCGATGGGACAATGTTAAACGTAGACACAAGTGACGGTTTGACATTTGTGTCAGTTATAATAAAAATACAATTACACTGTATGAAGAACTCTAATGCTACAATTGCCAAAGAGTTTTTGCCGCTGGGTTCTTGGATTCTCAAGTCACAGAATATAGAACACACGAATAGCAGAATGAATAGTAGGATCTGTTTGAATATATTGAACATAATACCACAGCTGCACCATGGACTGAACTCCAACGTCATACAACTGATCACAACAACTTCAACCATGCGACAATTCTCTCAAAACTGTACAAACCTGTAAGTTAGTGTATGTTATCTGTTACAGTGACAATAATGCCACCCTATTCGCTTCCATACCTTTTTTTTCACAATGCGGCTGTCCTGTGGATACTTGCACATGATATTTTCCGTGATGTATGGATGAACAACGAAAAGCTTCTAGTGGATGCTCGATTCTCTGAATTTCTTCCCATTTCAAGTAGAAATGACGCTTTTAGGCGAACAAGTGCATTAAAAGCACATGCAATCGTTTTCGAACTCAATGCAAGCCTTGGAGTAATGGACATCCATTTATTTCGTAAGACGGAGTGGCGTGGTTTGGTTGAGTGAACTGATATTAATCTCTCGAGCATACAATGGTCAAGAAGTTCTGCTTTTATCAATACATACGTTTTCGTGTTCACCAAATACACATACCTGCACTCACAGTACAATGCTATTTCTTTGCCATTTCTTAAATGTCACTTTGTGCAATTTATTAGTATATTTTCCAAATGAAATGCACTATTGCCGAGACCCTATGAAATCTTACCTTCGAATATATAAGAGTACGACATTCAAAACGTTGCCTCCCCGATGGCGCAGTGGTAGCGTCGCCGCCTTGTAAAGGGGGTCCCGGGTTCGTTACCCGGTGGAGGCACATAGTGGTTCGAATCCCACTTTCAACTGTAGGTCCAGTCCCGATTAGCCTTACAGTGCGTAAAGTGCACTTAAAACACCAACTCAAACAAACAGACATTCAAAACATTATCATTAATCATTTGTACCTTTTGTTCATTTCTGACATTTTCAAAATTCTGTTCATACTGTGCCTCATAGCTTAGAGAATGTTACTCGTTGGATAGTTACAATTTGGAAATAAGGTCATTGAAATATAATACGTGATTTAGAAGGAAAGTTCAGAAGGGTTACCAATGTGGGATACTAGTAACTTTAGCTTGTGCTGAAACTGTCATAACAGCTACATAACTCAGAGACTTGAAGCAAAATCACATATCCGCAGTGTGGTATTTAAGAAATTTCCAGTAAGGGGGGAATTCTAATAACTGTCTAGGGACAGAATGAGTTTATGCCATATAACATCCCCCCATGGAGAAAATTTATCAAGCAGAGGGGGACACAAATACCCAGAGGAGGGGAAACCCCATCCCCCCTACAAATATCACCCTGCAAATTCGCCAGAGATTCGATATCATCACCGATTATAAATGAAAATTGATTGTATGGATCCATTGTGCCTGAAGAATTGTATGGTCCTCTTCGCTTATATGTAGACCTCGGATTTTTTAGGTTCTATAAAGTGTGTTTTTAGGTTCCTAAATGGGCTCTAAATATCCTAAAATAGGTTCTAAAATCCTAAAATAGGTTCTAAAAATCCTAAAATAGGTTCTAAAATGTTAAAATAGGCTCTAAAAATGTTGAAATAGGTCCTAAAAATCTTAAAATAGGCTCGAAAATCCTGAAGTAGGTTCCAAAAAATTTGAAATCGTTCACAATTACTGAAAAATATTGATTAGGCAATGGACACGGAAACGTGTTAGATATTCTCTCGTATAGTGTTGAAAAACGTGGTTGGGTACAGTCTGGTGCTCCGGTTGTTCCACAACATGAGTTTAAGCATCCTTCAACAAAAGCACCTACGCTTCAAGGATTCAACATGAAGTGTTCTATTATAGTGTTCTTTCCATACGCTTTCAAGCCAGACAATAGTGCAACGTATGATGGATTGGACGTTAGAGTGATTCGCGAATTGGAAGCAGCTTTCAACTTCACAACAACTTTCAAGGAATCCACTTGGGCTGATTCTTGAAACTTCTATTAGTCCAAATCCCTTTCAATTTATACGCCGAAGCAAGTTTTTCAAGATGAAGGAAAAGAAAATGGAGAATAAAACAGAACCTATCTGATGGATGGAAGATTTGCAAAATAAGATATTGAAGTTGATTATGTAAATTTGAGTTTGAAATTCTATTGTATTTCGAGCCTGAGTATGTGAAATGGCAAATGTAAATTCCCCGTCTTAAACTAAATATTTTAAATATTTTGTATGTACCGTTTAGATATTTTGGATGCATTGGAATCACACGGTCCCCTTGTATTGTTAATATATTTGTGTGTGTCTGTGTGCTGGTTGTGAGAGGCGGTAATTCAACAGTCTGAAATAGGAAAAACATCTGCTTGTATCTGCCATCACAACTACATAACAATATTTTTCATGTTATCCACAGTCAAACTCAGCCTTTTGTTTGTAAGGATCATCTTATATGCTGAAAATGATCTTTCAACAGAAGCATTAGCAGTGGCGAAAATTTGAATTTTTTAGAGATTTGAAGTTTGCGTTTTGGACTGTGCAGGTAGCATTGGTGCCAGACATGTTGTTTAAAACTTCGAATAATCACCATGGACTTGGTGGGAGGTGTTTCAATTACGTTAGTCACTGATTCTTTCGTCACGAAACGGAACAAATACTGCTGCGTGATATAAATATCCTGCAAGACATAAAAAAATATAAAAACCTAAAAAAAAAGGTTTGATTTAGGTGCATAAACCTACAATAGGTTCTAAAAAGCAAAATAGGTTATTTTATGCATTATAAAACTTCATCAGTTTTGCGTTTTTTAATGAAACGCAGACGTAACTTATTTCCTATTTACCTGCAAAGGAAAAAAATAGGTAAAAAACCTAAAATCTGACGTCTACTCAGTGAATGACAACGATGTCAGGAATGAATTACATTCCGTTATTTTATTAAAAAAATATTTATTTAATATTAGTCATCAACCTATGTACCAGTTACATATTTGCATTTATTATTATTATATCATAATCACAATATTTTTATCTTATAATATAATACTAGTAATAATCCGTGGCCTGACAGCCCTGGAAGAACCTGCCACCCTTCCTCCTGCAATCCTACCTAGAGGTGTGAAGTTCTTCAACCGGTAGTGGAGTGACGTGGAGTCAGCACGTTGAACCCTCAGCCGTTATAGAAGATTTCCGAGACCAGATTACGCTACTCGCTCGTAGCTCCCCAATGTCCTCACGATGGTGGGTTGCCACCGGTCCTATGCACAGGCCGAAAACCCAGAGAATGAACCCAGGTGGACTAGAACCCATGCCGTCCCGCAGTCGGAGTCCAAAGCCTTAGACCACACGGCCACGGAGGAGGACTCTAATATAATAATATGATGTAATATTATTTCCCTACTTGGATTCTTCAAGGGGTATGGCTCATAATATCCTGTTTCTTTTACTTTCCTTAAGAAACAATCGCGCGTAGTTATTGGAGTCGACATTCAAATACAATGATCAGATGTTTCTTCAACCTCCTCCTCGTTTCGATATTCATTGAAAAAGACGTTTACTTGACCTCTGCCCTTTTAGAGATTATACTAAATGTTTACATGGCAACTACTGCATCTGTTACGTCCACTTCTCAATCTAAATAAACAGAGAACGCAAATATTTTGTTTCAAATTAAGGTGGGGAGTCATCCTTATCCGAAGAATCGCATCTGTCTTTTGTTTCTTTGTTCGTGTTATCATTGTTATCTGTTTACCAAGAAGAAATCAATTGCGAAATCGGGTACTTGTGATTGGCACAAAGAGTAGTTCTAATGGAAATATTTTAAGGACTTCAATTTTTTCTTATCATGTAGGCGTCCTTCATACTCCCGTAGTTTAACTAATAATTCATCATAGCATGTGGCAACAGAAAAACTAAACATTCAAAATGAATCCTCGGGGTTGATATTTCAATCAACAATGTCAACGATAGAATAATGCGTTATTAGGAACTTGATAGACAGGAATAACAGTTTTCATATGTAAATACAGCACTGTTATGATCAGTGACGTAGCATGGGCATTTCGGGTGGGAACGCCAATCCGAAGGAAGAGTCGGCCCTTTTTTGCTTAATAATTTACTTATGGTATTAGTCGCCACAGGTATTGTTTATTTGCCTGAAGTCGGCTGGGTTTTCAATAAAACATCATCAATGCATGTTTTAGCTAGACAATTAGATGCCTCACTATGCCACAAATGTTTTGAACCCTGGTGTTTTATACCTTTCTGCATGACGCAAGTCATTAGAAAACCTACCTGAATCACAAGCGCCTTTGAACAACAGCAGACGTCATTGTTGTGGGCGATTGAAATACTGATTGATTTGGTTTATTTTACTTCGCTTTTCTACCACTTTTGGTTAATCGTGAATATCAGTGATGATATTGATGAAGGGGCACTCACAAAGAACACCCGTGCTCACGCCGGGATTCGAATCAGGCGCGCTGTGCAAAACACTCTGACACGGAGGTTGGCGGATGATCCAACTATCGTACACTCAACTGACGTAACAGTGCCGATTGGTAATTAAGACCACTGTTTATTACATCTTGAGAATGTTGATAAACATTTTAAAATAATTTTGTCCAGAGACCATTCGATGTTAAGAGTTTTCAAATGAATGCTAAATATTTCCAATGACACAATATTAAGCAGTTATACTAACAAAATAATAATAATAACAATAAAAAATAATAGTTTTGCTGGTTAAGTTGTAGAGCAGCCACGGTGATGATATTATAGCATCCATCCAGGCCAAAAGAAACGAAATCTGGAATCAATTTTTAAATTACGTTGATGCGAATCTTTATATTGAATAAGACTTGTGTTGTAACTCCTTTATATTCATTGGTCAAAATCCACCCCGAATTAAGGTTAGATGAACAAGGAACTCAGATGAGAGCATAAGAATGCTTTCTTTCTCTTCCACGTGTAGTTGTGACCATAGGTGTCGATTTCTCAGGTTAGAGTTCCTACCTCAGCATGGGTGGTCTTTGTAAGTAACCTTTCATCAATTTCACCTAATCACCACTCATTCTCATAGTGGCAAGAATCAACACTAAATATTAAAAATACAAATGAAAATCGTCATACGGAAAGAAAAAACAAAGGCTTTTTTGAAATCTTTAATTTAAGTGCATTTTATGCATTGTAGCTGTTTTAGAGCCCGGAAGTTCAGGCATTTATTTTCGTTAAAATAGGCAGGCAAAAAGGCATTTATAATGTGGAAAATAGGCACTAAAAATGAAAAAAAGGCAAAATAAACCGAAAAAAGGCACATTTGAGAAGTCGCTTACTTTTATCTCTAATTTCTGGCAAAATGTTAAAATCTAAATTGGAAAGAGCATTTCAATTTTGTCCGTCTTGATTGCACATAACTACAAGGTGCTTTTTAAGTTCTCAACATTCATTGATAGTCGTCTGTCAGAGAGAATGTTTTTCATAATAGAAAATTATGTTTCTACTTCGACAGAAGTTATTGGAGCATACATAAAACAAGCTAATGTAGCTGGACTCATTTCGGTAACAGCATTTTCACCTTTTAGAATATCACATATCGTTTTCAATTGTTTCAAGTCCTCATTTGCACTCACTACCCGTTTGCACTTTTCCGCAACAGCTGACTCCTTTTCTCCTGGCACTTCCATCATCTGCTGCATAGATTCCTCGAAGATTTTCATAAACTAAACTAACTAACTAACTCCCTAGCCTTCTTAAACCCGAAGGTTCATGGCTGCAGCAACACAGGCCTTCCATCTTTCCCTATCTTGAGCAAGTTCTATATACTCTTTTCCATCCCTACCGATTTCCCTTAGGTCCATCTCAACGTTGTCCCTCCATCTTCGTCTTGGCCTTCCGACAGGTCTCTTACCATCAGGTTTCCCAACAAGAATCCTGTAAACTCCTCTTTCCTCTCCCATTCGTGCCACATGGCCTGCCCACCTAAGTCTTCTTGATTTGATTATTCTAATAATATCTGGACATGAATACAAATTATGTAGTTCTAAATTATGTAACCTTCTCCACTCACCTGTCTCCTCATCCCTTTTAGGTCCAAATATTTTCCTAAGGATCTTATTTTCAAATACTCTCAATTTATGTTCCTCTTTCAATGTAAGGGACCAAGTTTCACATCCATATAATACTACAGGCAAAATTACGGTTTTGTATATTTTAACTTTTAGTTTCTTAGATATTAAACGAGAAGACAAAAGTTTATGAAGAGAAAAGTAACATGCATTTCCTGAATTAAGCCTACTTTTTATTTCCTCTTTAATATAATTTTCATTTGTTAATATTACTCCTAAGTATTTGAATTTGGAAACTGGTTCAAACGAGTTGTTATCAATAATTAGATTTTGATTATTACCTAACACTTGGTTTCGGCCTGTAAGCATATATTTAGTTTTCTCTTTGTTAACTTCCAAACCTATCTCTTTAGCAGTTTTGAAAAATATTTTAGCATTATTCTTAATTGTATTCACATCATCCCCCAGTAAGTCTACATCATCTGCATATGCTAACAACTGGGTCACACCATTTAATTTTAGTCCTTCTTTAGTTTCTTTTACCTTCCTTACAGCATATTCTAAGGCAAAATTAAAGAGCAATGGAGATAATGCATCTCCTTGTTTTAACCCATCATGAATTGTAAATTTGTCAGACATATTAATACCCACACGAATTTTACTTTCTGTTTCACTGGTGCATACTTTTATCATACTAACAAGCTTCTTAGGTATTCCAAACTCTACTAATATATTATATAATTTATCTCTTTTGACCGAATCATATGCTTTTTTGAAATCAATGAATAGCTGATGGACATTTTGATTATATTCCCATTTTTTTTCAAGTGTCTGTCTGATGTGAAAAATTTGATCTGTAGTTGACCTGTTACGTTTAAATCCACATTGATAATCACCTATAATTTCATTAGCATATGGGGTTAGTCTTGTTAAAAGAATGTTAGATAATATTTTATATGTTGTTGAGAGTAGAGAAATTCCACGGTAATTATTGCAGTTCATTTTATCACCTTTTTTAAACACAGGAACAATTATGGATTCTTTCCACTGTTGAGGGATTTCTTCTTTATTCCATATTAATCAAATTAATTTATGAATTTGACATATTAATGAATTTCCACCATATTTAATTAACTCAGCTGGTATTAAATCAATGCCAGGTGCTTTGTTATTCTTTAGCCTTTTAATAGCATCTTTAACTTCAGTCAAGTTAGGTTCTGGAACTAAAGGTTCTGCTGTGTGGACTTCATTTACTTCTGATTTATCTCCTACATGAACATTTAAAAGGTCATTAAAGTAGTTCTTCCATCTATTTAGAATATCACTTGGGTCAGCTAGGAAATCACCGTCTTTATCTTTTATCAAGTTTACTTTAGGTTGCCACCCCTTTCTAAACTCATTTACACCTTTATATAAATCTCTGATATTTTTATTTTTGCTGTTTGTTTCAATTTCGTTAATTTTGCTTTTCAAGTAATCTCTTTTTTTACATCTAAACGTGCGGTTAACTTCTCGCTTTATTCTATTATAATTGTTTAGATTTGTATCATCAGAGTTATTTAACCACCTAAGTCTAGCCTGATTTCTTATTTCTATTAGATTATGACATTCATTATCAAACCATGGCTTACTTTTTCTCGGTTATGGTATCCTACACTTTCTTTAGCTGCTGATTCTATTGCATTACGTATGTGCTCCCAATTCTTATTTACGTCTGTTTCATTTATATTTTCATCATCATTTAAATCCTGCAAAACATCAAATCTATTTGACAGTTTAATTTGGTAATCTTTCTTAGTTCTTTCATCAGTAAACTTTCCTGTATCAAATTTTAAAACTTTTAGATTTTGTTGCTTATGATTTATCACTGAGAGTCTTTCTCTTAATTTAGCAATTACTAAATAATGGTCACTGGCACAGTCAGCACCTCTATGTGTACGAACGTCAATTATACTAGTATGCCTTCTCTTATCAATGAGAATATGATCTATCTGATTATGAGTTTTACCATCTGGAGAAGACCAGGTATATTTATGGATATCTTTATGTTTAAAAGTGGTACTTTTCCCAATTAAATTCTTTGAGGTTGCAAAAGTAATCAATCTTATACCATTATCATTACTTAATTCATGAAGACTTTCTTTACCAATCGTGGGTTTAAATGTCTCTTCTTTGCCAATCTGTGCATTACAGTCACCTAACAGAATTTTCATATCATACTGAGAAAATTTATCAAAGACCTGTTCTAACTCTGTATAAAAATCATCTTTAGTATTATCATCTTTATCTTCCGTTGGTGCATGTATGTTTATTAAAATAATTTTACACCACCTACCCTGTAAAACTGCATATGATATCCTATCATTAATAAATTCTACTGTTTTAAGAGCCGAGATAATTCTATTATTTATGAAAAAGCCTGTTCCAAAATTATGATTTTCAGTACCACCATAGAAAAAAGTATAATTTTTAGTTTTACAATTCCCTTCTTCTAGCCACCTAACTTCCTGGACAGCTACTACATCTAATTTATACTTAACTATCTCATTAACTGTACACTGAAATGCCCCAGGCCGGTAAAGGCTTAGAACATTCCAGGTGCCTAATTTAATAGCCTTATTCCTTACGTAGATCTTATCCTTAGTCCAGGGACCTCCCAAAGTAGTCCCCACCCGGAGATCCGAACGGGGGACTATTTTACCTCCGGAATATTTTACCTTGGGAACATCCATGGCCTTATATTGCTGTTTCTTGACATTTTCTTTTTACAGTGCAGAGTTGTCAGCTCTACGCCTAACCCCCAATATGAATGGAGGAACTACTACACAAGACAAACACAAACACATTAGACAACACAATTACTACACAAGACACACACAAACACATCACAACTATAATACAATATAAACACAAACACACCACAACTACTACACAAGACAAACATAAACAAAAAGAAATAAAGTATTTATAATTATAAATTGTCATACTAATCATAATAATGTTAAGTTTGAAACCTAAAATTCAAAATTTATAACCTTAGACCTACTTTACATTATAACAAAACTACGTTCGCCATTCCAGGTTCTGTTTGCACAGACTCATGTCTAGCAACAGTAGCTTGTGTCTTCTTCCTCTAGGAGGTAGCACTACATTCCTCCCAGAGTTACAAAAAAAAATTAACAAGGGTACCCGTATCTGTCAGGGGGTACCTTAATCCTGGTCGATCTTCTAGGCACATGAGGAGTGGATGTTGGTCGTGGAACAGCGTCAGCGTCTTGGGGTTGATGGACATCAACGTCTGCTTGAGGTGGGGTAATTTTGGAATCTGAATTTCGATTCTCCGCCGCGCCTTCTGGTCCGGGTGGACTATCATCATCCCATGTTTCTGGAAGGTTTTGTTGTCCGTGTGTCCTGTGACGAATCCAACGTGAATGTACCACTCTTTGAGCTCCATCAGCAAAGCGCACTTTGTATAGGTGAGTTCCACCCAACCTTTCTACAATATCTGCCTCCTTGAAGTTAGGTGTCAAGTGCTTCGGTGATTGAATCCATACGGTTTCGGTAGGTGAAAATGTCCTGTATGGTTTGTGGTACTTTATACGTATAGGTGAAATTTCATATTAGTCTATCCCCAAATTTTAACTGTTAAAATTTTCATACCTGAGTATTGGTATCGACATCGATATGGGTATAGATTGAAAGTGGTATTAGCTGTATCTTAGTTACCTAAGAACAACAAAATTCCTTATTTATCTTAATTCCAAACATCATTAACTTACATGAAGAGACTTCTACAATTTTAAAATCATCCTGGGATTCAGATGACTTCTTCGCAATTTCACTTGCCATATGCAACTGTGGGCCAAACACTTTCCAAAATTCCGAGAATTTCATTCCTCGTGCGTGTGTTTCAATTAATTTGATGCAGGGGTTCCAAAGCAGTTGAAAGTTAACATACAGCTGGCCTAACAGGAATTGTAGTGGAACCTTGTTGTACATGGATGCTATAATTGTAATTGTCTCTGGCAATGCACCTTAATGTGCAAAAATAAATTTGAATAGCACAGGGTTTTTTTTCGCTTCACGAATTGAAGCCGCTTCATTTTCTGGAAGAGCATCGATCATCTCACTGATTTTTTCAAGGTTGTTAGCATAATATATAGCTGCTGATATCCAGGTTCCCCATCTCGTCAAGACTGGTTGCTGAGGTAAACTAAGCTCAATCGCAACTTCCTGAAATTTTCGGATTCGAGAGGAAGATTTCAGAAATATCTTCTTTGTGTTCGAAATCAACCTGTCCACTTCAACAGTCAATCATGCACAAGAAATGTTAACCGAAAGGCAATATCCTAACTCAGCATGAAATACTTTTTTCTCACACTTTTCTCCTTCAGCAATGTTGAAACATGCGTGAGTTCAATATTACTTAAATAAGGCGAATATTATTCACATAATAAACGGACGAAAAATTAATGCCAACAACGTTTTTTTGGTGAAAAATAATTTATATACACATTTTTTAAAAAAAATTGTCAAATTTCATTGAAAACGCCAAAAAAGGCATTATAATTAAAAATAGGCAGTGGGGTCCCAAATAGGCAAAATAGGCAAAATGAAAAGGCTTCCAAAACATTCGAAACAACATAAGAAACGTATATCCGGAAAAATTTTATCAATATATGCAGTAGATAAAAAGAGGCATTTTGCCAAACTTCCGGGCTCTATTTATTGTAGAGATATGGAGATTACGAATACGAAAAAACCTCGTCAAGAGAATATTTACGCTTGTTTATTTCCTGGAATTGTCCGACCAGCGGGCGATCCCAAGAATGCGCTAACTTGTAACTTCCGTGAAAACAATGACTGAAAGGCAAACGCGCGGATCTAAACAAGATCCAGCGTGTTCGAAAGGTTTAACAACCTTTCGAAGCCTAAGATTATAAAAGGGAGCTCACTCCCCGAACTCGCTCTCATTTGGATTACTTTTATCATCGAACGCTCATTTGACTCTCATTGGATTTTGACTCTCATTCGACGCTCATTTGGAACATGAATCTCTGATTACACTTTACTCTACAACACATTACAACTACAGAACTACGACGACGGAACACGAAGTTACGGCTGCCTAGCATGCAGCGAGTCGCGCGAGATCGCTCGGATTTGTGAGCCAAGGGTCGCAGGATAGAACCTTGGCATCAGTCACCATTCGGTCTGCAAGAAGCATCTGGACAAGAACATCACTCACCTACCAGGTATGAACAAGCGTAAATAACCTTTAAATTCAACTTTCCATATCTCTTCCCTCTTAATCGGAGCAGGTTCAGCTAACAGGTACAATTAAGCTCTACCTAAAATGTATCATTGAAACATCCCTGTGACCCAGGTAAGACGGGATTACAACATTATTATGCTCTGAATCCCGATATTGTAATCCATCCATAACTTTAACGTTCAACAGATGTATTTTCGAATACTTGAATTGTTGAAAGCAGTTGTTGCATGCTCTGGATTTCTTTAAAGCGTGATTCTTGTGCTAACATGATTTGTGTTCCTTAATATAGTGACGAGGGAAACTGAGCGTCTGACAACCACGCGAGAGATCCGTGTTCGATTCCCGAAATTGGTTGGACTTTTTCCGGCTTCTTCCCCGCATATATGTTCCCGATAATTCACATCTGGATTGTCTCGCTGTTCTTACCAACAAAACATTTTGCAATAGTTAAGCTTATTGTCGTTTGAATAATTGTCTCGTCAACAAGGTGAGACATTTTAAAGAGAGACATTCAAACGTGCTGCGGTAAACAATGGGAAGGCGAACTGGTGACTGTATTCTTGTACGTCCTAGCAGCGGCGGCGCCAGCATTAATCATCTAGGGGTGCTGAGGGGGTGCGATGCTGAAAGCAAGGAAAACGTAATAAATACGCATGCAACCTTTCAAAACTGGGGGAGCAAGGTGCCAAAACGGGGGGGGGGGGGGTGGGCAAGGACAGTTTGCTTTCCCTTGATAGATAAGGTTTAGCATAGTGCGGGGGCAACTGCACCTCCTAATCGCCGCCACTGGTTAACAAAAATTACTCACTGAGATGAAATTATATGTGTGAAATATAACTTTTGGTTGACATTCATTTTCAGGGAGGATGTTCCCCTCTTGCCCTTCCCCTGGACGTCCATGATGATGTGCATTTAAGTCTTATACTCCCAGAAAGTGGTCATACAGTGTAAACATTCAGATGCACGTTGCAGTCTTATTGAACTATGTAGTGAAATACAAAATGAAATTATCCTTGCCTTTAAAAACACAATTTTTGAACTTTTCAATGTAACCAATGGAGGTACAAAATGCATAGTACATTGTACCTTCCGTCTGCCACTTCAGGACAAAACGCGAAGTCCAGAGCAACTTCGCCTTCGTTAAAATCCCTTCTGCCGCACTATTACCAACAACGAACTGTAAAATTTCTTCGTGAACATTGGGCCGACTCCTAACAGTTTTTGAAAAAGCCTGAAATCGTACGTTTACTAGACATGTTACGTGGAACAAATACCTAGGTACATAGAACGTACCTTCTTGTTACAACTCGCATTAAATAATTTCCCGAGTACGGCTTGGTAATACCTTGAAAGCAGCTGAAATTTTAGCTCCAGTGTGAGGAAGAACAAGTAGGTGGAAAATAAACCGTTTATCAACAATGCAAAAATGAAAAAAAAAAACATAACTCACATTAAGCTATAGGAAGTTATCGAAAACCACAAACATACCACTTGAAGAAACAAAATAAGAAAAATTCATAGCAACAATGCTGACGAAAGAAGAAAAGGGCCGCTGATCTTTATAGAGGCTGCCACCAGTATAGGAAAGTGTATATTCGTACATTGGCATCTCTTTCAGTGCTTGCTTGTCTCTTACAATAATAACGGTCTTACTTCAGTACCTAATATTCTGTGCTCAATATGACATGACATAATAATGACACTCTAAGGGTTAGTGTTTATAGTTGGACGTAGGTGGTCTGAAGGGGGTGCGGAAGAAAATTAAGAGGTGCGCAAGCACCCCCTCGCCCCCCCTCCTGGTGGCGCCCCTGCCGCCTAGCTAGCCACTTACAACGAACCAAGAACTTTATTTAGTTAATTCTCATTGTTCACACAAAACATACATGTTCATTGAATACTGGCGTACATAGAGGGGTGGCTGATGATGTTACAGCCCCTACCGAAGTTTTGAAAAAATCAGAATTTTCAAATAAAAATCCGTTTTAAAAAATCAAAATGTGTAAATGCGAAACTTCTTTTAAGGTGAGTTCCGATTATCAAAAGCTTCAACAATACGAAAAAATTCATTATACATCCTGCCCTACAAAACGAAGCCATGTGCTATCCACATTTACTATTCCAGCCCCTCCCGAAAAAGAATTCTGCGTACGCCAGTGTCTTGAACATTGTTGCAACTGAGATACAAAACAACTTTTTTCTCTTTTAAATTATAGTTACCCTCATATTTCATTTTCAAGAATTCGTGTTTATTTTCAAGGCATCACTCTGAAAGAAGCGTGTGTTTGGAATGCTGTGGTTTTCTCCATGCTGCATGGAAATAATTATTCAAATTATTATTATTATTATTATTATTAGTTGTAGTAGTAGTAATAGTAAGAGTATTGTCCCAGATCTTTGACTGTGATAAATTGGCCATTTAAAATTTTCCCCACAGCATTTTTCATAATATTTCACAAGCTCAGGGGGGGGGGGTTTAAACCCCGTAACCCCCGTTTGCGTACGCCACTGATGGCAAGGACAGTTTAATTTATCTTGGTAGACAATCTTAATATTAAGATGCCATCGTGCGGAGGCAAGAAGTGGCAAAAAGTGTTGCCAACTGCACCCAACGTCCCTTAATCCCCGCCCCTGGTAATGTTCATTCCAATAACATTCTGGATGATAATTGGATGGCACTCTTGTATTTTATTTATTTATATATCTAAATAGTTTAGTGTTAATTTGAAAGCAATATCACTGGAGCTTAGTCACAGTGCAACAGTTGGAAACACTGTATAATACCATGAAATATTGTGAAGATATTGTTCTAATAGCTGTAATTATGGTTAATATTTACGGTTATATCTAATATAATACAATTCATTGATATATAGTTTGAAATCAATGCTTTGAACTTCTTTTCTCTTGTGAAAACATTTTACAAAATTCACAATGATTTCAACCAGGAAAGCTGCTAGTCCTAATGAGCATCCTATACTGAGAAAGATAAAGGCACCCGTGAGTGCTTCGATCCTTATGGGATTAGGCGGGGAATCTGTGAGGGAAATTTTACGAAAGAGAAGATCAGTTGTCTGATTGGAGTGCAGCAGTGTCATATGTTCCTCCCAGTGGCCAATAATCCCCGATTCCAACAATCGATGGATTACTTTGTTGAACTTATTCGTGTAAGGAGAAAATTTCTGAAATATAATGACAATGTCAATGGTGTAGAGACACTCTGACATCAGCTGGAGTTTCTTCAGATTCTCTTTGCTCACATGTTCAATGCAACCAACATTTCCAGACTTCAAGTACTCCACAAACACTGCATAGTTTTCCGTGGAAACCAACTGGGACATGGAGCTTCCGTTGTCATACACGAATTTCTTGGTTATTATTCGTTCAGAAGATTCGTTAGCTTCTTCTAATATCTCATATATGTCTTCCTCGTACGTGGTCCACAGTAAGGAACTCCGAACGAAGTCTGAGACTGTCCTCACAGATTCGCCGTACTCCGGCATTGTTAAGGATGCTACCAGCGTGCTACAGTACGCGCATGCGACTAACACGAACACAATTAGTGTCCATGTTAAGATATGGCGAATTGCCGTTTCGCTAGGCCATTTACCTAGGCTCAGCTGCGCCATTAAACTGATCACGCTGAGAAAGCATTGCTGGATGTCTAAGTATCTGCTTGGTGCTTTATGTGGGAAGTAGATCCTCAAAATACGTGCACACAAATGGACCAGTATGGAACAGATCACACTAAACACAATAACAGTACTCCAGACGTTCATTTGCAAAGGTAAGAACACTGAATGTATTGTATTCACTTCTCTTGGGCGTGGCACTAGTAATGTCAAGCACATCTTCATGTAAGGGAACGAAGAGTCAACAGGAGCTGTACCTTCATACTGAAGCCAGCACCCACCGACTCCTAAATCTGCATCTCTGTTGATGACGTCCCCTATCATGCCGGTACCTGTCTCGTTATCAAACAGATCGCCCCACTGTTCTTCAGGAAGAGTGACTGTCCAGCTGAAATTATAGAATTTAGCCACTTCGTCCAATAAAAGATATTCTATACCAGAGTAGTTACCGCTGTAAGAGAGAGAATCCGTTTCGAAGACTGTGAAAGGAATGTACTCAGCTGTCGTAACAAGAAGGACTTGATTGCTCATGTTAATTGATAGATCCGCGAGATTGCTAACTTCGATAGTATCGTTTTCGGATGTTTGAAGTCGAGAAACGTCGAATTTGTACAACGAAAAATCACAAGACTCATTTTGAGTTCTAAATCGATCATCTTCAAGAAATATTTTCAGCACATGATCTGACTTCTTATGACCCGTTACAATCCTTAGCGGAACTGTGTTGCTGCAATGAATAACAAACAGCAACTCTGTCCTAACAAACGCAGAATTGCAGTACTCAGAGTCAAGAATGAAACTCAGCATTTCGTCGTCTGCTAATATCAATACGTATCTAATGCAATATAAATTCTCTAAGATATCACTAATTCCTTCCATGAAGTAATCGTTATCATTCTCTACCACTTGTACTAGAACTATAGGAACGGAATGCAGAAATTCTTCGGCAAAATCTTGCAGCAGTTCTTGGGCTATATCACCTTGCCTGGGCACTATAACGGTTATGCAGGGCACTATACCAAAATAACTCTTGATAAGTGGCATTATGTCCAACATCATTAATCTTGACGTGCATTTGGGTGATTCAGGAAATATGTATGTAGGTCTTTGCATTGACACGTGAAGCAGCGTGGCGGTGAGGATGTGATCTAGAAGCTTCATTCTCAGTAACTGGGAAGAGGAAGAAATAAAATAATTTATAATCATATTTTATAATAGAAAAGTGTGTTGATATTAACTGATGCCAAAACTGTATTAAATGCAATGCAAGATAATTACGATTTATTATTCAATGCTCTCCATGTATTATAAACTGCATAAACGTTTATAGAATTTAAGAAATACAAAAATTTTACCTAGGTAAAGGAACATTATCAAAATTTGGGAAACGAAATAATAGATACCTATTACCTACGGAAAGAAAGCAGGGCAAATTCATCCTGTCCTAGTACTGAAACCATGAAACCTTTAGCGAGGGTGAAGAAAAAATGAGGGAAAATTGTAAGGAACGGTGTGAAAATGAGTTTCAAAATGTGGGCGGATTTTATGAGAACATAGCTAATTTTAATAGAATGAGATCTTAGTTTACAAAAGTAAAATATGTGGTAGTGTTACTAAATCGCTCCAGGTCAAGACATATAACTACAAACAGTAATTTATATAAGATTCATGTTGTACGAAACCCTATTTGTACATGTAGCAATACGTACATCATAGATTTGAGTGTGATAGGTACATCCAGGAAAGAGAAGCACTCTATATAGACTGAGAAATACAGAAACTGAACAATTCCTTCTCTACAGTGTTAGGAATCGTTGAAATTTCATTATAGCAATAGTGATTTGGATTAATAGTAGAATGTGTTTATGTATAAAATAATTCAGACAAGGTAAAGAATGGAAATGTAATAGAAAATAATAACAAGAGTATTAATATTAACTTAACAATAGTTCCAGTCTACCGTGTCCCCGGTGACAAATTTATAATTTGTATGCGTTAGGAATCATAAATTTTGATGTGTGTATGCATCTAACAGTGGGCTAAAACATGTTTATTATATTTTGTTGTTAGGCCTATGTGTTTAATAAGTAGTAGAGCCCGGAAGTTTGGCAAAATGCCTCTTTTTATCTACTGCATATATTGATAAAAATTATCCGGATATACGTTTTTTATGTTGTTTCGAATGTTTTAGAAGCCTTTTCATTTTGCCTATTTTGCCTATTTGGGACCCCACTGCCTATTTTTAATTGTAATGCCTTTTTTTGCCTTTTTCAATGAAATTTGACCATTTTTTAAAAAAATATGTTGGCATTTATTTTTCGTCCGTTTATTATGTGAATAATTTTCGCCTTATTTAAGTAATATTGAACTCACGCATGTTTCAACATTGCTGAAGGAGAAAAGTGTGAGAAAAAAGTATTTCATGCTGAGTTAGGATATTGCCTTTCGGTTAACATTTCCTTGTGCATGATTGACTGCTGAAGGAGACAGGTTCATTTCGAACACAAAGAAGATATTTCTGAAATCTCCCTCTCGAACCCGAAAATTTCAGGAAGTTGCGCCTGAGCTTAGTTTATCTGAGCAACCAGTCTTGACAAGATGGGGAACCTGGATATCAGCAGCTATATATTATGCTAACAACCTTGAAAAAATCAGTGAGGTGATCGATGCTCTTCCAGAAAATGAAGCGGCTTCAATTCGTGAAGTGAAAAACTCCTGTGCTATTCAGAACTGAAGAATGAACTGTCGTTTATTTTTGCACATTATGGTGCATTGCCAGAGACAATTACAAAGCTAGAAAAAAGAGGTGAGAGACTTATAGCATCCATGAAAATCTTCGAGGAATCTATGCAGCAGATGATGGAAGTGCCAGGAGAAAAGGGGTCAGCTGTTGCGGAAAAGTGCAAACATGTAGTGAGTGCAAATAAGGACTTGAAACAATTGAAAACAATTTGTGATATTCTAAAAGGTGAAAATGCTGTTACCAAAATGAGTCCAGCTACATTAGCTTGTTTTATGTATGCTCCAATAACTTCTGTCGAAGTAGAAAGAACATTTTCTATTATGAAAAACATTCTCTCTGACAGACGACTATCAATGAATGTTGAGAACTTTAAAAAACAGCTTTTAGTTATGTGTAATCAAGACGGAGAAAATTGAAATGCTCTTCCCAATGTAGATTTTAACATTTTGCCAGAGATTATAGATAAAAGTAAGTGACTTCCAAATGTGCCTTTCTTCGCTTTATTTTGCCTTTTTTTCATTTTTAGTGCCTATTTTCCACATTATAAATGCCTTTTTGCCTGCTTATTTTAACGAAAATAAATGCCTGAACTTCCGGGCTCTAATAAGTAGAATATATTGAAGGATAAAGTATTATAGACCTGTTCATAATTAGAATTACACTTGTAACAGTGAAAAGTTAAATATCTACAGGTGGGCCCTGAGGGATATGCCACTGCCCTCTTAGGTATAACAAGGCCGATGCAGACTCTATTTATTAAATCCAACGCCATCATTTAGATTAGTTTTGATATAGTATTTCAGTGTGTGAGGATAAAGCGAGGTACTTGCATTATGGTGATAACTGGTGACTCTCAAATATTATTGCCATCTATGACCTACTAATTATAACGTTCCGTATAAATAAAGAGTCTTTATTATAAGAAGCCATTGCACATTTATGAACATGATTAGGTGACGTCACACGGAAAGTTTTCTGGAGAATAATAGTAGTATAATTTCAACAGGTACGCAATTATTTTTCTACAAATACCTCAATTTATTTAAATTCTTCTTGGATCGAATTATTATTATTTTATAAATATATATTGAATTCTGTAATTTTGTACCTCCTATTTTGACATATTGATGTACCTGCTTCTTATATTGCTCATCACTTAAATAAATTATTATTAATATTTAAAAAGAATGCTCTAGTCTAGATATTATGCGCAGTTATCTAAGATTCCCTCCAAACTAAGCCAAATTAATATTTTCGAATAATAATTCCCAACGGGTCCCGTTCTATGCGTTCTAATAATATTCAATACCCCTTAAGATTAAATTAACTTAAGTAATCAAGCATTGATATCAGACCATAGCATTTATATGCACGAAACGTACCTCCACGATGGGGAAAGATTTATCCAATTAAAGGTAATAATGGTACAGAAAGAGCAGCTGCAATGGATAAGGTCCCAAACGTCAAGCGCTCGATTAGTAGACACAAGGCTGCCGGAATACACGCACTTGCATGTCTTTCCCGACATTAGTCACTCGTGTTTGTAACTTCGTGTTTATTATCTGGTTGCATGCGTTGACGGAATTGTCTATAAATGAATAATAATAATATTGATTATCATTACGAAAACATTCATAACGTAGTATTTTCCCCGTGATTAACGATGTAAGCTTAAAAGTATCGAAGACGCATACGAAATATTTCTGTGCGTTTGCATGTATTGTGTGTTAGTTTGATTTGGTGTTTTAAGTCCACTTTATGCACAGTAAGGCTAATCGGGACTGGACCTACAGTTTGAAGTGGGATCCGAACCACTATGTGCCTCTATCGGGTATCGAACCCGGGACCCCTTGATTACAAGGCGACGACGCTGCCACTGCGCCATCGGAGAGGCACTATGTATTGTGTGTGCATACATATACGATTAGACATCTGCATAATACACATATACATGTAATTAGGTAAAGTTGTCCCATGTGAATTTTACTGCGCCATGAAGGGGTGTGGAGAGGTTAGCTCCTCAGATTCTGGATATCCGCCGTGACGGAGGTGGTGTGATCATCATCACGCTTCGGTCGCCTTTACTCCCTTGTGGAGCCCCCAAACCCGCTTTATACAGGAGCATTTTCAGGGGGGAAAATCCTGTCCTGCGAGTCCAGTTTAATTGCGTTTCGTGAAACAAGAGTTGACCATTCATTCTCATTGTCAAACTTAGCCTAATGAGGTAAAAGTGACGTAAAACGGTAAAAGATGCTGTCTTTTATAGGTCAAGTTTTGCTATCTGTAGTCCACACTCATATCTCTTTTTCCCCAGAATGGCATGACATAATTTAGTGTATTCTCCTGTTATCTGATGACTAATCTAATCGGAATCGTGATAAACAAGAATCAGAATCAATGAATGCATTCAATTGCTTAGTTTTGTAACAGCTTTGTTTTGGCGTAAGTTTTTAGTTTCGATAAACTCAACTGGAAATGAGGTTCCATAAATTGATTTTGCTTGCTTTTGGTGAGTTCAATCACTTAAATTACTTTAAGCATGGAGAATATCTTTATTTAGTTGTTGTAACATTTTATTTGTCGCTTAGATGGCAGGGAAATATTGAGGCTCATTTAATATTATGTCAACGGTGTTTTAGGCTAAATTCATGCAGGTGTGTCTTCGGGAATTTGCGTATAGTTGGAGGCCACTAGAAGTTGTATCTAATGGATATTCATAACCTGATTAAGACACTGTAGATGTCCCGTTGAGAATTGTGCTGATTCCTGACAATAAGGATAAATTTTCGTTTCTGTATTATTTTAACCCCCACCGAGAAATAACAGTCAAATATGTAGTTTGAAAAACTGAGAAATTACACCATTACAAGTTTTCTCATTTCGTCAATCTCCCATTAAATATTTGATCAAGAAGATGGTTTTCATTAACTCTAATTCATTTATAAAAATCCGAGAATGCTAATTTAATTGCTTCTACAAAAAACATTAAATTTGTTGTAGAATAAGAAAGTTAGCAACAATAACAGTTCTTGAGAAAGTCAATATAGACCGACTGTGGAGCAAGAAAGTAGAGTATTTTTGTGACTCCCAGGCCAACTCTGATTTCTTGACCAAACGACCGCAAAAAGTTGAAAAACTCACTTTCTCTCCCCGTTCCGCGCCTCATTTATTACGCTGACGATATTTCACGGGCGCAAAAAGGCAGTGATGAGCGAAAGATGAGCTCTCACCCCCTCATCCTTCTCATCTTTCTCATTCTCTTTTTATTCTCTCATCTTCCTCTCATCCTCCTCTCATTCTCCCATCTTTCTCTTATCCTCTTATTTTTTTATTTTCTTATTTTCTTATTTTTTGAAAGATGAGTGCACCTTATCGTAATTTTCCAAGTCTGGGACCAAATGTTTATATATCGTGACCTACGTAAACCTCTCCTCTCATTCTCTCATTCTCTCATTCTCTTATTTTTTGAAAGATGAGTGCACTTTATCGTAATTTTCCAAGTTTGGGACCAAATGTTTATATATTGTGACCTACGTAAACCTCTTCTCTTATCCTCTTATTCTCTCAATCTCTCAATCTCTCAATCTCTCATTCTCTCATTCTCTTTTTACCTTTAGAATATTGTCGTCAACATTAGAGATGAAGTTGGAGTGCTGGAATCAACGGGGCCAAATGTTTATATATAGTGATCTTCGTAAACCTCTCTCTCGGGGGGGAACGATGTACCATACACACACACACACACACACACACACACATACACACACACACACACACACACACACACACACACACGCACACACACACGCACGCGTATGCCTCTTATTATTTCCGTATTGTAACACAAACAAACAAACAAAATAATAATTGTTGTTTTTAGGATGCCTGGCCCCTAACCTCGCCAGGGTGCGTGGTGCCCAACCCAAAAAGGTTCTAACGGCTACGGCTCTAGATAACCGCACCTCTGTAGGGTTTCACGTGTTTTTTTTTTTTCCCCCAAACTTCCATGAAACCCTACAGAGGACCTCCGTAATGCATGCAACGTGTACTAACGACTCTAGTGTTATTTGATGTTGTGATATTTTTGGATATAGAGTTTTATTGTGAGATATAGATAAAAATAATTATGTTTATTATAATATTTTCTTGATGAAGATGGAGAATATGTGCGTGTTACAAATAAAGTTGCATGCTTTTTTTTCTAGTGTGTGTGTATGTGTTTTTGATGTTTCGACAGCATCTGAAACGATAAAAAAAAGAAATTTTATTGTTAATTTTCACGTGTAAAAACAACAACAAATTTTTTTTGTGCAAATTTTCTGATTGTCTCTCGTGCTATAGTGCAAAAAAGATATTGTAACTTATAACTAATGAAATTGACATTTGTAACTGATCTGAACTAGTGAAATTCGTATTGTGCCATTGTAACTGATTGTGCTAGCACTAAAAATTTCTTATTGTGCAAGAAAATAGATGATAAAAACTTGTTAAAACTGCTCTGTGACCCTCTCATTCTTCACGTCGTAGGCGAAGGACTTCTCTGCAATCAGGATGACACTGCATAGGGTATCCTCGGGCAAGGCATCGTGGAACTCGCAGACGACCTTGATGTTGGTTCGATCGTTGACCACAACCTTCTTTCTCTTAGATGTGTTGATGACGGTCATGGGTCTCCGTGTTTTGAACTCGCTGGGCGTGTAGTACATGTCCACGCTTCCCTCGGTCACGCGTTTGTAAGCCGAAAACGCTTCGTAAAGTTTGAGATAATCGTTTTTGGTCATGTCGAGGTTGTAATTCTCGCGCGGGAACACTTCGTTGCGTCCATTTTTGAGATAAACGTTCTTGATCTTGCAGTCGTCGAATTTGCTGGAATCTTTTTCCTGATTCTTGTCCCTCCCGGTCTGAAAGAGCACTACGACGAAATCTGGCATGTCGAACTGTATGTTGTTGAACTGCGTCGTCACGTCGAATTCCATGTGACTTCCCGTCGCCATCTTCTGCACGCACTGGTAACCGTGAAAGTGAATCGGTACCTGCGGACTTTTCAAGATCTCCGCTTTGTACTTGAGGGCATAGTTTGTCTCGTATTCCACCACCGGCATTCTCAATTCCATGCTCCGGATGATGCACTTGGCTGCTTCGGGTAAAGTGTTGGCTATTGGTGTGCCGTCGGCATTCAAGTTGGTGTATCGCATTATTGCGTTGTTATCGTTGGCCGCTCTTCGAAACGTGACTCTCAGTCCTCCCTTCCACATGATCTCCTTGTAATCGGAGAAGAAACCAGGCAGCAGACGCATGGGAAAGAGCACCGTGTGACTTGTTGTCGATATTTTGGTCCCCGCTTCGAATCCTCCCGCCTGATAGTATGCTGCGTCCGTTTTGGATAATTTCAACGTTCCCACTGCCGTCGACGTGATGCCTGGATAATCTATTCTGTCAATGACGGTGTTGTGTTTCCTCACCTCCACCTGCGAGAACAGGTGAGGCACGAAGTTGTCTACGAGTATCAAGTTTGCTGCTGCGGGAAACGTGTCTCCGCTTTCTTTCTTCACCACGTCGAATTGAAGGTAGAGGTCTGCTCTGTGAGGATGAACGAACCCGTCGCCTACGTCAACGTCGTATTCGACCTCCCTGTTTGCCTCGTTGAGATTGGCAAACGTGCGACGGTTGGGAGGGAAAGATTGCAATTCGTAACTTTCGATTTGCTCCATTTTATATGTATGGTTATTTATTATACGTTGATCTCCACGATGGCAGTAGTTGTTGCACCTGCGAAATCCACCACGTCTCCTTTCTCGTTCGTCACCACCAACTCTATGTCGTCTATGCGGTTGCGACATACTGGAAAATAGATCGGCGAAGAGGGCGTGTAGATGATCGGTTCCATGAACTCGGAACTTGGTTTGAAAGTGGCTATGATTCCTGTCTGCTTGTGACTTCCTAACAATCCGTCCGAAGATTTCGTGATCATACCTTCCGCCACGTTGCAGTGTACGTTCAGAGTCTCTATGGCCAAAAATTTAGGAATGTTTGTTGCCACGTGCTTGATGCCAGCTTCGAGTTTTGTGTTGTTCTCGAAACCTAAAAGTTCTCCTATGGTGCCCAGGTCCACGGTCTCCGTCGCGGATAGGATTTCCACTCTGTGCGTGACCGAATTTTGAGAAAGGTACGTGCCTTTGGGTAATTGAGCTTGCAAAGTGGAAAGATTGTATTGTCCTGGCGTGACGACGATGTGTTCGCTTCCGACGCTAATTTTGTTGTTGTGCTGCGTAACATTAGGTATGAGGTACATGCTGTAGAATGCACGCAGAGCCACGGATTTAGGATAGACAATGTCGTCGTGCAGCGTGAGTTTCAAGATTGAAGATTCACTCGTGAGATGGAACACGCCCATCCTAGTGATGCTGTTTGAGGTTCCACAATGCTTTCTGGAAATCCTCGATCGTAGGGTTATTTATTTTAGAGAGAAACGCGAGCACGGAGAGGCAGAGATGACCGCAGTTCACGTCTCCGAAATCTTGAATGCGTTCGTCGTTGTAGTATATAGAGGTTTTGTTTGTTTTCAGATAATGAACTAAATTTGTAGGTGGAACACCTCCGAAAGAATCGAAAACGAATGCTTTATCATTGTCGTTTTTGTGGTAACATATCCAATGCGTGCCTGGATTTTCTTGACCGTCCAAGTTGACTATTCCGCATTCTCTTCTTTTAACGCCTGAAGGTAACGAGTCGGACATGAAAACTCCTCTGAAGTATTTGATTCGTAACGGTTCGATCAGAGATTCAATGTCTCGGTTGGTGAGTGCTTCTGTTTCTTTTTTTTAAACTTCTTCATCACGCCCTTCCCCTTCTTCTCCATGGCCAGGTTGTGACGTTTCTGTTCTTCCAATTCGGCTTTGTTCTTCTTCGAGTCGATGACGGTTTTCGCGATGGCGGCACTTCCGCCAGCCAAACTTCCAACGGCCCCCAATGCTGCTAGGATGGCCGGGATGCTGAATATGAAACCTCCGATCTTTTGCTGTTTCCGCGAACGCTGCAATCTTTTCAATTGAGGTGTGCTGAGCAGCAATTTCATTCCATGTCCTTTCGACAAGCAAGAACGTTTCTTCTCGCGTTGTTTCTTGGTGAGTAACCCATCGAGGGCACCTAGATTTTTAAGATTGGAGTATGGTATCTGGTACACGACACCCTTGGGCTTCATGTTGATGCTCTATGCGTTATTTTCGCAGTATGTTATTTATATATATTCTGAGATTTTTTCTTGTGTAGTTTTTTTACGGTATGTTATTTATATATTTTCAAGGCCTTGCAGTCGCTACACAAATTCTATTACGTGCTTTGTTTTCTTGCCAAGAAGTTCCTTTGTCCCCTTGTACACGATTTTTGTTTTGTTCTCGATTAAAATAGATAGCTTCTCGTCCGATAACATGTTAGCGTATCGATCTGGTAAAAATAAACTGTATTGTGCGTTGAGCAACAGGCGTACCTTGGGACCATACTGGGTAGAAACGATTGAACCGGAAGTTATCGTGTAAGATTTGTCGACTTCCAATTCCCGAATTTTTACATACTCAAATGACAAATTTAGCATTTGTTTTAATGCTTGGAGCTCACTTATTTTTTCGGTCGTCATATCAAAGAAAAATTTCAAAGTGTTAGAGAGAAATTTAATTGTTTTTCACGATGTGTGTTATTTATATATACCGAAGATTATATTTTTCACGATGTGTGTTATTTATATATCAAGTTTTTTTTTTTGACACGTATATATATTATTATTTTTTAACAGAGGAAGAAAGTTCGTGCTTCGGAAAACGCGAGGATGTGCGTAGTGATATCTTTCCTCTCCTGCATAGACTTGTACCAATCATCAGTATACTGTCTTCTTCCCTGCATCGCCTCGTACAGTTCCTCCGACCTATCGTCCAATTTTTGCCCTGCAGCCAAAAGCAGAATGTTGAGATCACCGCACCTCAGGCCGCTGATCTCCCGAAGAAGGTCCTTGAGAACCATTTCACAAGGGATGCGAAATTCCGGCATTGTTCTTGCTATGTTTACAAGTTTATTAACATCTCCGTTAACTACCTTTTTGAATATTTTAGATAGTAGCTCGGGTGGCAAATTAGTTATGCAATCCATGTTGTTTTTTTACTGTATGTTATTTATATACCCCACCCCAATTTTTGTTTCGTGTTCATGGCGATGGTGGTACCCAGTGCGGCGACCCGTTCACCCAACGATGCGTCTCTGCTCACGAATCTTTCGAAAGCTGCGTGCTCTAACTTTCTGTCTGCTTCGTGACGAGCGTCCAGATCCGTCTGCGTGGTGTTGTAAGCAATGTCGTGATCTTTGCATGCGGCGTCCAACGGATTCACACCCTTGTCTCCTCTCTCCAATCTTTTCTCGAGTTTGGTACCCGGTCCGCAGTACTGGTAGCCAGGTAGATGCATCTCGAAAGGTAACTTGTTGATGATGTCGTTCACAAGCCCCTTTCCTTCGGCCACGTTCCAAAATTTCGGAGGCAGCGTGTTGATGATTTTGATCAGGTAACCTATGCCCTTGTCGTCGTTCACGATGAAGTTGGAAAGTTTCGTGCTGATCATGTCCACGATGCCAACCTTCTCGTTGTAGAAATTACGGTTACCTGCATTCTCTTCGCCGGCTATCACCAACAATCGATCCACGAGTTTCCTAACGTCGTCCACCCAAACAAATTCTTTGGGTAACGTGTTGTAGCGTTTGACGCCGCTGCCTGTTTTGACCTGGTTCCAAATCGGTTTGATGAGATTCCTGTACTTCTCGCCGCTGCTCGATTTCACCCTATTCTGCGAGGCGTCGTTGTTCTGGTACAAGGCATCCGTCATGATTAGAATTTCCTTGTAACTCTGGTAATCTTCGTCGGTGTAATCTTTCGGCTGCTTTTTGGCAACGAGTTCCCACAGTCCCACCGTACCCGGATACCTGTTCCAACTATCCTTGTCGCCTAAATTGACTTTAATGTCGTTGCCTTCGAAGGTCACCTTCGATTTCCCAATCTTCCACACCACACCGCCGCCTTCGCTGGTTTCCATACTGGGATACAATCCGAACACTTCATCCTTGTCGAATTTCCCCGTACTCAGGTAGTCTCGTGCCAAAGGCCCCAACTCAATTTTATCCGAAGACGAGGACGTGCTACCAATAGCTCGACGTCGTGCCGGTGCATCCTTCAGTTCGAACGGCGTCGAAGGAATGCTTGAAATAGGCGTGGGTACAGCGTAACTTTTAGCTGCGAGCGGTACGAGTTCGTTGATCAAATTTTTATTTTGTTCCGTGACATTTTTAATTTCTTTACCTAGACCGCTGATGGCATCGATCACAGGTTGATCCTGACGTTTCTTCTCTTCGTAGAATCCGCGATTTTCGGATTTCCAACCTTTGAAGCGTTTTGCAAGGTAATCGCGAAGCTTAAGATTTTCGTCTTCGATTTTTCGTTTCGTCATGACGTTATTTATATATGTCGTTTCTCACAACGTTGCAACGTTTAGAAAGTCGTTGATTTTGTTTCTGTATTTTCCGTCGTTGGGTTTCCTCGTCATGTCGATCGTAGCGAATCCGAAATCGTCACCGTTCCAGCAAGTAGAGCAGCAGCCTTCCGAAAATTGATTGTAGTTCATGTCTCCGCCTACGTAGTCATCGTATGCATGCTTGAGGTTGGTGTGATCTTGACGAAACAAACATATGAAATTAGCGTTGTCGCGTACTAACTGTTTTGGAATTTTGGAAAACGTTTGAGCTAGGTAGAAGCAATCCATTCCTTTGTGACGACCTTGCGTGAAAAAGTTGCGAATTTCATTTTGATTTTCCAGGATGGCATCGTCGAACACAACAACTGAATTTTCACGACAATCGTCGAGTGGTTTTATTTCCGAGGCGAACGTTGCAATGTCCAGACCATCGTACAGTTTCATCAGTTGCTGGTATTTGGATTGCTCTAAACTTTTCGAGAACACGTACAGGTGCCTGTTCTTCCAATCTAACCAATTTGGTGCGAGGAGAAAATTGTCCACGAGCAGTGTCGTTTTTCCACACCCCGAAGGTCCTACGATCAGACAGCGGATGCTGTCGGGGAGCAATTCACCGTTTTTTTTCTTCCTTCCACTTTCCGAATCAGGTAGACGCTTTACCACGTTCCACGTACTCATAGAATCACTTCGTTTGAATCGATCCAACTTGTTTCCGGAAGTCCCAGCCATTTCACCAAAAGTTTGTTGCCTCTCTTGCGCAAAACTTTTTCGATAAGGTACGTGTCGGGGTATTTAGTTTTAGAGAGTTCCTCCTCGTAGAAGCGCCCCAATAAAATTTCACCGCCACTGTCTTTTATTATATACGTGTGACGGTTCCCGGGTAGAACTCGAACCACGGTAAAAAGTTCAGTGCTCCAGTTTCGTGTGAAACCCCTGTCAAACGTTCGCTTCAATTTACTAACCCTCACCTGTTCTCCAATTTTGTATTTAGCTTTTTTTGTCGTGGGCATGTACTTTGGACAGTAAACGCTAGAAATTAAACGTTGCTCGTCAGACCTGGTAACGTCAGCTGGCTTCATGCCTATCGTTGCGTGCCGTGTGTGATTATAGTCGTTAACAAGTTCCGGGAGAATAGTGACCCACTTGTAGCTTCCCTGAAGCGTGAAGCGTGACCACATGCGCGATTTCAGAGTGCGATTGAATCTTTCCACGATGCTGGCCTTGACGTCACTGAAGGTCGAGTAATGTTGAACGTTGTGTTTCCGAATAAACTTTTGGAATACGGCATTGTAAAATTCCTTCCCTTTGTCCGTGTGCAGAAACCGAGGTCGTCTGCCGCCGCTTTCGCGAAAAATTGTCTTGAATGCTTCCGTGACGCACGTTCCCGTTTTCGCCTTCAAAGGTAGAGCCCATGCGAATTTCGAAAATGTGTCTATGACGGTGAGGAGGTACTTGTTGCCCTTGTTCAATTTATGTAGGTTTTTTAACTTGCCGCTACTCATTTCGACGAGGTCGCTTTCCCAGAGGTCGTCGATTCCCTTGGTTACCACAGCCAAACGTTCGTAGTTGCGGCGTGCAGGTTTATGCAATTCTTGGACGATGGCTTGCCTAGACATTTTTTATTATTTTTAGAGATTACGTTTCAAAAGAAGCACCAGCGTGATGGGATTCAAAGAGGGTGGCACTTCGCTCGTGTTTTGAATGATCAGCTTATCGCCGGCACTCACGTCGAAAACGGTAAGATCTTCGTCTTCGTGTATTTCATATATGTTGCGCGTTTCGTTCCAACGTGCCAGAGGAATGTTTCCTGCTTTCTGGACACCACGATTCGATATCAAAGTCATGGTGGGAACGCTAGCTTTTCTGCCGTGAGACCAGTACGAAAATTCGTTTATCTGAATCGTGCCATCGAGGAGAAACTTGTAGTACGGATGATAAGGATGTAGCATGTACAGTTTGTTACCTTCGACGAAGGTGGAGATTCTCTGTTGATTGGGTACGCTGTTAATTTCGATGGCTTGCAGAGAATGGAGTTTAGCGAATTTAGTATCGATGCTAACGAGGTTGCTGTGAAGCTGACCCAGTGTGTTTTGTACGGGTACCAAATGCTCGACTATGGTATTCGTTACGGTAGAAAATGACGGTTTGATTTTCACTTCCACGTTCAACTGCTTGTAGCTTTCGTTGAGTTCTTGCAACTTGGCACCGAAAGAGGCCAGCGTTGATTCCTGCGTTGATTCCAGCACTCCAACTTGATCTCTGATGTTGACGACAATGTTCTGAAGGTTCTCGATTTGATTCAATTTCGAGCTCTTCTCGGTAAGATCGTTCACGATGATTCGCATCTCTGTAAACTGCGTGTGAAGGTCGGCGACGCTCTGCGAAGTGGGCAGCGTCGACACCAGCGAAGCAAGTTCGTCTCGAATCTGTTCCACGTTCGCTGTTTCTGTTTCCAGTCGTTTCAGCATACGTGATATGTTCCTTTTCAAGGCGTGTAATTCTTTGGAGGTGGGGAGATTGGCCACTTTACTCTCGAGATCGCTCAATGAACTTTTGATGTCACTCGAATCGGATAGTGCCGTCACCGCCGTTTTCAATTTTTCCAAATCTTCACTTGAAGGCACGCTCGTTCGTAACGATTCCAAGTCACCCTGTATGTTGTCCAGTACGTGATGAAAATGAGCGAGATTCGTTTCGACGTTCAAATTTTCTAAATATTCGATCTTCTGCTGAACCGTGCTCAACGTGTCTTGAATGCTCGTCAACACACTTGCTTCAGCGTGAATATTTTTAATTTCTTCGTTGATCAATTCCAAGGACGCCTGAAGCGTAGCGATGGTGGTTTGAATGTGTTCGAAATCTTGATAAGCCTCCAGTTGAATTTTTATGTTCGCGACGCTTTTACCGATGACCTGCAGTTCGTCCGACGATGGTAGGTTCGTCATTGTATCTTCCAAAGTCTGCAACTTGGATTTGATTTCTTCCAACGTGCCGGTGAATTCTTCTTGTAATTTAGAAACAACAACCTGCAAGCGTTCTATATCAATATCATTCACGACGGTTTGAAGTTCAGAGAAATTCTTTTCTATTGCGGAAGTTCGCTCTTCGATTTCGAGTTTCAATTTTTCCAAATCTTCATTTTTCGATTGAAATTGCTGTAATTTGGCCAAATCATTTTGAAGCGAATCCATGCTCAACTGTATATTTTGAATGTTGTCGTAAGAAGGTACGTCAACATAATTTTTTATCAGTGTTTTCAGTTCGGAATCGATTTTCAGAATGGGATCGAGACATTGCGTTTGGAGCGTAGCGATCTCAGACTCTAAACTTTTGTTTAAGGTCTCCTGCAAAGCGATCAAATCGGTCCTCAACTTCTTAACTCGAACGTCCAGCATGAGAATCTCTTCTGCATGGTCTACACGCTTGGTGTTGCCGAAAATATCGTTAGGCATTTTTGGTTAACGGTTATTTATAATAGGATAGACGATTCGTAATTCTACGAAGAGAGGAATAAGTTTGTCGTAGTCTCCGAGGAGTTCCACGTAAAGATAATCTCCTGCAGACACATCGTACGACATGTTAGAAAGTATCTTGTCGTGCTTGATTCGAAAAATGTTCTTGCCGGTAGAAATTTTGATTTCGCCTGCGTTCTCCGGATTCACGGTGATTTGAAGTTTCCCGTCGATCGGAATTTCATAGAAATGTAAATTGTTATTAAAAACATAAAACATCTTGCCCACATCGTTATTTATTTCCGTCCAAATGCTGTTGAGGTGAATGATTAACAAACCGTTGAGTTTAGATAACACGGAAGGTAAGAGGTTATTGAAATTTGGTGATGCAGTGTCCATGTTGCTTTGTTTGCGAAAACCAAAGAGATTCATTGTTCTTGTTAGTTATTTAACACATCGTGCTTTTTGCTATTCTTCAAAACATACAAAGGAAAAGAATGAAAGGGAGAGCCCTCGGGCGATGAAAAGTTGCAACCTGTTATTATGTTGTTAAGCCCGCTCCAAATCGAGGCTCATTAAATTCAACTCTTATTTTTCATCGCCCGAGGGCTCCCTCTTTCATTCTTTTCCTCCGTCTGCCATTCTTCTTCAAAAACACAGCGGACTTCATGACTATGGGGTTACGGTTAACACACGTCACATTTATCGCTTTTATTGTAGTGCCCCCACTCTCGCGTGTGGATTTGACAATCGAGAACGCGTAACTTGTTGTCTCTGCCATCCAATGCGACCTTGGTTACGCGCGTCGTGTACAAATCATGCAATTTACTTGCAATGCGATGATCGGTGCTAAGTTGCCTTTTACCATGAAAAAGGCATTCTTTGTAGTCTCGCATGCTAAATTTGCTGGTACTTATTTTTCCTACCCCCTTCGCCTTCTTGATCTCTTTTTCTTCTGTAATCTTTACACAGTACATTTTGGCACGAAGCCCCGCAAATTCCCTGCTGTAATTACCAGCCGCTTCATCTTTGTATTTTCCAATCGTCATTTTGTTTTCTGTCGAATGTAAGTGATGGCCTGATGGTAAGTTGCTAAAATCAAACAGATGCTTCATCTTAGTCAGATCATGTTCGAGGCTTGGTGTTTGGATTAGAAAAATGAAGCTATCCGTGTCAATGTAACATATTTGGATGTTATCTCCATAAAAAGGTTGAAACTGATCGTAGTACGATTGGTACATGTGCAATTTTGATAGTTCAAGGACGGTGGCACCTATGGCAATCGGCTTGTTGAGCATCACTTGCTTCTTGTTCCTCTCAACAAATACTAGATTCTCGTCGAAAATAGTGAAGTTTTTGAAGTAGGGTGACGCGACGATCTTCTCAAATTTCTTTTCGTCCGTGACCAACGTTGCGTCGATGTAATTACGCACGTTCTCCATCGTCTTGCCGTAGATGGCGTTATTGAACAGTTTGTACAGATCCTTGTCTGCAGGCGATGTCGATTGTGCTCTGCGGCGCGTGTTCTCGGCTATGTACGGTTCGAGCCACTTGCTCTGTCGGAACTTCAATCCTCTATGAACTTTCTTCAACTGCAAGCCGTGACTTATGTAAAATTGGAGGAGTCGGTAGTGCAGAACGTAATTCCGCTTGTTCTCCATGCTTAGTATGAGTTTTGGCTCCGATCCTCCAGGTGGCTTCTCCTTGGTGGGGGCCAGGGCCAATCCGTGATGTTTCTCGTGAAGCGTTTCGGGATAATCGAGATCCACTTCCAAGAAACAGCCCCATTCATTATCTTCGCTCCAGTTGAGAAAATCTTCGCAGGAGAGTTCCTCTTCGGTCATCCACCCGTAGTCGCTGATGGGAAGACACTGGGACATGGAGTGGCCGTACAGGTTGTTGACATCCCAGTAGACAATATAGGTGTTGGGCTTCGATGCATCGTAACCAGGCGTATGAGGATTGTTTGCTTGAGCATGGCGACGGGGACATTGGACGATGCCACCCCGTATCGCACTCTCCATGAAAGCATACTGTTCCTTCTCTGCGATGAGGCCCAGTTCCACGTTGGTGTATTTCATCATCGATTCCCAAGTCAATCCCGGCGTGGTGAAGAAATACGCAGGATCCAACTTGTATATCGCGATGCATCTCTTACGAAACGATTCGAAAATATCCATCAGAAGTGTCACGTCCAATTTCAGATAAAGATCGTGATAATCGCGAAAAGTTTGGCAATTGAATGCCGTCCACACACTACGAGCGTGTTCGTAGTCCTCTTCGGAACAGACGTCCTCCGTGAGAGAAGAATAAAATACCTCCCGGGGTGGAAGTTCCGTCTCGTCAAATTTGTCGAAATTGTTGACGTACTCGTAGGGGTAGACACCCTTGCGACGCAACAGATTCAAATTCTCATCTCTCCCCGAAAAACATTTTTGCTTGGTGGCCACAAGATCTTCGTCGCCAAGTTGAGATGCAAGGCTTGCGAGGCCGGAGGACAGGAAATTGTAAGAGTCCAGGATTCGCACTTCCACGCTTCCTCCTTCTTGGAGAGGGATCCACACTCTCACCACAATATATTTCTCGCTCGTTCTCGGGATGATGCTGATTCGAGAAGTTATGTTGTGGAGCTCTTTGACGAAGAGATGTGTGTCGTACTTCTCCGTGTAGTGCAGAAACACGGCAACAAAATGCGACTCCTTAATTTTGAGATTGCACGAATTACAGATGGTGCTTAGAAATAATCCATTCTGGTGGTTATGGTGGACGACCTTGTAATTTTCGGCGGTGAAAGCCTGGTTACACTCCTCGCATCTTGTCGCCGCGTCATGTCTCTGTTGTTGTTCTGTTGTGAGAGCAGGTGGAGAAACGTAAGAGCCTTTCAGGCTGGGTGCAAGTTCTCTCGCGCATTCCGCTATCTTCTCAACAAAATGTTTTGCCGCATCAGGTCCGCAATACAAGATGACATCATTCAATTTTTCTCCGTAGATGGAGAAACTGCAAGGCTCGTGGTGAAAAATTTGGGTCGTGCTTGAGGTAGAGGGATCAGGGTCGCAAGACGTCATGGGAACTTGGAAGCTTTCAAAGTCGGCATAAAGGACGACGGGATGGTGGAGAAGAGCCTGGTGTTTCTGAAATTTCATCTTGGTTCCGGGTTCCGGCATGACATCTTCAGGTTCTGCATTCACAGAGCCAAAACACTTGTGCTGTTCTCTCATCTTCTTACCCCCGCGAAAAATTCTCAAACACCGATCGCAAATTTCGATCTTATCGCGATTCTTGCTGATCTGCCTTCCTACTAATCCTGAGAAATTCCGTATCAAACTGTAACGGCCATCTACAAGCAAGAGTCGAATTACATTATTCTGCCTTCTCGCAGGTCTTAACACACGAATATTGCCCGAATCGTCAACCCCAAACACAGAAATATCGATATATTCTCCTTTTTCCTCCCTATAGTTTTTTAGAAATTGATTGATCTTATTCAGGGGCACAGGATAGGAAATTCCTCTCATCATATTCTCGTATCTTCCCTCGTATCCTCTGTAATTGGACAGACGTTGGGGGTGATTATTTGCTGGGTGTAATGCAGCGATGACAGACCATAAGAAACTCTTCTGATCATTACTTTGTATGTTCAACACTGCATTTTGCTTTTTTTGTTTTTTTGTTTTTTTTTGAGTGCTGCGTAATGGTTTGAAATTGCAGACTCGAAGTTCTAACATGTGGTTGTGACCGCAAAGACTCCATCCACTTCCTCTACCTTCAAACTCTTCTTGTTTTTGTGTCAGGTGCTCAAATAGCCGTGTCACTATCTCGTCAAGATTCTCGTTATTGTCATCGTGTAAGCTTTCACACCCTACGTAAAAGCTGAAAGTGCTTGACTCGGACGAGACAACTTTCTCATACAGCAGGGTCAAGACGAGATGAATTTTAATTGCAACATTGACGAGGCAATCACGTAATTTATCGACTACCAGAGATTTCACATTGTTGAGGAAGATGCTCGAGTCACACTTTTCATCCCTTTCAGATTTATACGTTATGATACGTGCACTTTTATTCAAAGCACCCTCCTCATGCTCATCAATGCGAGGTTTCTTTGCCGGCGGGACTACGACATCATGATCCGGAAGACGACATTTTTTCAAATGCCTAGCAATATTAGGTTTAGAAATCAACTTTCCACAGTTGCGACATGCCACTTTCCCGCAAAGACCGGAGGGACCTGGTTGCGGTTCCATTTTTTCTCTCTGTTATTTATATATATATACAGAGAAATTTTTTGGGGGGGTTGTGGTGGTGGTAGTGGAAAGCGCACTGAAACAGAAGGAAAAAAAGTTGAAAAATGCTAGATATTTTTTCCTTCCACATATATATTAGACGCGAACAGTATGTATGTATGTATGTATGTATGTATGTATGTATGTATGTATGTGTGTGTGCACTGTTGTAGGAGGTTAAAAATATACGACATGTAAGTGTGTGTCAATTTTTTATGACTCCTCTGAATATGTGTGTGTCAGACGCAAAAACAAAAAATATTAATATATCATGAAAAAATAAAAACTTACCTTTCAACAGAGATAGAGAGAAAAACTTCAAAATAAAAACTTGTAGCTCACTAAAACTTCCACGATAATATATATGTATACTGCCAGATAAACAATTAAGAATACTGAACTACCACGATTGACGTTCACCTTTCAAGAGAGATAGAGAGACTTCAAAATAAAACTTGTAACTCACTAAAACTTCCACGATGATATATATGTATACTGCCAGACAAACAAATTAAAAAATACTGAACTGCCACGATTGACGTTCACTATGATAATGACGTACAAAAAAACTGGTAGGTTATATAGGAACTCCTCTCCTTTTTCTCCTTCTCTCCTTCCTACTCCACGCGACTCTCTTTGGTGAAAACACAATGAGCGCTATAGTCAATGTCCTAGCAAATAAAAACCCTTGTTGACTGATTTACTCATGTTATATTTTTTTCAACAAAAGATTTTTGTGATGTGCACAATATTCTGTAGGGACAAATAACAATAAACGGGGCGTTGACAGTTCCACCCATGTATGTATTGTCGATCATTTCCCCTCGGCCTCTATTCCACGCCCCGTCAGGGTGTGGTGTGTGAAACAAACGATTCCTAGTATAAAACTCAAAAAGCGGAAGATGCTGCTGTGTTTGCTTCCGCCACATCCCCCTCTGATTCTATTGTTATCGGGGATGTGATGGATTCTTCATTCAGAACCGTGGGAAAGCTGAAAAAAATAGAATCTCTTCGGGCGAAAGAGGATGCAAGGTGAATGGGTTCGGGGAGGGGTCGCTGTGGATAGTTTGGTCCGTGATGAAAATGTTACATTGGGCGACGAAACACAATTGCTCCACAGGGGACAGGAAAAATTCTACCGAGCGTCGCTATCCACGCGAACATTAGAAATTGCCTGAATGCCTTGGGGGGGGGGGCTTTGCATAGGATTATCGATTTTCGTTTTTAGAGAATAATTTATGTAAGATTCTAGCATCGAGAATAAACAATATTGATTAAATTTTGACAACATTCACAGTACAAATCTAAACTCGTGATAATTTCGTCGCCACCATGCACCCCCCGGCGAGGTTATAGGGGCCAGGTATCCTAAAAAACAACAATTATTATTTTGTTTGCTTGCGTCACAATACGGAAAATAATAAGAGGCATACGCACGCGCGCACGTATGTGTGTGGCACATCGTTCCCTCCCCGAGAGAGAGGTTTACGTAGGTCGCAATATATAAACATTTGGTCCCAGACTTGGAAAATTACGATAAAATACACTCATCTTTCAAAAATAAGAGAATAAGAGAATAAGAGAATGAGAGAAT
The DNA here is from genome assembly GCF_977018435.1 of Lepisma saccharinum. Taxonomy (NCBI): domain Eukaryota; kingdom Metazoa; phylum Arthropoda; class Insecta; order Zygentoma; family Lepismatidae; genus Lepisma; species Lepisma saccharinum. The sequence goes on along the minus strand of NC_139250.1, from coordinate 2,147,290 downwards.
AAGAGAATGAGAAGATGAGAGCGCGCGCGTGTGTATATGCCACATCGTTCCCCCCCGAGAGAGAGGTTTACGAAGATCACTATATATAAACATTTGGCCCCGTTGATTCCAGCACTCCAACTTCATCTCTAATGTTGACGACAATATTCTAAAGGTAAAAAGAGAATGAGAGAATGAGAGATTGAGAGATTGAGAGATTGAGAGAATAAGAGGATAAGAGAAGAGGTTTACGTAGGTCACAATATATAAACATTTGGTCCCAAACTTGGAAAATTACGATAAAGTGCACTCATCTTTCAAAAAATAAGAGAATGAGAGAATGAGAGGAGAGGTTTACGTAGGTCACGATATATAAACATTTGGTCCCAGACTTGGAAAATTACGATAAGGTGCACTCATCTTTCAAAAAATAAGAAAATAAGAAAATAAAAAAATAAGAGGATAAGAGAAAGATGGGAGAATGAGAGGAGGATGAGAGGAAGATGAGAGAATAAAAAGAGAATGAGAAAGATGAGAAGGATGAGGGGGTGAGAGCTCATCTTTCGCTCATCACTGCCTTTTTGCGCCCGTGAAATATCGTCAGCGTAATAAATGAGGCGCGGAACGGGGAGAGAAAGTGAGTTTTTCAACTTTTTGCGGTCGTTTGGTCAAGAAATCAGAGTTGGCCTGGGAGTCACAAAAATACTCTACTCAAGAACGTTCGGGAAAGATGAGGGAGCGAATGATTCTTTATGTACGCTGTCCTCTGTGGCAGAGTGGTTAACTCAGAGCTCTACAACCAGTCCTGGGTATGGATGTTGTTTGTAATGTCTCTTCGTGAATTTCATCACTCATCCTCATCATCGCGATTATATAGTCAAACCTGGAAGAAAAGCAACATTGAAGAACAACAATGGAATTAATCCAACAGAAGCCGACCTAAGCCAAAAATACCACCAATTGCATAACATACCACGTGTCTTATTACTACGTTTCAGCCGACTGGCGGATTGGCGGAGTGGTTACAATCAATTCCATCATATCACCACTCATCTTCATCCAAAAGTGGCAAAAAAGCGAAGTAAAGTAAACGAAATCAAACAAACTTCTTACCTCTCATTACAGGTGTTCTCTTTACATTGTCTGTTGCAAGAGGAGCTCCGCAAAAAGTTCTTTTGCATGATGAATCTGGTAGACTGTGGTTGAATCTTCATTTTGAGTCCACGGAAGATGGTGTTGGCATGCAGATATTGTCTAATGTGCATGGTAGGTAGCAAGGATTAACGTGTGGCATACGAAAATAATGTTTATGTACACAAGCAGTAAATGTAACATATCCACTTACATTTGTCCCTTTTCAGAGCATATGCCCACACTAAATAAGCATGGTTTGGAGACTGACAACTCCGTGATAAACTGTAAATACGTCTTTCTCTGTTCAGCAAACCAGTCTAAAAGTGTCAAGGCTTTTCATTTTTCGAGTTAGGCAATGGAAAAGTAAATTAGTGCTCAATACTGTTTTTAGTTTAGTAGTTTTTCGCTCCCTCTTCTTGGAACCATGTCGATGAGAAATCCAAATTTCGAACTCGCATTCTTTGGTGGGTAACATAAAAAGTCACCTATCCTTGATCCAATTAACCTGACTGACTTTTTATATCTCGTAAAATAGAAAGTTTTGGGCATCACTTACTGCAGGAATTTGAATCAAATCTTTTATTGAAAATCTATATCTTATCCTTCGCGTTATACATGTATCTCATTCAATACATTATACGAGAAACCTCACCTGAACAGATTGGGTGTGTGTATATATTCATGGGCATTTCCTACCAACATCATTTATTTTCAATAATGAACTCAACAGGCTGGCGCCCAGTTAGAGAGTTCAGAGATACAGGTTTCCATACATGCTTCAGTGACTATTATTTGATATTGTTTTCATTACACAGTTTTTAAATTGTATATATGGCATAGAGAACAAATCAATATTTTTGTTACGCTTTTCTAAGGCATTGTAGAGAATACTCATTCTCCAGATAGGGGATTTCTTGACAATGTTTGTTCGCGCTCTATTCACAAAAAAGGTTTGATGATTGGGTCGCGTCTTATTGTTAGGAACGCGTAATTTAAATTGTGAGATCCAAAGAGGAGAGCGAAGTTTTCCATTATATATTTTCCAGAGCAGCAGGTCGCGCACTGTCCTTCGATCGTCAAGCCTGTGCATTCGGAGCTCCTCTATTAGATTACTGTACGAATCAAATTTGGGATAAGTACCTTCAAGTTTATACTTCATATAACGTAACATCTTTGATTGTACTCGCTCTATTTTTGTAGTCTGTACTATACTGTCAGTGTTCCATACAACAGACCCGAATTCAAGTTTTGAACGTACTAATGAGTAATGTAATATCTTAAGCGTTTGGGTGTCTCGAAAGTCTCTGCCCATTCTAATAATGAACACGATAAGTTTGTAAGCGTTGCCTATTACTTTGTTAATATGGTGAGTGAAAGTTAGCTTAGAGTCAAAATATATTCCTAGGTCCTTTGCTGTTTCAGATTTTTTTTAGACTGGTATTATTAAATTTATATTGAAAATTTAAGATCGTTCTTTGTTTAGAATAAGTAACGGAATAGCATTTTGCTACATTAAGAGAAAGACCGTCGCGCAAGCACCACGCACTCAACCTATTTATGTCTTGTTGTAGACACACACAGTCTTCAATATTTTTTATTCTTTGAAAGAATTTCAGGTCGTCTGCAAATAACAGTTTCCTAGAATTAATCGAATGTTCTGGTAAGTCGTTGATTAATAGAAGAAAGAGAAGAGGTCCTATGTTGGACCCTTGACGTACTCCGGAACGCACTAGAAATTTGCTGTTTTCCTTTTAGTGAAATTACGCATTTTACGTGTAAAATATTCATGGTTTTTTATCCGTTTTCTCGTATACCTCTCGTGTATTTCTTTAAGTTAATCGCGACGATAATGATTAATGAGGAATTGATTAAATAGGCAATAGGATAAAAACAGCGGAAAAGTCATATCTTACCCAATATTGCAACATAGAACCTTGGTCTCGTATAGTATATATTTATTTATTTGTTTATTTATTTATTGCGTTTTGTTTATCATGGCGAAGTTAAGGCTTTGTAGCCTTTCCTACCACTTAACCATGTTTACAACAACATTTAAACCATTACATAGAAAGGTAAATATTAAAATAAAGAAAGAGAAATATAAAATTACAAAGAAAAAATTACAAAAGAAAAAGGATAAGAAAAAAAATACATACGGGAATAAAAACCTAACCTATACTCACGAGCATACAACAAAACACACACACACACACACACACACACGCACACACACACGCGCACACACACACACACACACACACACACACACACACACCCACACACACACACACACAATCAGATATTCATGACAGTAGTCAGGGATTTGAAATATTAAGGTGAATAAGGGTTTTCAGTGTTTTTCTGCGCTTAACTGTATTCAATTTATCACTAAAATATAATGTGCTAACTGTTTGTACCCAATAAAAATGTTTTAATTGCGTCTTAAAGACATATGCTGAAGATGAGTTCCGGATTTCGAGGGGCAGTGAGTTCCAAAGACGAGAAGTAGAAACGGTGAAAGATTTTGAATAAAAATTTGAGTTATGAAGGGGGATGAGTAGTTGAGTTCTCCCTCGCGATCTGGTGTCAAGGCTGTGTGATTCGGAAAGCATTGAGAATCTGCTCGAGAGATAAGCCGCTTCCTTTGAACTGATTGCCCTATAGAGAAGGGTGAGGTTGTGTACCTTTCGCCGATCAATTAATTTGAGCCAATTTAGCTTTGTAAAGAAAACGGATAAATGGTCCCTATATTTCAGATCGAAAATCAGTGCATGACATACTTCCCTCTCCGATGACGCAGTGGTAACGTCGTTGTCCCGGGTTCGATACCTGGTGGAGGCACATTGTGGTTAGGATCCCACTTTAAACTATAGGTCCAATCAAGATTAGCATTTCTGTGCATAAAGTGGACTTGAAAACAGAATGAAGCAAGGACGACATAAACGGATAATGTAAAATGTTTTAAGCTATTATATGTACGAAACTTTATTAAAAATGACGTTATACATTATATATTAAAGGTTTTATATGATTAATAGGTAACGTGCGGATATGAATTATTTTCAGTGTTATAACGGCGTCTACCTTATTGTGTGCCTGACGACACTCCGGCTGTACATTACATGGGTAATGTAAACAAACAAGAAACAAATAAACAAAAGGCAATGATTCATACAGTATTTACCTTTTTTTGTGCCAGGGTAAGTGCCATCAGTTGGAGCCCAAGAGATTGTATAGAGGTAGAATAGATGTTACAGTTGCAAATTACACACAACAGGGCTAGTTTACTTTATATGATATAATTGCTAGATAAGAGAACATGCATAAAACACTTACATTAATGCCCCTTACATTCCTACATCCACTCTCTCACGCATACTTCGGCATTTCAAAATACATCATTAATTAATACTAATTTAGTTTCGGGTGATGTTTAAAAACAGTAGCATTGATTACTTATTTTTTACATTCACGTTTCCGTTTCCAGGTATCTTATGTTCAGGTAGGAGCTTAAGCATGGACGAAAACACTACTCCTTTATGCAGGTATAATTGAATGTTATTAGGTTTACCTTTATATTGTTGCTTTTGAGGTTAACTTGGATCACCTTTACATAATTACCTCGACAATTTATAGTGTCGTACAATCTGAAGGTTAAGTACTTTGCCTAATTGAATGACTTAAAGTTGTATTCTGATTTACATGGTAAAATTATCGCTGGTACTATCTAATCACCGTAATAAGTAAGGTCAATGAGTAATTTATACGTAAATATGACAGTTCATTGGGCGTTTATAGTTACGACGGGGCGTAAGAAGCTTCTCCATTTTCACTTCACACACGGCTTACCTTTGCCGGATATGTTTGATGTAATCCTCTTGGAGATGTTGATACTCTTGGCGACGTGATGAATGAGATGGTTTCTAGACCGTAAGGCTTCACACTTCTGGATCTCAGCATCTTCGAGGGAGACAAGGGGGTGGACGTCCCCCAAGTGGGCTCTTTCGCGGTCTCTACTCCATCGTGATTGTAAACAATCCCGGGCGAACTAAACACAATACTGATTGGTTAGATACACGAGGCGAGTACTTGTACGCGGGTGGTTCCCGAGAGGTTGTGTAAGATAAACTGTGTTTTCCGCTTCCCCGCTTGTCTATTTATGTGCTCTTCCGAATGTTCGTTATGATACCCTCTCGGTCTACGCCTTGTTAAATCGTACTCAAACCGTGGCATCTTACCCTTCTATCTTTGCCCGTGTAATTTGAGTTCCTTGACCTATCTACAGCGACTCCTCGAAGGGAGGCAACCCTCTCCCCGGATCCATTATATTCTGCACGGTCGCTTCGTAGAGAGCGACGGGGAGTCTGTACCTATTGTCATCAACTCTCGCTCTTTAACCTTTAACATCTCCCTTAATTCACCTCCTATCGTGTTGTGTTTTTGGGTTTTTGCCGATCAGAATCTGATACTGGGCTGTCTTAAATTTCAATCGAATCCGTTCGTTGGCTCCAAAGTTGTATTTTTATATTTTTTTACTCGAGGATCGGCCTCTTCGCTCCGGAAACCGGCTTGTCAGCTGTATTCCACAATGCCACTCTCGGTGAACAGCCACAGTCCAATTCTTTTTATTGCTTATTACGGTGATTAATCTATTTATCTGATAGTTAGCAAGATTTGATCGTTATTGTATGTACCATGTATGAAGATCTCTTCTCATGGCATCGGACATTTTAAATATAACATCTCCACGATATTATAGTGAGACTGCTATGTTAGATAATTATTTTGTTTCACAGATGAAAGAACCATTCTGGAGAGCAAACTTCATCTTGCGGACAATTTTGGAGAAGCCAGCAGATGTAATGATGGTGATGTTTGCTTCCGATGGAACAACCGGTTGAAGTTATCTGTTCAGAGGCAGAGTTCAGAGTGTGCAGAATTCCGTCTTACATCAAACGACACAGAGATTCGGCAGTGCAACAGCTTACGTCATGCCCAATGGTACGGTGGTCCCTCGGTGTGGAATCAACTGTGGCCGGTTCAGGCACTGACCTTGTCAGAATCTCCATACGTCACCGGACAAGGCGAGTTCTTGGGTGTGGTCGAATCGTATTGGCTGAGTTCGCTCGCTTCGGCACTCTACGTCCCTGAAGACATCCCCTTGTTCATATCCCAAGACTCAACCACGCTCTGCTTCATCAGCAAAATAGCTGACCCCTATCCGCCACGTGACAAAACAAGCGAGTTGGAGCTCAGGTACTCCGTCTGCCAAGGCGACGACGCGAGAGAGGTTCACTTAGAAGCCGTGAACACTCTCCTTGGTCGCCCGACCGACATTCCTGACGAACGCATGATTCGTCACCCAATATGGTCGACTTGGGCAAGATACAAATCTGACATCAATGAGAGCGTCGTTCGCGAGTTTGCAAACGAGATTGTTTCGTACGGGTTCGGCAATAGCCAGCTGGAGATCGACGATAGGTGGGAAAGCTGCTACGGAGATGCAGTCTTCGACAGAGACAGGTTCCTTAACCCGGGTGATATGATGCAGGATCTTCACAAGATGGGATTCCGTGTGACCTTGTGGGTGCACCCTTTCATCAACGAGGGCTGCTCCTCGTATACTTACGCGGTCGATACCGGATTCAGTGTCAGGAACCGGACTGGCGCTCCTGGGGTAGTGTCGTGGTGGAACGGACAAGGGGTGATAGTCGATTTCACCAACTCTGACGCGGTAGAGTGGTGGACATCTCGACTTGATTCCTTGAAGACGTATCACGGTGTGGACTCTTTCAAGTTCGATGCTGGCGAAACAGGAACGCTTCCAGAATCCCCATCCCTGCACGGTAATCCCGAACTCGAACCCAACATCTTCAGCACGAGCTACGTCGAGACGGTCTCATCCTTTGGGAAATTCATAGAGGTTCGCGTAGGAAGAAGAACACAGGCTCTGCCAACCTTCGTACGGATGATGGATAAGGGTTCCAGCTGGGGCTACGACAATGGGTTGAAGAGCTTAATCACAACACTTTTGCAAATGAATATGGTGGGATATCCATTTGTGTTGCCTGATATGATTGGAGGCAATGGTTACGGCGAGGGGCCAACCAAAGAACTTTTCATACGATGGCTTCAGGCTACCACCTTCATGCCCTCTCTTCAGTTCTCCTATGTCCCTTGGGACTACGACAATGAGGTAATCAAATATATTTTTCAGTTTCTAAAAAACGAAACGAAATGTTCATATAATATCATAGACCTCAAAGATAATATAGCGATCGTTAGTGTTCACTAGAGTACTGCATTTGACCACTTTCGCTCGAAAATACTCGATCTAATCTCCAACGCTCGAGCGTGATTCGCTCGAATGTATAGAATATCACTTCACTATCCATACTTGAAGGCCCACTACACAGACAAATTACGGTTATTCGTGTACTACTGGGCTTCGAGCGTATATACCCATCGTTTGAATGTTCGAGCGTTATTCGCTCGAGCGAAGAAACAGTCCATTCCGTAAGCCATCTAGCGTCATCCGTGCGAACTATTAGACGATCGAGCAAAAAGGCCTCGATGCAACACTCTAGTGTTCACATTACAAAATCAATTGAAATTTGCTTACTCTTTCGCTTTTAAATTTTGCACATTTTGTATTTGCATTTTAAAAATCAGCGGTTTCACGATATTTGGTAACAACAAGCACATTCAATCCTTAAATATACTCTAGCCATTCTGTTGTTTTATAATAATGCCTATGGTGTTAACATTTTGCCCTCGCTTCAATCTACCGTAAATTTTCTAAAATACATAATTTTCACAAGAAACATACATTTTTTTATTTTATTTAAAGGCTATACTTACACGATCATTTTCTTGCATATACAAAGAGTGTTGATAACCAAGTTGTTATTAATTAATACACATAACATTAATGCCCCGAGAAATAATTTATATCGAATATAATACGTTTGGTGGAGGGGAGAGGGGCTATAGCTAAAATATATGTTTTTCCAAATTTAAAGGTTGTGGTTCGTGAACTAAAGTACTTCCTAATTACAGGAAAAATTTAATTTGGGTATTATTTCATTCAAAATTGATAATATAAATTCTTGAGATACCGAAGTTAAATGTGAAAAGATAAATTCAAATTAATTTGTGTCAACGCTAAGTAAAGTTCCCCGCGTCTTTTTCCCTCATGAACGATGAAATGTGAATAACTGTTTCCTATACAAATTGAGTTATTTTACAGGCGATGTCAATTCGACGTCGTATCTCTTGATGAAACGCTTGAAATTACTTTCTTAAACATTCTTAGAACGCTGTGTTACAATTTTTCTAGGTTCAAATTTCAATTTTTGACATGCCTGTACCTGTATTTGAGTTCTTGATTATTTCTTCTTTTTTCAGACTGTGGAAATAGCTCACAAATTCACTGACTTACACCTGGAGTTCTCTAACAAGATCATAGAGGCTGCTAGGAGGGCGACAGTCGATGGTACCCCCGTTAACCCTCCAATCTGGTGGGTGGACCCAGCAGATGAGGATGCACAGAAAGTTGATTCTGGTAAGTAGAACATTTCGAGTGCGACCATGAATGATGAGTATATCGTTTCCTTTTGTTATCTTTGTAAAAGTGAATGTTTAAGAGCATATACGTATATTGCTCATCGTTTATGTTCAATGAGAAGGGCACACGCGTTTTCAACATACTGCTGCATCTAGGAACAAATGCGTAAGATGCATAGCTTGGCGACTTCTGTTTCATGCGTCACTTTATGACTGTAATTTGACTAGTGACTAGGCATGTAGGGAAGTAAAGGGATAACCTATATTGATGGAAATAAAGAACCAGCGGCGACGCCAGGATTAATCATCTAGGGGTGCTGAGGGGGTGCGGAAAGAAATTTAGGGGGTGCGATGCTGAAAATAAGGAAAACATGAGACACGCATGCTACCTTTCAAAACTGGGGGAGCAAGGTGCAAAAACGGGGGGTGACAAGGACAGTTTGCTTTCCCTATGCGGGGGCAACTGCACCTCCTATTCGCCGCCACTGATTAACATAAATTATTGACTGAAATGAAATTATATGTGTGAGATATAATAACTTTAGATTGACATTCATTTTCAGGGAGGCTGTGCCCCCCTTGCCCTCCCCCTGGACGTCCATGGTGATATGATAAGTCTTATACTCCAAGAAAGTGGCCATACAGTGTAAACATTCAGATACACGTTGCAGTCTTATTGAACTATGTAGTGAAATACAAAATGAAATTATCCTTGTCTTTAAAAACACAATTTTTGAACCTTTTCAATGTAACTCATGGAGGTACAAAATATATAGACACTTTAGGACAAAACGCAAAGTGCACAGCAATTTCGTCTTCGTTAATATCCCTTGCACTATCCCCAACAACGAAGTGTAAAATTTCTTCTTGAACATTGGGCCTCTTCCTAACGGGTTTTGAAAAAGCCTGAAATGGTACGTTTACAAGATATGTTACTTGAAACAAATACACAGCAGAACATATTAACAAGAAAACTATACCCTTCACGTTACAACTCACAATAAATAATTTCCCGAGCACGACTTGGTGATACCTTGAAAGCAGTGTTACGGTCTTACTTCAGTACTTATTCGGCGCTCAATATGACGACATTACATAATATGACACTCTAAGGGTTAGTGTTTTCAGTTGACCGTAGGGGTGCGGAAGGAAATTAAGGGGCGCGCAAGCACCCCCTCGCGCCCCCCTGGCGCCGCCCCTGTAAGAACTACCTTTAAAATACTGATTTACATTTCAAAATGTGGAGTTTTGCCGTAAACTGCATGTCCAATCCCGATTGACCTTCCTGTGCATTAAGTGGACTTAAAAACAAAGCTCAACTCAAAACTCAAAGTTTAAAAAGTTGTTAGCCAACGAAATGGATGATATTCAGCCAACAACTTCCCCCACAATTCATTGCGCGAAATCACGCCCGCCTCCATATTTCGGGCAAACAGATCACATCCTGTACTGAAAACATGGCGGGTAAGCATTGTGCGTATGATCTTTGACGAAGTGATTCAAGGTGTGATTTTCATGATCATATGAGGAATGTGTGCGTATAAAAAATAGCAAATTTTCCCACTGCAAGAACACTCGCGAATCTGTTTGCTGGACTTCATGCGTATTCACCCAAGACCATCTTGAGGTTCAGGCCACAGCGCTCAGTCAAGACGTCATCATCTGGAGGCGATCGTCTTAACGCTGTAAACTCCTTGTCGTAATTTTACCGTAGATAATTAAGGTATATTTATTTCTCTTATGAAGTTAAATTTTGACATTTACCCTCCCGACGAATATAGTTAGAAGAAAAATGTATAATATTGAATATTTACACCAACATTTTCATTCAGGAAGTCACTATGGCCACCACAAAGATTCCTACCATAGCACGAAGAAAGTGTTGAAAACCGTTAGAAACTTCGTGGCGGAAAAATTTAAACATTGTATATCTTTGAAAAATATTATCGGGAATATTGGTCAGCTACAGTAAAACTCGTAACCGCTTTTGTATGAACTTTTGTATGTAAAATCAATTGATTAAATAAAACAAAAAACATGTTAGGTTGACCGTAAACTTTCCAAGTTACCTAATCAATTAAATTGTCTTTAAGTTTACCCAAAATTAATCAACCAGATAATGCAGATATTTGATATTCTGTGTAGCTATACAATATCAATACAAAACCTTAATTTCTATATTCTTGCAGCAAAAGCGAAAGAAATTGGTACAAGGGCAATGTTACATTTCTGTGATAAAGACTAAACCTAAATCATTTGTCACATTGTAATTTCGATCCTATTGACTTTATTGAACGAAAGATAATAAACAAATTGAATCTTTTCATTGTCGTTAGTAAGATCTGTGACAATAACTTAAGAGTTTCATTGAAAAAAAAAAGCAGATTAATATTTCCATTTTAACGTTCACTTGGGAAATAAACATTTGGAATATTTCCTTACACTGTTTTTTACATTCTGTTAAAAAAATCGTGAAGAATGTTAATAAATTATGAAACAATAAACATTATCACTGATTTAATAATCAAAGTTACGAACATTGAAGCTTCACAAAGACAAAAAATAAAAAGCAGTTCATATGAAACCGTTTTAAAAATTTAATACATTTGTAGTTCACATTAACATAGCTATTTAACAAAATGCTTTCTGTGTGAAAACATTTGTATTTGAAACATAAGTAATATATTCTTGGATAATTTTACACACGAATATTTCATCGAAGTTCTTGTTACACATCGCATCTTTGTATTTGAATGTACAACATATCTTCCATTAACCTCCGATTAGCGTAAAGAAGCATAAAGCGGGATAAAATAAGAATAAATGTACACATGTATCAACTTTGCCCCGTTGTATAGCTTTCTTTCATTAAGCACATTTTGAAACTGAACATTTGTGTAAATAATATGAATAATTTATCGAATGCTTGCATAAAATTTACACTAACAAATTGCTTTGGTAGACGTAATATTAACCAACGTTTGTAATTCAGGGTAAATTATTTGATATTTTTAAAAAAATGTTGACATGTTGTCCACATTTACGAGTATATTTGGTGCCTATTCCGGACACATGTAATGTTTACATCATGAACTATTACTCTTATTTATTTTTTTAGTATAAAACATTTGTTACTTAACTGAATCACATTGAATTGCCCTAAAAATTTCTCATTTTTAACAACATCTTGAAGAAATGTGAAAGTTACTCTTACCTTTTTCATTGTAATTGCCTCTGCAATTGAGTACACAAGACTTATACACCATACCTCTTCCACATTTAAGCATATTTACACGTCATGTAAACTCGATTACAGTTCTTAAATTTGCATTACAATTCCATATTCACTAAAAAGGTCCAACATTGATTCCGAAGAAGCAAATCAAACATGGCGGCTATCTCGCCTCCAGTTGATGACGCTTAGTCACGTGACAGGAGCAAGCCATGAGGCTTTCAGATTGAGAAGGTAATGATTCACCTTCTACCGTCGTTACGTCATCACCTCTATACTTTTAATAAACTTGAGAATAATTGAGATTGTGAGATTACCTCAATCTGACGTCAAATACTAATTATTTCAGAATACCTACTGGGGGAGGATATTCTAGTAGCACCAATCTTGGACGAAGGAGCCACCAGTAGAGACATCTACCTGCCGGCTGGAAAGTGGAGAGATGAAATAAGGCTTGGAAATCCTATAATTGGAGGACCTGTGCTGCTCAAAGCATATGAAGTAGCACTAGATGAGTTGCCTTATTTTACGAAGATGCTGTAATTTAAATAGTTCAAAGAAACAAACGATTCTCTCATTTTAGCCTGGTTTGGAAGTTCATATATTGAAAATAAACACTGCGACCAGGTTGGTTTTAGGAAATATCACTTGGTGCACCTATAATCTATATTATTTTATAATGTATTTATGTTCATAATCGCAAAAATAAATATTGATAACTATATAGTAGTGAAGATTGTGCAATGATTTAAAAAATTGAAAATCAAGATTTTATAGTACTTTCAAGTAGATTCTTGGCATGAATTTAAGTGCCTAACTAATTTTAAACTTATAAAAATTAGTTTTTTGTTAAAAACCTGAGCAAAATATCTGATATTCAAAATATGGAGTTTTGCCGTAGAAAGTATGTAATATCTTCAAGCAAGGAAAATGACAATTTTCTAAAGAGATTTCGATTACGTATTGTGAGGATGTAAAAATTGTCCCCACGAAGTTCATAGGCGCCAGCATGAAAGCCAGGTAAGTGCAGTCTTAATTTGCGAAGTGGAAGATGCTGATTCCTTACGAAAGATGGGTAAATTCTACAATAAATGGAAAATTAAGCCCAGTCTTGTGTTTCTAACGACTAAAGGGCGTTATCAGGAAAGTACCGAATAGTTTAAATGCTACCTTGAGACGTCAAGCCTTGGCAGTCCTATAAATACGGTAAACATTAGTTTAATTGACACAATCGTAAATTAAGGGCGAAGCAAGAACAATTAAAGAGATGCAGCTTGAAGGAAGTTGATGTTGTTCATTAAATCGTTACAGTAGAGGTTACTTTCGGCCTCCAAGCGGACACATTTCATAGAGTTGCTCGTCTGACTGGCCGCTCCATCCAACTGCTGTGACGTGCAATGAGGACCAACTAGGCCTCCTACCTAGCCGGGTAACGCTAAAGCTAGACGATAGGCCTCATTACGACATGACAGGCATTATTATTCTGTTTGTTCCTGATCGGGAGACAAGGTTTCAAGTATTGCTGTGTATTACTCATTAGTTCAACTTTGAAGAGCAGGTAGTCGCGATTAGCCAAAAGTGGCAGAAAAGGGACGTTTTTATTTATAAACTCTCTATGAAAACTCTTACGTCGCAATGACCTCAAAATTGATAGTTGCATTAAGGAGCACACAAATATTTTCAAAATTTCCCACTGAAAAGTTTTGAAATTTAGTAGTCTGAATTTCACAGGAAATTGGTTTCTGTAATCCTTATATAGCGTCAGCTTCTACTCGTACAGAAGAAGTCATTCTAAAATGATACGTTTTGAATTTGGGAATTTTTGTGTGATGTAGGTTAGAGCACGAATGGGAGAGGCAAGAAGAGTTTACAGGATTCTTGTTGGGAAACCTGATGGTAAGATGCCTGTAGGAAGACCAAGACGAGGATGAAGGGATAACGTTGAGATGGACCTAAATGAAATCGGTATGGATTGAAAAGATTGGATTGATCTTGCCCAGGATAGGAACAGATGTAAGGACGGCTTGTGTTGCTGCAGCCATAAACTTTCGGGTTTAAGAAGGCTAGAGGGAGAGAGAGTAAGTTAGAGCCAATCACAAATTAAAACGACAATTCTGGTTTATTGCGCTATTCTTCGAACACTTTAGAGCCTCCACGTCACGTCACAAAATCGCGTTCGTTGAATATTTCCAATGGACCTACCTGTATAAATCAATTTTGGTACAATATTTATTTTGAAATGGACCTGACTCGCACGAATAGCGAAACGGAACAGAAGTGTTTACTTTCTGTACATCATTGCTCAAATTATAGAATTGTTATCTTTGACTCGAGCAGTAGATAAGCGAGTAATTCAACAAATGATAGTCTGTTGTGCAATGAGTGATTATTGGTAAGAAATGTTTGCCTCCGCTTGTAAATGTCGTGCCTTGTGTCTCGTGACAACCAGCATTTTCTTGGAACCAACCTATTGCAATGAAGAATCTTTGAAATAACTACCAGGACTGCTACATTCGCGTGACAAGAAGTGAAATTATCTGTGTTTGTCGAGCACTTCCCATGTAGCAATGCAAACACTCGGAAAGAAAGGGTTATTCCTCCAAACCTGCTATTTGGCTGTTTTATTATGTATTGTTGGTATTCTCACACGATAGAGTAATTCCATACGGCCGGTTAATAACATTATGAGTATTTCATAGACACTCATTGCAAAAAAGTAAAATTGTTGTAGTCAATGATGGGAACGCTCAATTTGAAGTCAAATATCTTGAATAATGAAGAGGAAATGTTCAATACAATTTGGCAACATGACGTCATTCACGAGCAGTTGTACAAATCTTTTTTTTATTTTCAGACAGTCGGTCTGTGTATTTATATTATTCTTATTTTGCATCATTTCTGTCACTTTTTACTAATCGCAACGATGAGAATGAATAATGATGATGAGATGAAAGGACACTAACAATGGAACAAAAATACCCAGCCTGGCACTCGAATTCTTCCTAAATCGTGAACCCGATCAACTCAGCCACCGAGATGGCAACCACTGTTATAGTACTCTGAGATCTCGGAGTTCTGGGTTTGAATCGTGGATTCGTTCTTTATCAGCATTCATCATCATGGTCACGCTTTACCTACAGAGGTGACGTTAAATGTCGAAAATAAAATAAAAAAGTAAAGTGCTCCCCTGTGCTTTGCACCACGCCATGAAGGCGTATAGGGGGTGTGGGGTTAGGGCACACACTTTCTTTATCTCGGCCGAGCTGGGGGTGATGTGATCAGCACCACGCCCCTGCCGCCTTTACCCTCCAGAGTTTCCTCCAGGTACCCACTTTATACGACGCTGAGTGGGCTCCAGAGTCAGAGTCGCATGGTAGTCACACGCCCTAACGACTGAGCTACCGCGAAAAACTTCTGTTTGTCTGTAAAAGAGATGTCGAAAATGGAAATAGCAATACAGTATTTTAAACAATGGTATACTCGCGTTGATGAAGTGATAGCTCTGCAGCCTTGCATTCGAAGGGTATTGTACAGTGGTTCGGATCCCATTTTAAACCAAAGGTTTAGTCCCGATTAGCCTAGCTGAGCATAATATGACTTTAATAAATTGACATGGAAATCATCGATCTACCATAATGATTGACAAAAGAAATGAAAGAATGTCGAACTTTTAAATATGTTGTTGGAAGATGTTGAAAAAAGAAAAAAAACAGCTATTGCGTCTTTCTTAGAGAACAGTTTAAAATTATGAATAGTTTTTTCTTTAGAATAATCGACAGGGGGACAAAAATTACAGTATCAATTCAGCAAACTACTTCCCGCATATTTGTGTCGGTAATGGCACTTTCATACGCCATAAGAATTGGCCAGAGAAAACATGGCTATTTTTAGTTCAGCTGTGTGCTGTAGGTTCTAAAACACAAGCAACCTACGGCGTCAGTCCTAATAGAATCACCTTCTGGCTACACTGCTAGAAGTTACTGAAAGTTAGAATATTCTACCGTTAAAATTTTACAGTACGCCTATTTATTTACCAAAACGGAAACCCAGCCGTTTTTTAATATAAATTTGTATATTTTATAATGCATAAAAATAGATTAGGATTATAAATTGCGTGAACCATAAATATATTTTTGAAAAGGAGATTATTAAAATTATATTTATTAGGGTTTGTATGTAATGACCGTTAAAAAAAAAAATCATGGTAATTTTTTACGGTGATTTGACCGTAATTTCTTCAGTCAAGTTTTTACAGTGTAGCAGTGTTGCATATTTTTCCTTCGTGTCTTTACATAGACGTAGGTGACGGTTCATTACTCAGATATATTTCATGATTTCAAAAATCATGAAATACGTATATCTTAGTGATGAAGCGTCAGCTATGTAGTGACACGAGGCGAAAATACGCCTCTCCCGACCTGGGAGTTTCCTCTCCTGCTGTTCGAAAGACAGGAACACCGATGGTGGTATACCAGCAGTGATTCTTAGAGCTTCGCGCGAAGCACCCCAATCTTAACGTGTTTTATACGGATGGGTCCAAGTCAGTTGAATCATTTGTTTGCCCCCTTCGTCCTATGGCCGCGTGCACCAACGCCGATTATTTCGAAGTTCAGATGAACGAGATCAATTTTAATCCACTCTAAATGAACTTGGTTTAAATATTTGCATTGCACCAACGAAAAACGACGTTCACGAGATTCCGTTCAAATGATCCGAGATTAATTTGTAAGGCTATACCTGATTGGTTGGCTAAAACAAATGACAATCAAGAACCCCACCGATTAGTGTGATGTGTTAAAGTATCGACGTGTAGGAGAAGAAAGCGTTTGCACGACCTCGATATCACTTTCCGCTCTATTTATATTAAAAAAACAACTGCCTGCAGTCGAAGCGTCAGTATCGTAAACCAGGATCAGACACCATAACGGTGGCGAAAGGCTGATCAGAAGATAAACTAGTTTTGATGTTCCTAGATCGCGATCAAGTGTTGAACCGTCTTCGTGCAATGGAATTTTCCAGTGATCCTTTCCCGATCCGAGTTTAAAATTTGATCTTCGTTCGGGCACACGGCCACTAGACTCTGAAAGTTCCAGTTACTTGATACATCCTGACTGTTTCATCTATACTGCAGAGTTGTATGTCATCCTCTAGGCACTGGACTTTGCAGTCTTCAATGGCCTGAAGAAAGTCCTTGTGTGCAGTGATTCGACCAGCGCGTTGCAGACTCTGGATTCGCCGAATTCTCGGCATCCAGTAATGAGTTTTCCGACGGCTCGTGTCCTTATCTGCCAGTGATGATCTCCGCTTCTGCTGGGTCCCTGGTCACGTGGACATACAGGGGAACGAAGCAGCCGATGCTGCCGCCTAGTCTGCTGATGCAGACGGCGGCGTTCTCCTCCACCTTCTGCCAACTAGCGACCTGCAGAATGTGTTTTGTTGTAGTCTTCTTGACACTTGGCAGGAAGAGTGGGATACGGTAACGCAGGGGGTGCTATTCCGGCTTCCCGCGCTGCGGCGGCACGTGAAGGTCTTCTGCTAGAGTGACGTCAAAAAGGGGAACCCTCAGCTGCGGGCCGCTTAATAACATGTAAAATCATACAAGTTTATCGCCTCATGGAGGCGATTATAACTCTTTGGAAGCAATGTTTATAACATGTAGTTCTTCTTCACTGCTTTCCCGTACCTTCTCAAGTTAACTGAGGATGGCAAACGAACAAATTCATGCTGAATTCAGCAAAAAGGGAATCCATGTCTTTGGTTCTTTAACACTATTTGTCTACACTTCTACACGCAGCAATAAAGTTGGTTGGTTGGTTGATTGGTTGATTTGGTGTTTTAAGTCCACTTTATGCACAGTAAGGCTAATCGGGACTGGACCTACAGGTTAAAGTGGTATCCGAACCACCATGTGCCTTCACCGGGTATCGACCCCGGGACCCCTTGATTACGAGACACAGCAATGAAGTTAAATGATTATTAGATGAGAGTCTCATCTTGAGACGAGCACAATAGATAGAGCACCCGAAAAATCGTAAAGTGAAACAATTTGAAATGCCTGTGTGTGCTGGAGGGGGGTGGGAGTAGAGTCTCGTGCGCATATTTTCATGCAAATAGTTTACTAACTTAATTAATTATAGCGTGGACATAACTGCAACAGGATCGAGAGAGTAAGATTGAACGGAAAGGCTTAAGTAAGTTCCTCTACATGTATATAACGGGTCTCCATGACAGCATAACGCTTTAGGAAGCCAGAGACCCCAGTTTGAACAATAGTAAGGCATACAGCAATGTTTGTCTCATTCTCCACTCATTAGTTCATCATTCATCCTCAAAGTAGCGATCAACCCAGTAGAAATTCGTCTTTAAATGAACGACACATACACAAATATGGATTTGTTATTATTTCGTTTTTCTGCTACTTCTGGCTAATCGCGAAGATGAGGATGAATGGTGATAAGATGAGGCGGATGAAGGGACCATCATAAACATGTAAGGACAACACAATACGAGCCCCACCAAGGATTATAATGGCCACGAGTCCAAACGCCAGAGCCTCGCTAGTCACTAGTATGTGGAATGCAGTCCAGGGTGTACTACGTGGAAATTAATACAATTGGTACGGAAGAAACATGCATCAAATTATGTCAATATATTGTACATATATTCAGGTAGTGTTGTATTTTAAAAATTTCCAGCAGTAGAATTTCAGCAACTTCTTTGCAGGGGCGACTTATTGTTGACAAGAATTAATTGAAATTACTGCTGCATAACATAATAAGTACGAGTATATTCCAAAATCATAGAGAAAATGTAGTGGGCGGAGGATGTCTATGCAATTTATCCTAGTGGGGGAATATTCTGTAAGAGGATTTTCTTAACTAGAGAGATAGCATTCCAAAACCTTTCCCTCTTTGAGCACTGCTGCCTCTCCTGTGAAAAAATCTTGCGGGCGTCCTTGTCAAATTGCATCATTACGAGGCAAATATTTTTTTTTTATTTTTGGGTTGCTTTCCTGTAACTTTTACCTAATTGGAAGGCGAGGATGAGTAATGAATAGATGAAATAGATGGACACCCGCAAAGTGACACAATGTCCAGGCGGGATTCGAGCCTTAAACCTTCGCTGGGGAGCGAGATCGTTACTGAACCAATGAACGTTCTCATCTATTTCTATTTTGAGGGCTTCCCGGATGGCGTAGTGGTGGCGTCATCGACTTATAATCGAGGGATCCCGGGTTCGGTACCCGGTGGAGGCACATAGTGGCTCGGATCCCACTTTAAACTGAAGGTACAGTCCCAATTAGCCTCAATGTGCATAAACTGGACTTAAAACGCCAATTCAATCAATCTGTTTTAATATTTCACGTCGCTTTTTGACATATAGAGCAAACTAGGGCAATGAAATGAAAATGAAAGATGAAATAGATAAGACACACAATGATACACACACATGCCTCAACCAAGGTTCGCTTCTGAGTTCATAGAGCGTTACGCTAACGATTTCTCCAGGTAAGGAATATACGATAGACGATTTGACGTACACCGAGGGGGTTCATACCTGCAGTTGGGAACATTCAAATGGAAAGTAATTGCTTCCAGTTTCCGAAAGCGACATGGCTTTCATTGTTCGGTATAAGCCAACTTCGAGGCACAGATTTCTCCCAGATGTCAGAAAAATCTGCAGGTCCAGTAGTAGCGATCAGGTATTCGTTTACAGAAGTGCTTGTGCTGTTGGTCTTGAATATAAAGCGAGTAATTTTAGGTCGTATTACGTGTATTCGGTGTCTGTACCATGAATAAACGTGCCAAAGGTAAACATTCTTGTGCTCCCCGATGGCGTAGTGGTGGCGTCATCGCCTTATAATCGAGGGATTCCGGGTTCGGTACCCGGTGGAGGCACGTAGTGGTTCGGATATGGAAAAAGTTATTCAATTTGAGATTGTGTTTGCATCCTTCCATGGGTCAACTGTTTCCAAGCAACATAAAGTTATGGACACTCTAAAGACAGTACTTCAGTCAAAATTTCCTGAAGTTAACGAAAAGATTATTTCCCTGTATGTCAGAACAAGAACTTTTATTAGAATTCGACATTTGAATAAACTAATGAAACTCAAGTCCATGGAAGCAAGTGCAGCGAGAAAAAGACGACAGTGGGTAGCATCGTCTTCAAAATCATAAGTCTCCAGGAAGGGTAAGTTGTAATAAATTTTTATTCTTCCTGATATTTATTTCCGCCTCGGCCTCCACCGTATAGTGATTAACAAATCACATTGCTAAACCAAGACAGAGGCCAGGCCTATTGTTCATGTATTTGTTATTTGACGTCGCTTTTTTACCTCTTTTGGTTAATCGCGGCGATGAGTGTTGATCACATAAAATTGATGAAAGGGCAGGCACAAAGAACATAAATGCCCACGACGTGACTCCAAGTCGGGAACTTCAGTGATGGGATTCGAAGTCGAACACGCGGTTGACCAAATTCGCCATCGAGCTGGCACGAGTTTCTTTGAATTTATTAAGGGATTACGCTTTCCAACGACATTGCATTTTATCCATTTATTATTTATTTATTAATTTCTAAAAAACATATTTTGATGTTACGGTATTTTAAACACAAATCATTTTAGGTAGAATATCTCTGCAATTTTACCATAGTGTAAACCTTAATGTAAGCGAAAGCATGTGTGCATCACTAGTTAAAGATTTTCACATCTACAAAAAAAAGATATCCAAAACCCATTACCACCTCACTCAAGGATTATGTTAATTCAATTCAAATTGTACGAGGGTTCAGTGCCATGAATCTAACCTTCACTCAACAGAATGAGATTGGTTCATAGAATGTATCGCCGAAAATCAATTTCGCTGATATCCCGTTGTCGCTGTTCTATTTTCATTAGATACGAGCTCCAATTACCATTTTAATCCTTCGTTTTAAAAGTTATTCAAACACAAAAAAGATTATCGGGGGTCATTTTAAAGTTGTTTTTTTTTTTTACTTCATTACTGTCTTCATTTGATTTTTTTATTTTCAAAGAATTTTGGCGGGCTGCAGCACCTTAAGCCCCCCTGCGTACACCAGTGCTCGCCACACTCATATAGCCTACGCTCCCATCAAATTTATCATTTCATCATTAATTTTTATTGTTGCGGTTACCCTAAATACGTGGAAAAGCGACGTCATATAACAACAGCGACAGCCTAATATAAATTATAATGAACAAATTATTAATAACAAACATCTGTGAAAATTTGATGGTATGAAGGATAATAAGTATTGGTGTGGTAGCGAAATATTTAATACGTAAAATTGTATTTATTTACCCATACGCAACTTCAGATTTCAATGTAGGGGCGATATAAGAGGATAGTCGTGATTACTTTTTGTTTGATTTGTATAACGCCATTTATTGTAATTGCGTGCTGTAAACTTCTTCATATTATTGCCTAGGTCTTATTCCTTGCGTTTTGCTTATTATTCTGCCGCAAATGATTAATAGAACCAAGATATGGACAATTAAAAATGAAAATATTTCCCGTAAGCTTCCATTGCTACGCGAGCCTCGCCACTTGACAGATCCCCTTGGTCACGTCAGAGCTCGTTGCGGCTTCTGGCCAATGATAGAGCTCCGTGTCTCGGAATGCTCTTCCTAAAATACATCTATATTCCTTGACGGTAACGCTCGTCCCATCCCTCTCGCCGAGAAGTTCTTCGAACCCGGATGCGTATTGGACACAGCCGTCTAACCCATGGTCACTTGCTGCAAGGGCAGGACCCTCCGTTGGGTCGTGTTTGTAATGTAGTTTCAAGTATTGGGCTTATTCTTATTAAATATGCCGATCTTGCTTACTTCCGGCAGACTTTTAGCCTTTGGGCGATGATAACAGTAGTTTTTCAAACATGTTTAGCTTTCTGCGAAGAGCTTGTCTTCCACCGTCTGCAAGGAAGCTTTTAGTTTTTCTGACTTTTTAATGTGTTGTGTTTGTCTTGTGTACTTTTAATTTTTCCAAGGGACTTTTTACACCCCTTGTTTTAATTTTTTTCAGTCAGAATTTTAGGTAAGAGAATATTTTCCCGCATACAATGAGGGGTGCAAAATGGCCTACAGTGCTGACGCACTCAAAACTTTTATTTCAATCAATCGATCAAAACTAAGATATATTAACTCCGCTTTTTAATCGAGTATTAAAATTCACAAAATCACAATGCTTCAAAGTGGTTAACACCCTTCCTGCATTTCAAATACGTTTCAAATTTTTGTATTAATATTAAATTATTGTTATTCTCGGTAACACTTGAAAGAATAAGATTAAAGGCTTAAAACGGATTATTATAATAATGACTATTGCTATTAATACAGAAATTAGATTAAAAGCTTTTACTTTTATATATATATATATATAATATTATCTGCCCTGTGTCATAATACTTCACTTTCTTATTTTCAGTTGTAAAATGCTGTTCTCAATTTCATATTAAATAACTAGATACCTACATGTGTATATATCCCATTAAAAATGAGGAGTTGGCAACTACTATTGGTAAAAACCTTAGCCATCGCACTCGTACATTGGGATCCATGAATATTACCGTGCAAATTGTCCATCACCATGTTCATGCACTTTATTTGACCCAATAAGAGCTTCAAGAATTAAAGGAAAACTCAAAACAAGGTATTGACAACTTCTGCACCAGCATACATAAAAATCCATCGCTTAAAGACAGATAGGATGTAAGAGAAAAATTAATTATAATAGTCATGGACAATTTGCCGAGCGATACTAGTGGATCCTACTGTACGTAACGTAAAGAAAAAATATTGTGTAATCGCTCATGAATGACGCACGGGAGTCAACATGTATTGAAGTGGGGACATCTCTTTCTGAATGATATCTCTCTGAGCACTGCGCAATGTCAGACCCATTAGCAACTGGAAGCACTTCAAATGAAGATATTTTATCCTGTCCATTTCTGCAGGGTCGTATAGACATTCAGAAACTGCCAGGTACGTATAGTGTCGTAAGTGTGTGTGTTTATGCGTACATGCAGGCAGTAGCGTACGCAGGATTTCATCTAAGGGGGTGTTATTTCTAAAACCTTTTCCAAATTCACATTACCGTTGTTTTATTGTAATAATAATAATAAATAATAATAATCACAATTAATTAATAATACTTATAATTATTTAATTAGCTGAATTAATACTAATAATACTACAAATACCACTACTACTACTATTAAGTAGTAGAGATCTACATAAATATAGTATTTATGAAAACAATAGAACGAAATTACTTTCTAGTCATTCGATTTTTATCAAATCCTGGGAGCATTGTTTTGTTTCTTTGTTACGAAATAATTGTCTGGTCAACGAGGTGAGACATTTCAAGGGTGTAGAAGATTCATAAATACAACAAAATATATGAAAATAAATTGAAATAATCAAAGTATGGAACTCATCCAAAGAGCTTTTGTGATCTGGTCGGTAGAGCGCCTGAAAAGTGACAATCACGCCTGAGATCCGGATTCGATTCCGGAAATTGGTTGGAATTTTTCCGGCTTTTTCCCCGCATAAATGTCCCCGATAATTCACATCTGGAATTATCTCGCTGTTCTTACCAACAAAACATTTTGCAATAGTTAAGCTTATTGTCGTTTGAATAATTGTCTAGTCGGTGTCGGGAAAAATGCGCCCGGGAAAAGTGCGCTCTCGCAATAAAAGTGGGAAAAATGCGCCCTCCCAAGAGTAACCACAATGAAAAGTGTGAAAAATGCGCCCAGCACACACGACCTTCACCAATATGATAATATGTTGATTAAAACAACCTTTACGCAGCTTCCCCTCACACTTAACACAGGCTTGGGACTGTCAGGAAAGATATATATTTTTTTAAAGTACAGTAAATATATTCTCTTTTCTGGCATGTTTAGAAGCTGCAGATGATATCCTTTGTCATATGTTCTTTTTTTATTTTACTTTTGTAATTTTTATTTTATTTGATTAAAGTTTTTATTTACATTTGTGTTTCCATTTGTTGTGACCTCCGTTGACGATCTTTTCCTCCATTTCTTGGATGTACGCCAGACTTCTCAGGCACTTGGTAAGATCCTTGGGTGTGCTTGTTTTGTAAGTATGTAAAATTTTGCTAATCTGCTCATCCTCTTCGTTCCTTCCAAACCGATGCTAGCTCTGTCATATTTGTATCCGCTGTATTCCTCTTCCTGCTTCAGTCTTCAGAAGGGTGTAGAAGTTGGGATGAAGTCGAACTTTCTCCTGCAGCTTATAGTTCCACCCTTCGACAGTATTGTTCATGCGGTGCTTTTCATCTCCACAGTGCCAAACATCAACTGGTAGATTTGGATTTTGCAGCCATTGTTGTACAAAGTAGTCAAGAAACGCTGTCAGTTTCTCTTCTGCTGGCGCCGTACTATGGATTTGGAGCCACACATCTTCAACGTCCTCGCCGGGGATCATTGCGATAGAAGAAATCAAATGAACACAGTTAGATAACCGGGAATTCCAACCCTTCAATGGATTAGTTGGTGAAGGTCATGTGTGCTGGGCGCATTTTTCCCACTTTCTAATGTGGATACTCTTAGGAGGGCGCATTTTTCCCACTTTTATTGCGAGAGCGCATTTTTCCCGGGCGCAATTTTCCCTGATTCGTCTAGTCAACAAGGTGAGACATTTTAAAGAGAGAGATTCAAAAGTGTTGCGGTAAACACAGTGGCGTAGCGTAATTCTATGAAAGGTGTAAGGCCTCCTTAGATAAATCTGACCTGAATATTGGATAAAGAAAACCTAGAAACATTTTAACTAAATAGAATCTATTTGAATCTAAGTCATGTATGGGCACACTCAATTTCAAACACAGAATGCACACACTCTATGTTAACAATAATAGCATATTACTTAATGAAAATTCTCATTTATACTATAACTCGATCCGACGATCCTTTAGTCTGAACACCTCAATCACGTCGTCGTAGAATCGGGAGTTTCTGGCCAATGTTTTTGGCAGCTCCTTTTCAATGGATATCAGTCCCAAGTCAGATTTCCTTGCCTGAGTCTTGTGCTGCGTTGAAATGTATGAATCCTCTTCAGTGCAGAAAACTACCTTTCCACCGATTAGCTTGAGGCAGGAACAGTGAGGAACAATTCTGTTAGTTTGTACACTTGTTCAACAGCTTCATTCAAATGGGTAGTATGCAAGTACTCATGAAGTTCAAACACACTATTTACTCGATATTCGGCTTCAGAATAAATTACCTGTAGCTCAACTTTCAACTGGTAGCAATTGAAAAAATTTGTACAGCTTAGTTAAGGACACAAACTCTTCTGGAAAGGTCATGTCATATTTATATTCTTTTTCTTTCACTAAAAAAGGCATTTGTGGGAAATGCGTAGAATACAATTTGCAAATGCAAGCAAATACATTCGAGAATATTACTTATTATCATGGTTACTATATTTGCGCAAATTTTGAAAAGCATATGAAGCAACTTAATGAAAGGAAAAGGTCAAAAAAAAATCTGTAAATCATAAAGCTAAGTATTATGCACGCGACAAACTTTGCGGGCGCTGCCAGATCTAGGATTGCCAGACATTCCTCTTTTATCGTTAACTTCGCTGCTTCTAATGGAGGTAATATCCAACATTAAACCATCTCGTTTGTGAACTTAATAGTTAGTTTAGACATTAAAAATGACACGCGTTTTGTTACACCTCCCGTCAAGCATTGTTAAAGCAACACGGGAGTCGAATTTCTTTGTTCTCTTCCGACCGTGGCAAGCATATGAGTCATACGCAGCGGCAACCATGCCAGCGTAAGCTTCGCCTGCCTGGGGACAGAAATTCTCGCCAGTTAGCACCCACTCGTAATGCGCCTTACATCTGTCCCAGAATCGGGGTGCCCTGTCATTGGTTGAGAAGATACTACGTAAGCAAACACACCCGCCATGAGCGAGTCCAAATCATTTCTTCCATTCACCTACACGTAAGTCCTCTGAAGAAGCCTTACAGAGAAACAACTCGAATCAAAACAAGTCCTCAATTGTTTCGTTAAAAGTTCTACTTGCAGTCTGATATTTCTGTGTGTGTTCAAGCGATAAATACGGGAATGAAATACGTTTTCTTCAATAATTTCAACTTGTAAGGTGGACTTACAAGCCTTACGTGGGCACTACGCCGCTGGGTAAACAATACAATGGGAAGGCGGACTGGTGACTGATTCTTGTCCGCCTAGCCTTTGTCTATACATTAGCCTCTTACAACGTACCAATAACTTTATTTAGTTAATTCTCATTGTTCACACACAAAGAAAGTACATGTTCGTTGAACACTGGCTTACCTAGAGGGATGGCCGATGGTGTTCCAGCCCCTACCGAAATTTTGATAAAATCAGAATTTTCAAATAAAAATCCGTTAAGAACTTTAAAAAATCAAAATGTGTAAATGCGAAACCTCTTTTAAAGTGAATCCCGATTATCATTTTTGTCTTTGAATACAATTTTAATAGACTGAAAAGCTCCAAAAATACGAAATATTTTATTATGCATCCTGCCCTCCAAATCGAAGCCATTTGCTATCCACATTTACTATTCCAGCCCCTCCCGAAAAAGAAAGCCTGCGTACGCCAGTGTGTTGAACATTGTTGCAACTGAGATACAAAGGAACTTTTTTCTCTTTTAAATCATAGTTATCCTAACCTAACCTCATAAACTCGTGGTTATTTTCAAGGCATCACTCTGAACGACGCGTGTGTTTGGAATCCTGTGCTTTTCTCCATGATGCATGGAAATAATAATTCACATTATTATTATTATTATTATTATTAGTAGTAGTAGTAGTAGTAGTAGAAGTAGTAATAGTAATATTATTGTCCCAGATCTTTGACTGTGAAAAATTGGCCATTTAATTTTTTCCACAGCATTTTTCTTAATATTTCACAAGCTCAAGGGGGGGGGGGGTTTAAACCCCGTAACCCCCCTTGCGTACGCCACTGCATGCAGGCACCAACAAACTTTCACATCGTTTGGAGTACATGAAGGGAAATAACTTTTCTCCGATAGGTTTTGCTCGTCGATGTCTCGTTCTGACGCTACGAACACTCTAAGAACGGCGATTTTTCCTTTGTGTATGCAACCAAGTAATAAATCATGGTTGCCACTGACATTTTATTTCTTTTGTCAGACAATATGCCAAAACTGTACGCAGGATTTATTTTCGGACGAGACTGGAATTGTAAGAGAGAATATCACATATCTACTTTCTAAGTAGGGGCGGTATACACCACAAATTATTCGCAATTACCATTTTTAATCTTCGTTTTAAAAGTTATTCAAAGAGAGAACTGGTAATCCGGAGTTATTTTAAGGAGAGTGCATTTGCTACTTACGTGTAGGGTTTCCCGAGTTCCTTGCTGCTTAACATGATGTATACCGTTAACCTACACAGCTGCCCCAGGCTAATTTTCATGTCAATAATGAACTTCCAAACAAAATTATTCTTGAAAAATACATTTTTTGTTACCTTGAAATTACCAGCAAATGGATTCAATTACGAACTACTTTATGAAGTAAATAAATTTATGAATACTTTATATGGCTTTATTAAAGATTGGTTTCTATTTGTAATAAATATTTTATGAGTACAGACACTGTAGTATTTTGTTTCGTGTTAATTTCAGCCCTACTAAGAAATAAATAATTTGACGGCGTCTCTGGTGGCAACACTGCACCGGTAGTGTACTTTTGCTTGTAGCATATTCACCGATGAAAATACATGACAGTGGCAACCTGAATCTGTGCTCTGTGGTTCCATACGTACGTGATAAACAATCCTCTCCCGTTGCCTACACGATTTTACTAATCTCGCCCCCTTTTATGTCTTTCTCTCGTATAACTTTCTATTTGAGAATAGAACGAGACCTCATTCGACGACACCTGTCGAGGCAAGACTGTCAAATCTCGTCTCGTCTCGTCACCATGACTACACTCTCCCCATTATTCCCTCCCCCCATCATATTTTAGTTCCACGTTTTTCTGGCCCTTCAATTTCCTTCGTAATTAACTCATTGTTCATTATGCCAATAAATATGTATTGAAGACAGGACAATAAAGGTAGAAAGAGATTCTCTAATATAACGGAAGAAGCAAACAAATACATCATATTCTTTCTTGTAGACACTTGTCTACAAGTATAAAAAGTAGGCTTAATTCAGGAAATGCATGTTACTTCTCTCTTCATAAACTTTTGTCTTCTCGTTTAATATCTAAGAATCTAAAAGTTAAAATATACAAAACAGTAATTTTGCCTGTAGTATTATAAGGGTGTGAAATTTGGTCCCTTACATTGAAAGAGGAACATAAATTGAGAGTATTTGAAAATAAGATCCTTAGGAAAATCTTTGGACCTAAAAGGGATGAGGAGACAGGTGAGTGGAGAAGGTTACATAATTTAGAACTACATAATTTGTATTCATGTCCAGATATTATCAGAATAATTAAATCAAGAAGACTTAGGTGGGCAGGCCATGTGGCACGAATGGGAGAGGAAAGAGGAGTTTTCAGGATTCTTGTTGGGAAACCTGATGGTAAGAGACCAGTAGGAAGGCCAAGACGAAGATGGAGGGACAACATCGAGATGGACCTAAGGGAAATCGGTAGGGATGGAAAAGAATATATAGATCTTGCTCAAGATAGGGACAGATGGAAGGCCTGTGTTGCTGCAGCCATGAACCTTCGGGTTTAAGAAGGCTAGAGAGTTAGTTCGTTAGACACTTGTCTTTTTTGTGCATGTGTATTCGAAGATAATCGATATTGGGCCTTATGTCGAAGAGAATCAAATATATTTTTCAACAGTGAGAGTCAAGTAAGTGTCAGAGACAGGAAATTCGACAACAATACAAATCTAGCTCAACGTTTACCACTCAGAACATTTTACACTACCAAGAACATCTCGTGTGAGTCCAACATGTCATCATAACGTATCTGTAAGAATTCCACACAGACAGGACATTTTATGACTGATAACGAAACTTTTTTTCTTTTTGATTCGAATTTATTAAATATAAAGCACATAGAGTAGACACATTACATTGACTCAAGACTTGAAACGTGCACAGTACGTATTTTCCAGTATTATTCCTAAAGTGGAGCGTATAACATGACCCCTCAAGAAAGCGCCAAGGAAATGGTGTACAGTGGGATCCATGAGTATTACCGTGAAAATTGTCCATCACCATGTTCATACCCTTTATTTGACCAATATAAGCTTCAAGAATTAAAAGAAAACTCAAAACAAGCTGTTGACGACTTTTGCACCAGCAGGCATAAAAATCCATCGCTTAAAAACACACAGGATGTAAGAGAAGAATTAATGAAAATAGCCATGGACAATTTGCACGGTAATACTCATGGATCCCACTGTACAAGCGTTCACCTAGGCGAGTACTCTACTTTTAAAAATATCTATTGTAGTATTATCAAGCGTTATAAGATATAAGAAATTGCACTTTGCTAGACGAAAGACCATAATCTTTTTTAAAAAAAATAAGCATGACGTGGTTCACTTTGATGACAGAAAATTATATTTACCACTAACTAAGGTTAAGTTTCCAGCAAGTTTTATGTATTAATCCGCGTGAAAACGGCGCTCAGTACAGTCCGTCCCAGTCTTGCCTCAACCGCCGAGCTGTTCATATTGCAGACACTGAGGAAATTGTCAGTATTGCAGGGGAACTATATTCTGCGCGCACGTTTGGGTCTATATATGCGAAAGTTGCTGCAAACGTAACCTGTCGCGGGGTTTACTTTCACCAAGATGCGTACTTAATAGGTAGCGTTACAATTTATAAGATGGTGTGCATGTACTTTTCATATTTATCATTCATTACTCATATCTATTGTTTATTATTTTATGTTGTTTTTCTGCTAAATTAGGTTTGTCGCAACGATGATGAATGATGATCAAATGTTCATAGATACTGGTATAGCATCATTCATTTGAAAAATGATCTTTGTGAATGGAAAACCGAGTGAATCACGTGAACGAATATAGCAAACGTAGTGGGACACAAATCCCCTTCATTGATCCGGAAATCAATCAATGTGCTTTTTCGATATCTAAAGAACTAAATATGCAGTAATATTGATGCTGATTTCGAATGCAAATCCATTGTTAAGTAAAATTTGAAAACAGCTCTTTTTTTACTATTTTTGAATGTAACGATGTAAGATAATATTTAGGCGATATCATATAATACGGAAACTTGAAAGATGGAATGAATAAATGAATAAACTTAAAAGATCGACAACTACCTATAGTGTGTAGTAATATCAGAGAGGCATATTACGTTAGCGATTAGGTTTCGTGAACACAGCTATGTTTTATTATTTTCAAAATCTTGTGGCAGTAGAACGTACGAAAATGGAAAATTAAAACATCGGTTCCACAGCACTTGCATTTATTGACATTTGCATTTCCCCATACACTTATTTTTAATGAGAATATGTCAGCCTTGATATTAATATTGTGAATGTGCTGATGAGATTGCCTTTATGTTCTCTCTTTCCAGAGTTATTTCGATAAATGAAACCTACAGCTGTCTCTCTGTTTGGTATTTGGTACCTTCACATGTTGTCTTTTATTTCGACTGGTAATATCATTGTTGAGGACGTCGAAAATGACGAGACTTTGTCCCAACTTGTCAAAACGGTAACTTCAAGATATCTTTCTCAGTACCAGTGTACTACAGTAATCACAGATCATGCGATTGAAGAGAATTTTGTGGAAGTCCTTGGCTCGAAAGTTATTATCCAGCTCTCAATGAGTGATGAGTTGAATTCAACAGAGTGGAAGGATGTTTTAGCCGATATGCTCTCAGATGTGCTAGTCCAAGGTTGCTATGGGTATATAGTCAGCATGAGGAATCATCAATGGTGCTTGCCCATTCTGGTTCATGGCGTGAACGAGGCTAAATTTCATGAGGAAGGGAGAATTGTGATAATTTCCACCGATGTAGTAGAAGAGGACGAGGTGAGGAGTTCGCTGGCTCACCCTGTCTTCCAGAGAGTGCCGAACTCTGTATGGATGCAATCTGTTCACAACGAATCATCTACTCGGTACCATATCCTGACGCAATCTTTCCTGAACTGTTCCGCTCAGCTGCTAGACAAGTGGGATGAGAATCTGTTCCTGCTGGGGCAGGACCTGTTCCCGAACAAGACCAGAAAGTTGCATGGAAAGGTGCTGAACATCAGTACCTTCTCGTACCCACCCTTCGACGTCATCTACGAGGAAGACAACGTCACCAAGTTTGATGGTACCGAGTTTCGCATCTTGCGCGCGTGTGCAAGGCTCCTGAACTTCACCTGGGTCGCAACGGTGAGACAGAAGGACAGATGGGGAGGTGTGAATCCGGACGGATCCGGTTTCGGCGTGATGGGTGACATATACACCGAAAGGGCGGTGATTGGAGTGGGCACCTTCTACATCGAGGAGAACTTCTCACAGTACATGGACTACACCATACCGTATCGGAGGACTTTCATGTCTTTCCTAACTCCAAATCCGAAACCGCTTCCTAAGTGGATGGCTCTTTTTCTGCCATTCCAGAAGGAAATGTGGGGAGGGTTGCTTGCATCTTTGGTCTTTGTGTCCCTAACTCTATGTCTCTTCGCTCGAGTACTCCAGAAACTGCTTCCGGACGACGACGGCACTCGCTACTCTAGATATCAAGATTGTGCTCTCTACACGTGGAGTTATCTCAATCAGCTAGGGATCAAGCTCCCAGAATCTTCGGTCATCCGCAACTACTTGATATGGAGCCTCGTTTTCTTCTTCCTCATCGCCAACGCATACTGCAGCGGGCTGGTCTCTTTCCTCACGATCCCCGTGTACTACCCACCCATAGACACGATCCAGCAGTTGCTGGACAGCCGGCTGGAGTGGGGATCCAGGCACCACTTCTGGGGAGAGATCGTGAAGGAATCCGCAGATCCCGTGACGCGCGCACTCTACCCGAAGTTCAGGCAGAAGAAAGACGTCGATGAGCTGAAACGGCTTCTTTGGAGCGGCAAGTTCGCCGCGGTCGTGGAGAAGATAGATACCGGGTTCTTCTGCAACGGGGAGTATGTCGACAGGAACCTTCTGAAGGCGCTTCACATCACCAAAGGGTACGCGTACGACGGGGACATCGCCCTCATGCTGCAAAGGAAGTCTCCGCTGAAGAAATCACTCAATGGCGTGATCCACATGCTCATAGAGTCAGGACTCACCTTCTTCTGGGAGAATGAAGTTATCCATGACTACACCGACCAGCGCCTTAGCTCTCTGGTTCAAGAGAAGGACAGCTCGCCGATTGCCATAAAGATAGCTCATTTGCAGGGTGCGTTCTTCCTATTGGTGGTAGGACTGTTTCTCTCCTCTGTTGTGTTGGTATTCGAAGTTGTGCCTTGTAGAAACAAAGGAAGGAGATCAATTGGGATTTTACATGCTCTCCCTTGTGTCTATATTAAAAAGACGTAGTAGGTAATTGACACGTATTTTCACAGGTACAATGGAATCCATGAGTATTACCGTGCAAATTGTCCATGACCTTGTTCATTAATTTTTCTCTCACATTCTATGTGCTTTTAAGCGATGGATTTTTATGTATGCTGGTGCAGAAATTAACAGCTTGTTTTGAGTTTTCTTTTAATTCTTGATGCTCTTATTGCGTCAAATAAAGTCTACGAACATGGTGATGGACAATTTGCACGGTAATACTCATGGATTCCACTGTACCATACTTGGAATGAAGAAATATTATATATGTTAGAATATATACACCCGCATGTTGATGGCTTTGTAAATAACGTTATAGTCCATGTAAAGTTATCACTGTGAAAACTAATACATGCTTTATCGAATTATATAATTTTTCTGTACGTTAGAGAATCTCGACATATTACACGAAAATAGACGAGAACGCTTACATTTGTATTATTTATGGAATGTTTGTATGTAAATAAATCAGAATGCTTGTTATATTGTTGGAGGGAAAATAATCGGTTTCGGATTGAGAATCATCAGCCACCTTATCGTTGTCATTGTCCCATAACGAGCAGAAAACGACGTTAAGCAAGAATGCAAAATACAAAATGTTTATTTACCTTAGGTTCACAAATATTTATACTGATCAATATTTATAGATTTCAAGGCAATTTGTACACGCTGTTATGAATAGTGACAATAGTTTCGATGTGTAATTTCTAATCTAAATGAACTCATTTTTTACATACTTGTACTTTTTTTATGTTTACACTGCGCAGCTTTTTCAGTTGATAGTGCAATGTTTTTACGTTTGTAAATTCATGTCAGTTTACCTACCTTTTTTACACTTATAATTAACCTACAGTTATAAGGAAAGTGAAAAAGAATCATTGATATGCACTGAATCCACAGGTATTTCGGATTGCTTTATTATGTCAAATTATCTTATCTTCCTAGAAAAGATATAGATCATTTGTGGCACAATACAAGCAGAACAAGCATGCTTCAAAACATGTAATTCAGAAATTACAATATAGGATGTTGGTGCAGTATGCTGGAACACAATTCCTTATTAGCCAACGTATTTAGGAACACTAGAAGTACAATCCATGCACTTATATGTATAAATTGTGCCTGTGCATTTAAAGAACAATATCAATTAATTTGAATTTTAAAACACTGTAGTAATTAATAGTGAAAATCTTACACTTTGTGTCATCACACTATTATATAGAAATTATGTATAAAACTGTATGTATCATTCCAACTCTTGGCACATATTATTTATTTTTCTTACACAGTATTTTTATATTTAACAGGACACATAAGCAAGATTATTAGAAGTAATCATAGGCTGAATTATAGCCTGTGATAATATATTCTATTTTAATCACTTGACGACTAAAGGTATGTACTAGTGTGCTGCATCGAGGCCTTTTTGCTCGATCGTCTAATAGTTCGCACGGATGACGCTAGATGGCTTACGGAATGGACAGTTTCTTTGTTCGAGCGAATAACGCTCGATCATTCAAACGATCGGTCCTACGCTCGAAGCCCAGAAGTTCACGTGTAACAGTAATTTTTCTGTAGTAGTGGGCTCTCAAATATGGATCGTGAAGTGAAAGATGCAGTGAAATTGAAACTGAAGTGAGCATAGTCATCATCTCCATGTTAAAATGTAATTTCGTCTATCTTACCAAATAGATAGCAATATATGAAAATGAATAGATGATTATGGGCTGAAACTATCATGACGAATTTTTACACATATATTTGTACGATTATTGTCCCATTGAAATGATATTTGATATTCTATATATGAGAGAGATTCGATCGAGTATTTTCGAGCGAATGTGGTCCAATGCAGTACTCTAGTAAGTACGCCTAAGATATTTAACAAACATTCTGATTAAATTTAGAATTGAACCTGTACAACACAGCATAAAAAGGGTCCAACTAGCCCACCTATATAAATTGCACGTTTTCTGATACACAGACTTGAAATACTGTGTTAAAAAGAGTAGTATGTTACAGAGGTACAAATAAAATCCACAGTGAGTGTTTAATAGGTATTGTGTAATTAGAATGATTTATTACTGAAATCACATTCTTTCCTCTCCCCCCGCACTTATAGACATAGAAACCAGTAATGGTTTACCTTTAATTGCTTTAACAAAACTAAAAACTTACAAACATTACAATTGGTTTATTGACGAGATATGATTTTTTTTCAAGATTGAGAAAATTAGCAGTTTTTAAGTGTAACATATTAATCACCAGATGGTTTTGTGATTGATTTGTGATTTGTGTTTGCGGAAAAATACACATTTCTATAAAATTATTTAACCTGAGTAAACTCTGCATGGCTTAACATAATATTTTAGTATGCATTTGGGCTGTATCACGACTGTATGGTGTCTGCCCACAATATGAGACGAGGTGAAGTTACTCCGTCAAGGCTGGTGCTTTTATAACAAGCGCTGTCCTAGTTGACGCGTCTTCATAGACAAGAATCTTCGTTTAAGAAGCACCATTCGGGGGTCACGGCGTCTGCACGAATGCCCCTGTCGGTCATCCTCTGGCGGTGGTGAGCGAAACGATGCATCACAAACTTCGACTCTACGTAGGGGTCGCTCCACAATCTCTCGGCCAAGGCAGCAGCCCTGGGCCACACCTTCACGTCCAGGGAGTTCTCATCAACAAGTTCAGACCACATGGCGACCTCGCCCCCAAGTAAACGGTCTGCTTTTCCTCGAGGTATCAAGGAAGTGATCTTGTTGTCGTAGACAGTTCTCCAGTTGTGGTACGAGGTGGTTCCCCAGAAGCCGTGATCGAGGTACCAGGCGTCTTTGGTGGATATTACGACACGGTACCCCAAGTCCATGAGTATCGTTGGTAGGTTGTTGGTTGCTGGTACCCAGGTTTGGATCACGTAGCGTCTGTTGTCCAGGTACCTGATGACGTCTCTGTCCGTCAACTTGCTCGTCCATAAAATGACAGGTAAGGCGTTTCCAGCGCTGGCCCTGTCCAGAGCTCTTAAAGCTTTGTCCTGGAAGATCAACCACAGGTCTACAAAGTCGTCCACGGTTCGGGTACCGTTCCTTCTCTCCAGCCAGTCCACGATATCATCCGTGGAGTTCCAGCACTGGAAGAAGACCTCGTCGCCTCCCATATGGAACGCGCTGCTCTGGAACGACTCCAGCATATCATTGTAGATTCTCTCGAGGACGTTATACACATTGTCGTTGATGGGGTTCAGCTGTCCGCATGGGGGTTGTATGCAGTAACCCCTCCACGGTTGCTCGTTCACGCATACGGCAAGCTCCCCCAAACCATCCTCGCTGCCCCACTGCCAGCCATTTCCTGCGTGAGCAGGAGCGTCCAGTTCCGGAATCACCTGAACACCATGCAGAAGTCCATACTCGACTATACTCCTCACGTCGCTCATGCTGTAAGTCTCCGAGGCGGAGTACGCCCCCCACTCCGCCATCTGAGGCACCCTCTCCGATTTGAACGGAAAGCTGTGACTGTCCGTGAGATGCCAGTGGAGAACGTTCAACTTACTGTACGACATGGCGTCGATGGTCCTTCTGATAGACTTGATGCTGAAAAAATGCCTCGAAGTGTCTATCAGAAGTCCACGATGCGTGTATATGGGTCGGTCGACAATATATGCGCGGGAAATTATGCTGAAATGGCCCGAAGAATCGTCCCACACTAGGAGCTGGCTCAGAGTCTCAATTCCATGGCGAGCCCCGAAGTAAGTGTTGGCCGTGATCCGTACCTGAATGCGTGGCAGCACCGTCACTATCCAGAGTGTATAACTCTCGTCCGTTCCCCACTTGAGAGCAACATCGTCGCTTCTCACGTTAATCTCCACCGTAATAAACACATCGCCCTTACCCAGCAGACACGCAGAGCTGCTCGGCATCATGTTCTTCAGCTGCCTGAGGAATGTTTGGGACGCGCGAGTGAGCATGTCCTCCACCCTCCTCGAGCTCACGTTGCTCAGCGAGATCTTGAGATCCTCGGCGCAGAACGGCAGAAGGCGGGTCCCCAGTTCGATCTCCCCCGTGGGACTCGGCCAGAGGGCTCTGAACTCGCCGCATGTCAGCTTGCAGGAGGACAGGGACTGGGAGGAGTTGCCGAGAGCCACCTGTGTCTTCTTGCAGCGCCCCGACACGCAATTCCACGACCAGATGACGTGCTTTCTGGAAAGAGAGAGAAATGGTGTATTCGTTACCCATAGGGTTATTAGACGTCCTCTCTTTCCCGGACATGTCCTACATGTTAGCCTTACGTCCAGAGTCCTGGAGGAATTTTAAAAAAATCATAAATGTCCTACATTTTTAGTATCACATAATATTAATTAAGAAAATGCGCTTTTCGATTGAACAAAGAGAAATCAAGCAAGTTATAAGTCGATGGACTGCACTCCAAAACTCAACACTAAAATTTTATTTTGATTCATTGTCAGACATTGGAATCGCTGATTTCAATTTCTACGTAGATGAAGAAAAATCACTCATCCAAGACCCCGAGTGAGGAAGAGACCCCAGGTCATAATGTTAATGTTAAGGGAGCATTTTCATTAATTTTTATTAACTGTTGAGAGAAATAGTTTTTCATAGATTCTTTAATATGTTTGGTACTGGTTCAGTATAATTTCAGAGTTTCATAAGTATATTTTGACTAAACATGAAATTTTTAGAAAAATTGGCGCCTCTGAGAAATACAACTGAAAACACGTGTAGTAACAAGTGTATTGTTTAATATTGAATACAAGTTAGGAAATTTTGTGAAAAGAAAACTCAAAAATAATAATTTTTATAAACTGAAAATGTGACAATTTCACATTCCTTACTAACATGTTCTAGTAATGTTTATTATGTACTGCGCATGATTTGTGTTCTACATTTTGAATAAAAGTCATACATCTTGGATCAGCATGTCCTAAA
Organism: Lepisma saccharinum; assembly: GCF_977018435.1. Lineage (NCBI taxonomy): Eukaryota > Metazoa > Arthropoda > Insecta > Zygentoma > Lepismatidae > Lepisma > Lepisma saccharinum. The sequence continues at coordinate 2,109,885 of NC_139250.1, read as the reverse complement.
ATTCCCTATAGTAATCTGGTAACCGTAGTTACCCAACATCGCCCAATTAACTGCCTCTTATGTCTCGAGAGATATGGTTTAGCAAGTACAATAACTTTTTGATTATTTTTTGAAAATGAAATAAAGGGTTTTCCAATAAGGGCGGGTCGATGTTGGCAGCCTGTGGCGGCCATGTTGTTTTGGTGGCGTCTGTCTAATCTGTTGTTTCTTTTTCAGGCACTGATGCCAAATCACCATGGCAAGTTTCACAATTGAGCAGCGCGTCCAAATGATAAAACTCTATTATCAAAATGAGTGTTCGTTAGTGCAAACGTTGCGCGCGTTGCGCCCATTTTACTGCAGACGCGGTGGCCCTTCAAAGTCGACTCTCCAACGTTTGGTGACCAAATTCGAAACGACCGGTTCGGTAAACAATCAGCCAACACCCGTACGTCAAAGGAACGCCAGATCGGCTGAGAACATCGCCGCGGTCTGTGAAAGAGTGCAGGAGAACCCCAGGCAGTCAATTCCTCGAGGTGCACAAGAACTCGGCCTTTCGCAGACTTCAACTTGGCGAATTTTGCGTCGGGACTTGGGCCTACACCCGTACAAGATCCAACTTACCCAGGAGCTCAAAGTTAATGACCATAGAAAACGCCGTTTGTTCGCTGACTGGGCTTCGGAGCGTTTGGAAGAGGATCCCAATTTTGGCCTAAAAATCATCTTTAGCGACGAGGCGCATTTTTGAATGAATGGCTATGTTAATAAGCAAAATTGCCGTATATGGGACGACGCCAACCCACACGAGGTTCACCAGGTGGCATTCAATCCACAAAAAGTTACTGTTTGTTGCGGATTTTGGGCCGGCGGCATCATTGGTCCGTACTTTTTTTGAAAACGACGTTGGTGAGGCCATCACAGTCAACGGCGAGCGATACAGAACGATGATAACCGATTTCATTTGACCCAAATTGAACAATATGGACATAGACGACATGTGGTTCCAGCAGGACGGCGCTACGTGCCACACAGCGGACGCCACGATGGACATTCTGCATGAACGATTTGAGGGTATGGTTATCTCTCGCAGAGGTGACGTGAACTGGCCACCAAAATCGTGCGATTTGACCCCGCTAGACTTTTTCTTGTGGGGTTTACTGAAGTCGCAGGTCTATGCCAATAAGCCGCAATCGACCGATGCCCTTAAAGTCAACATCAGCCAGGCCATCACTCAAATTCAGCCATATATATGCGGCAGAGTCATTGAAAATTGGACCACTCGGATACGTGCCACCGTGAGAAGCCACGGCGGACATTTGAACGATGTTATATTCCATACAGAATGGCATACATGGGCCTTTCAAACAAAAAAATAATTTCGTTCATACCTCACACACAGCTTGTTTTATTCCATTTCAACATCGACCCGCCCTTATTGGAAAACCCTTTAGAATCCCTCAAGTATATGAGACTTCGGCACACAACTGTCGCATGCAATAGGTGCGAAGAAAATATAGAAGGATGCACATAAAATGTCGATGCATTGGTAGGGGGGGGTCAAGATATCTAGCTAGGAGGTTGACTAGCAAACTAATACTTTTACAATCTGAGCGTAGTGAGCAGAAGGTCCTTGCATAGAATGTAGGGATTCCATATTCCATTCAGATATCACAGGTCACATCTGGTTCGTCAATATACCCAAAGGATGAAAGGTCAACTGAAAACCACATGGACTACAAAACAAAGATAAAGCTATTGCATCGTACCACGAAGGCACACAAGTTGTGTTTTGGTAGGGTCCCACACATTTCTGATCTTGGCCTTCCTGTAAATCCATTTGTCTTTGAAGCAAAAATATGGTATGATTTTTAAGAACTGACACACTCAATAAACCATTCCAAGAGTTGCTATTTAGCTCCTTAAAGAATTCACAACATCATTTCCCACTAGATTTCGGATCAAATTTACTTGTTGATGAAAACAACATCTCTCTTATAAACTAGTAAAAGCCATTTGAAACGAAGATTCTGTTGTATCACTGGATTGGAAGAAATTAACACAATTCTATATTCAAATGTCTGAGGAATATCTAATATTGAAATCTAGTCCAGTTATTTGTAATTAATGTCACTGAACTAAGTAAAATAAAAATGCACAAAATATGGGATAGCAATGTATATCCTAGTAACACAAACTTTTGCATTCTTAACGCAGAATATTAGGATTAATATTCAATATCCAACCGATCAGAGAATTCAACCCTATAATTAACACTTAGCTCAGTGACATACTCTTCTAATTAAATACAATAATCCTTTTAGAAACTACAAAACTCTTCTTTTAAGCTCCATGGTTTAATCAGTACAATATTACACATGTAGAATTTTATTTGTTAAATCAACAAAAATAATGCAGGAATAAAAGAAGAAGAAAATGTACGTACATAATGCTCAATTGGCAATTTCAGCCCATAATTGTGTTTCTCATTACAACACAGTTTTTCAGTTGGAAAAACAAGTTACATACTATTACATATAAACTAAACATATTAAATTATTTAATAGCATTGGGCTCATGGGCGTAACTTGCGACCTAATTTTGAGGGGGAAGATTCAAGCTGGGCGTAATTTTGAGGGGGCAGAATCAACCGGGGGCTTGAGTTTGCGGGAAGAGATTCCATCCAATAAAAACAGGATTATTTGCTAAATAACTGTGACGTTTGCAAAATCACAAATATTACTCTTTATTTGCTCCTCAGATCCCCTAACTTGTACATTTTAATAAACAAACCTGAAAATTGGAAAGATTCAAAAGTTCCTCCTTGCCCCCGCCAAGTTACGCATATGATTGTGCTCGTCTCATGTCTCAGTATTTGTGAAAAGTTTTGTGCTGTATCGATAAAATTCTTATTCTTATTTACAACGACTTAATATGGCTTGTTCCAGTGTTTTATATAGGTAGCTTACATACATAAAAGTAAATTCAGTGTCATTTATTAAAATGAAACAATTAATGTTTTATTTTAGCAATGAGACGATGTGATTCTTTGTTTAATTTAATGTACTGAATTACACCAATATTACAATACTTTTGACACTCGTTCAAGGTATTTCTTACAATTAGACTAATAAATATCGAACTTACCTGTCAGTCTTCTGACTTGAAATTCCATAAAAGGACAGGTACAAAATGATTAGGCTGGTTGTTGCAATGCATGTGCTCGTAATGGGTCCCATCTTTCTGAAATACGTAAATAAGCAACAATAAAAATCGTGAACAACAATCTAAGCTGTGCAATTTACACTGATCAAGTCAACATAAATGTCATATACATCATATTCCTTATTTCCTGTGACATGATCGAGACACCCTGATAGATCTAGGTAGTTTATTTTCGATGTCTGGGGAAAAGGAAGAGGGTATGTTACTTTGGACCATGACATTGTGCTTAAATGTAATCTATTTTCCCCTATTTGCTTCGATATGATACTGGGTCTAACGTCTTCCGGCATATGCGTAGCTTGATGATATTTGTATTGTTTCACAACACATTTCCATTTTTATTTAGATTATTTCGTTCATTCGCGCTGTTGTATTTATTTATTCATTTCCAACATTATACAGAAAATTCCAATGTACACCACTGTTACACATACAATCATAATCAAATGTCACAAAGTAAAGATGAAAATGAACATACGAATAAAATACAAAATGTTTGGCAAGGACAAGAAGATATACAGATGGGGGACAAAATAATACGAACACCTGTGAAAAAGTATGCCACATTTCACACCGGCAGTACAGCAGCACCACCTGGCACTGAAGTCTGCCACCTAGTGGCTGTGAAGGGGAAAGCATTAGTCTGTCAACAGCAGTCATTGGTGGTGCATTCGTCTATCGTACGCTCTCAAGAGACGCTGCAATGTCAGACCTTACAGAGTTCCAAAGAGGCATGATTGTTGGAGTACGTTCACCTGGAGCCACGGTGACAGAAACCGCAAACCTTGTGGGGTGTGCAAGGAGCACAGTATCAGCCGTTATGACAGCGTACACAACACAAGTTAAGATGGCGTCTTCAAAGCACAACAGTGGACGAAAGACAAGGCTTGCTGCTTGGGATAGGAGGGTGTTGAAGCACATAGTGGCCCGAAATCACAAGTAATCGTTATCCGAGATAACATCTGAAATGAACAGGCATCTCCAGGACCCCTTTCAACCAAAACTGTCAAGAGGGAACTCCATGCTGCAAACATTCATGGCCGAGTGGCAATTCGTAAGCCATTGGTGACATCACGTAATGCTGTCAAGCGACGCCAATGGTGCAGAGCTCACAGAAGTTGGTCCCCACAGCAGTGGCAACAAGTCATCTGGTCTGATGAATCAACATTCACGTTATTTCAGACCACCGGGCGCGTTTATGTGTGGAGAACGCCCCGAGATGCATTTCATCCTGACTGCCTCTTGCCGACTGTGAAGCATGGAGGTGGGTCCATTATGGATATGGGTGTGATATCTTGGCACGGTGTGGGACCACTTGTTTTTCTGCATGGGAAGATTAACACCAATCACTATCGGAGCATTCTGGGGGATCATCTCCATTCTTTTGCCCAGACTTTATTTCCTGGGGAGCGGCCGCTTTTTCAAGACGACAACGCTCCTATCCGCACTGCTGGGTCTGTCCAAACATGTTTCGAAGAACATGACGATGAAGTAGGACATCTTGAATGGCCCCCACAGTCTCCTGACTTGAACATTATAAAACATTTGTGACGATATTTGGAGTCCAAGCTGCGTGCCGAATTCCGCCTCCAGCCACACTTTCGGAATTGAAGACTGCTCTGGAGGAAGAATGGCTCCATATTCCCTTAAACATTGTGCATGACCTCTATGCGTCCATCCCACGTCACATAGAAAGTGTACTTCAGTCACAGGGTGGTCCAACCCCATATTAATAAAGATTTTCTCTAATTTCACAGGTGTTCGTATTATTTTGTCCCTCATCTGTATATATATATAGGGTAAGTCAAAATGATGGACCCGATTTCAGACATTTATTCTGTGAAACATAATAAACAAATGTTATTGTGAGACATGTGCTAAGAAAGGTAAACTGTCAAAGTTTTTTTCAAACAAATCACAAGTGTTCTATGTGAGCACCTCGCCTAACACTGCACACATCAAGCCGATAGTCTTATCTCCTGCCAAACCTTGTGTAGCATGTTGCGGTCAATATCAGCAATGGCTGCTGTGATGCGGGCACGCAGGTCATCCAATGTTGTTGGAAGTGGTGGTACGTAAACATGATCCTTGACAAAACCGCACATGAAGAAATCACATGGGGCAAGTCGGGAGAACGAGGTGGCCAATGAAGGAGAGGTAGATCCTCCGGAGATGCACGGCCTATCCAACGTTGTTCCAATGCCCCATTGATGGTCGCAAACGTTGCCATGGTAATGCGCAGGGACACCATCCAATTGGAGAATGAAATCTGTGCTATCCTCTGCAAGCTGTGGAAGGATCCATAGTTGCAGCATATCAAGGAAAACAAGTCCTGTCACAGTACGTTCATGGAAGAAAAAGGGCCCATAAATCTTTTCATGGAATGGCACAAGAGGCATTCACTTTGGGAGAATCGCGTTCGTGTTCCACAAATTCATGGGGGTTAGCAGTTCCCCAAATCCTTACGTTGCGTCTATTCACTTTCCCTGAAAGGTGAAAAGTTGCTTCATCACTGTAAATTAACCTCTCAGAGAACCCATCCGTTTCCATTAATGCGAGGAAATCAGCACAGAAGGATGAGGGCAAATCATAATCAGTGTCTTTTAAGGCTTGAACTAGTTGCAAGCGGTAGGGTTTCATTTGTAAACCTTTCCGCAGAACCCGCCAGACAGTTTTCTGTGGAAGTTGAAGTTCTCTCGCTGCCCGGTAGGTGGACTTCTGTGGACTCCGCACAAGACATGTTCGCACTCGTTCCACTGTCTCTTCCCCAGTCGACGTATGGCAAGTCGATTTTCGTTTATAGATGCAGCCCGAATCTCTGAAATGTTTATACCACTTACGAATGGCCTTCCCCGTAGGTGGTTCTCTCCTATATTTGGTACGGAAATGCCGTTGCACACTAATCACAGACTTGTTCACGCAGGCACGTATCCAGAGGGGGGGCTTAGGGGGCTCGAGCCCCCCCCGAAAGTTTTAGGTTTACACTAGATAAAATGAGGTTTTTGGTTTCTTGTGGTGTGAAATAAAATAATGTGACAATAATTTAAGGAAATAAATAATTATCGAGGCAAGACGGAGAATGTTCCGTAACCCTGTTATTGATAATAGCACGTATCCAAGATGGGGCACAGGGGGCTCGACCCTCTCCCCAGGAAATTTTTCAGTTTACATTAGATAAAATTAGGTTTTTGGCATCTTGAATAATGTGAAAATAATGTAGCCTAAGGAGAGAAATAATTATCGAGGCAAGACGGAGCATGTTTATACCCCTGTTATTGTTAATAGCATGTATCCAAGGTGGGGATGAGGTGGCTCGAGCCCCCTCTCAGGAAATTTTTCAATTTACACTAGATAAGATTAGATTTTTGGCGTCTTCAAAAATGTAAAGATAATAAATTTATAAATCTGAGAGAAATTATTATCGAGACAAGACGGAGAGCGTTCTATAACCTTATTATTGTCAATAGCACGTATCCAAGGTGGAAATCGGGAGGCTCGAGCCCCCTTCAGGAATTTTTTCTGTTTACACTAGATAAAATTAGGATTTTGGCTTCTTGAATAATGTGATGATAATTTGGGAGAAATAATTATCGAGACAAGACAAAGAATGTTCTGTAACCCTGTTATTGTTAATAGCACGTATCCAAGGTGGGATTGAGGTTGCTCGAGCCCCCCCCCCCCAGGAAATTTTCTATTTTACACTAGATAAAATTAGGTTTTTGGCTTCTTGAATAATGTGACGATGATTTAAGGAGATAGAAAATTATCGAGGCAAGACGGAGAATGTTCTATAACCCTGTTGTTGATAATATTGCACGTAAACTTTTCTTACGCTTTCGGTGTTGTCGCAGCGCACTTGAGCACTATGTAGAGACTTGTCAGCATTTGGAAGCTGCACAACAAAGGTAGCACCACACGTAGGGCGATTCGTTGTAATTTCTAATCTCTGGAAAGCGGGAGAGGGAACGTTCTTGAATGAGAGAAGGAGTCGAAGTACTGGCAATATTAACGAATCGGGGCCTCAGAGTAGTGCTAGCTGGGTCCGAGGGCCGAAGAGATCAAGGCCTCTCTCTCTCTAAAGTGAATATTTCAGCAGTACCGGATACTGGAGTGGTTTATTAAAACAGAAATAAGCTGCATAGATCAACTGAAAATCAAAGTTTTGAGTGATGATTTAGTTTTGCCAGAACTAAATTTCGTATATGCAGTCCGAGAATTTCATGGTAAAAAAAAAAACATAAAAACTTTTGTTTAAGCCTACTGGGTTCGAAACACATTCAAACACTTAACTACCATAAAGAGAGCCGAAAATTTTATGAATGTCGAGAAGAGAAAGGAAGATGTTGCATATGTAGACATTTTAGGTGGAAATTGCAGGCTCTGCCAGAACCCGAATCAGGGCTCTACCAACTGAGCCACCTAGACTTCAACCGATTTTTCGTTAAAATGTCTACATAGTACATATCCTGTGTATATCAAATCGTAAGGTGTTGCCTGTAGTGAACAAGCACAGAAAATATAGGAGAGAGAAGAAAACTGAGGAGCATTCCCATCGGTTGAGGTGAATTTTTTTCTGTGGTCAACAAGAGCTACTACTTCGAGGTGACAATGACAGTAGCCTAATAAGGGAGATTTCACACCGTGTCGCCTGAGGATTTCACAAGTCGAAATTAGGTTTGTGCGGCCTTTTGTGTCGCTACAGTGTGAAATACTCGAGAATTGTCTGCGTCCAGTTCGCAGCCCACAATTTGAATCTCGCGTTGTTGAGTGGATTGTCCATCCCTTGCATGTGTAACAGCTTCGTAAAAACACTCAAAGACACCATAGATGTTTTTATGCCAGATGAGAAGAAATGGACAAACACACATACCGAGATGGTTCCGGCACACAATGTTAATGCATGTAAACAGAGGAGTCGAGTGGTAAAAAATGTTCCGATTTCACGTTCTGATTAAAATGACAGTGGCGACGATTTAAGGGATAGTTGCTCCCCATTTTTTATTTTCTTGCCTCAACATTATGGCCTCTTAACGTTAAGCCTTATCTGCTAAGAGAAAGTAAACTTTCCTTGCACCGCACTCCACTACCCCCCCCCCCCACCTTTTTGGAACCCAATTGCCACCACTGGTCTTGAACATACAATTGTGAGGTTCTTACTATACCCCTTAAAAAAATAGTGTTGAGCCCCCCCCGAAAGGAATTCCTGGATACGTGCCTGTGTTCACGTGATAATCAAGCACACAGAAAGATCTCTGTTCTCCAGCCAACGCCATATTCCTGCTCGCTGCTGACTCCTAGCGGTAGAAAGTGGAAACACTGCGTGGAAACTAAACTTTGAAAGTTAACCTTTCGAAGCGCATGTCTCACAATAACATCTGTTTATTAGATTTCACAGAATAAATTTCTGTAATCGGGTCCATCATTTTGACTTACCCTGTATATAAAATAGTCCAATGTTAAAGACATGTCAAGGAACAGAAAATCCGAACAAAACACGTATGCATTCAGTTATTCTTAGTGATATTATATTCAGTTAATAAATAATGTAAATATGATTTTTTCCAATTATTTTTATGCATTACTGTTACTGTTCTACAATTTCGAACACTATACAGTGGGGCTTTTATGCCCAATTTCATAAGAATATTAGAGCATTATATTTTCCTATTCAAAATATTATCTATAAATTAGTGTTAGGGTAGGCAGTAAGTTCTTGTATCCTTTCCAAGGTAATTCTTGTTATTCATTTGTTCACTTGCAGTGGCGGTTAGGTAAGTCAGTTAAGTTCGTAAATGATACATGTATAGATTTTGTATTTGTTCATTTGCTGTATTTGTGCGATTCTGGCACAAGTGCCTTCTCGTGAATTCCGTACAAAATTCACTTTTAGGACAATGACAGGCATCAAAATATCATCAAAAGAACCAACTACGATGTTATTATTACCTAGTATGAAGATCGGATATTATGGAGCATAATTTCATTGCACATTCATATATCATGTCTCCGCTCTTTAAAATCCGTTTATGTTGTATTAAAAACTTAATATTTACAGGGAAAGCTAAAAAATTCTGAGGTGGGAGAGATAGTCGTATACTTAGCCCGTGCTTAACCCCTTGATGCCTTCTTATTGTCAGTTGTGTAGGTTAGGTTTTCGGATTGGCTTATTACTTGGAGGTGTTTTATTTATATTTTGATACTGCTTGCTTGTGTGCATCTCTATTTATTTTTTATGACACGCGTTGATGTAATTTGTAAAGCTATGGAATAGATGGAAAATAAGAGATTAACCATTACACTCATTACGACGAGAAAGAGTGAGAGGACTTCATTAAAATTACCACCCCAACATTAAGCTGGAATAACCGAGGGAAAATATGGTAGTGAGAGGAATTCGATAGAAGCCAGACTTAACGATCATTGGGGTCTCTATATTTGATTTTTGGGTAACACTTTACTATACCGGAGACGGATTTCTTCAAATTTAAAGGAGAAAGTACTTACGCAAATCATTTTCTGTAGCGTTGTTGATGTTCGGGAATGTAGTTTTGATCCATTTTAATGCGAATGCATGTGGTTTTCTATGAAAATCTCTTTCCGACGCGCTATTGCTGCTGCCGCCATTTGCTTTCTGCACGAGAGCAAAATACGCGCTATTGCTGCTGCTACAAGATGACGTGTCGAGGATGTGTCGTGAAGTTGTTGCCGGGTGTGGAACATGCCGTGGAATTTGTAATTCAACACGGAATCTTGAAGAAAGAAGTGGAATGCAGGACGTGGAAGGTTAAAATTAAAAGAATACCGTGTATTTTCTTTCGAGAGAAACCGATGTTGTCCGTATATGCTAAATTGAACGAAAGGAGTGCTAATGGAACCTAACCTAACAGGCCTAACCTAACCTAGTAGGCATACCTCGTCCCCGTGATGGTTCATGGGGGCTATCGTGAATTTTTGGGCTAACGTCAATGGTTTTTGGGGCTACCCGTGGATGGTTTGTGGGAAATAAGGAACAACAGTAAGTACTCGTTAATGTATGAAATAGACATTATTTTCGTTAGAAATTCATTATTTCACCTAAAGAAATGTTCCGCAATGCAGAATAGTACGTTAGCAATGTAAAAAATTGCGAAATAAATCATTGATAGGTGTCTCCGGTATAGTAAAGTAGTACCGATTTTTGTCATTTATCATCTCTTTTCTGTCACTTTCGACCTATCCCGACGATGAGGATGATATGATGAAAATGATGAAGGGAGAGGCACAAAGAACATCCCATGCCCAGGCCGGGATTGAACCCGGGACCTCTGGCGTCGTGCTGCACTGTGCTAACCACTCAACAACGGAGATCGGCACAGTGTGCCTCTGTCTCCTATCACTTCTATAGAGTAGTTCTCGGTTTCAAAGGGTTTGAACTCGGTACGTACATGCCATCACTACTAAGAAGCAAATAAACCCTCCTAAAAGTCGTCGCCTTGTAATGAAGGGGTACCAGGTTCGATGTCAGGTAGAGGCATTTTGCACAGTGATTGGGTTTCCACTTTAAACTGTAGGTCCAATCCCGATTACCCTCATTCACTCACTACCTTTCTTAAACCCGTAGATTTATGGTTGCTGCAACACAAGCCTTCCATCTGTCCCTATCCTGGGCAAGATCAATCCAATCTTTTCCATCCTTACCAATTTCCTTTAGGTCCATCTCAACGTTGTCGCTCCATCTTCGTCTTGGCCATCCTACTGGTCTCTTACCATCAGGTTTCCCAACAAGAATCCTACAAACTCTTCACTCGTCCTGCCCATCTAAGTCTTCTTGATTTAATTATTCGGTACTATTATCGTATGAGGGAAACACCTACAAATCATATATTTCGGACTTCTTTACATTGCTAACGTGTTATTTTCGAATGTGGAACATTTCCTAAAGTGAAATAATGCATATCAATGTCTATTTCTTAGATTTACGAGTACTTACTGTTACTTGTTGTTTCGAATCTGTAACACATTATGGCCGTGATAGCATACTGGTTTAGGGGGCGTTCTGAGAGTGTTTTGTCGATTTATGCAGTGTTGCAACCTCGTTCACCGGAAAATATCTACTTTCATGCCCGGATTTGAAATTATGCTAATACGTCGCAAACCACTGACTTTAGCCTCACAAACCATTGACGTTAGCCCCACAAACCATTGACGTTAGCCCCAAAAACCATTCACGTTAGCCCCAAAAACCATTTTCCGTAAGGTTAGGTTAGGTTAAGTTAGGTTAGGCAAGCATAGTTTAAAAAAATGGCGGTAGCAGAAACAGCGTGTCGGACAGAGATTTTCACAGAAAACAACACGCATTCACATTAAAATGGATCAAAATCTACATTCAGGAACTTCAACAACGCTAAAGAAAATGATTTCCGTAAGTACTTTCTCCTGTAAATTTGAAGGAATCCGTTTCCCTCATACGATAATGTTACCAATTATTCTAATAATATCTGGACATGAATACAAATTATGCAGTTCGAAAGTATGTAACTAAACGCATAAAGTGGACTTAAGACAACAAATCAAAGAAACAAACCCTACCAAAAGCATGACCTTGTTAGATATCCAGTCGTTCTGTTGTTACAACTTTTAAGCCGTTTTTGTCCATGAATTTACTTTCTTAGATAAGGCAATAGAAACACTTACTTGTGTGATTTGAGTTGAATCTGTTGTACGTAAAACAACTCCTAATATCTCAACACGAAAAGCCTCGAACACTGCATCGCACACTTCACCATTAGGCACAAGCAGCACGAAATTATCTTCTGCTGGTGACATCTGGTGGAAGGCATGATAATTGCAGGTTGTCTGTGAGAAAATCCGTGGCTGATTTCGATCTATTGCATCAAAGGACGCGAGGACTTTCCAAGCATTCAAGGAAAGGAACCTGTTGTTTTTCGTGTAGAACTAGCGCAGCATTAACTCCGCAACTTCCTGTTTTCTTAGTCGAGAAGAGATACCCAGATGATAATGACGTAATGTCTACACGAAGTGCAGGGTGTTTCTAAAGTTTGTTGCACGTTTTGCAATTTTCATTTTGAAAGGTGTTCACTATGTTTTCCAATCAAGATAAGTTTGTCAAAGATTGTTTTAAGCCAACTTCTAGTACAGATGGACTAATCGGGACTAGGACGGACTACAGTTTAAAGTGGAATCCGCCCAGCAACTATCTAACTGGGCCTCGTTGATTAGGCTATTGTGTTGCGACTACATCATGGAGGAGGTCCATTTTCAATTCATGGAGCTATAGATTTGAGAGTTTATGATATGGTTGTTTTCTTTATTTAAAGCTTGAAATAAGAGGCGCAGTATTGTCTTGAAAACAACACCTGGATTGCACCTCCCTGGGGGGAAAATGTCATGGGGATGTCTGTATTACAGTTGAAGATTTAACACTGAACATTCATTATAATGACTAATAAACAATACGTTTGTTTGGCAATAAGCAGAAATTGTCGGAGTTACCAGTTCACCCGGCCTGGGCGTGAACGTTCTTTTGTGTCTGTTCCATCAAGCGTAAGGAGTCCAAACGAACAATAATGCAGATAATTTTCAAATGTTGGCATCCTCGATAGCAAAAGGAGGTTCCAAATCAATTACCTGTTGACCCTGGATGACTTGAATGGTGAAACGGAATTGAAGAAAGGAAAGGACATCTGGAATACAGAATCTCGTGCTTGCGAGATCGTGACGAAGTTCATTTTATGCTCACAAGGAGAACTCCAAACCTAGGACGATAAGTTACAAGTATGCAGAGCTTCATTTCGCAACAGGCCGCGCACCTTGACTTTGGTCAGTATATTTAGAAGGCGTGCCTGAAACACATGCAACCACATGGTGTATTGTTCCATTTGTCACGGAACCAGTTTGTCACTGCCAGCAAATCCTAATGATTGATAGTTTCTAAGTATGTAAAAGTATAAGAAATTCTATTCGTCATGCGTTTTCTGTCTTTCAACAATACAGTTTGTGTGCTTCTTTTCCATTATTAGCTAATGTGAAATTGAACGTGTTGAAAAAATATTTCAACTCGTTAGTTCCAACACAAATGCTTTAGCACCGATTTCTACCCATTTTTCCGTGATTTACGAGGATAATAATGTCTGTGATACTACTCAGTGGCGGCGATTAGGAGGCGGGGGCCAGTTGCCCCGTCCCACTTTTTGTCACGTTTACCTCCGCACTATGCCAAACCTGATGTACCAACGGAAACTGTCCTTGCCCCCATTTTGGAAACCAATTGCCGCCACTGATACTACTACTAGCACAGCCACCAAAATTATTATTATTATTATTATTGGCACGTTTATCCTGGTTGCCCCTCTCCCCGCCCCTTAGACAAAAATTTGTGGTTGCTCCTCTGTAAGAAACAGGTCATACACATGCATAAACGAAGACAATAACCAGCGAACTGTATGCTTTTAAGAAGCGGGTGGTAAGTCTGGCAAACGTGTTTCCGAAACATGGCAACTCAGCAAACCTATAAATATCCAGTGTAGAATATGACTGCATGGCAGTGGAAAGATGGAACGATGTCCACTGTGTGAAGTACTGGACCCGGATATAAAACTCATTTGATTCGTGGTCTGGTCAAATGGACAGAAATTTGCCTGCCAAAGCCTTTCGAAACAGGAATGATAATTTGCACACAAAGATCATACCACGTAAAGCCACCTAGTATTGCCAGGCTCTTGATGTTTGTTCTTTCGTCAAAGTAAACTGTTTGCATGACGCATGAAAGAAAACATCCTTTAATATAAATCAGTTGATTGCACCAGATTGAGAACCTCAGGGCCGGTGCTAGTCATTTTGCCGCCCTGGGCGGTGGCGGCGCATGTCGCCCCCTCCCCTCCCCCGTCATTACGCAGCAACTGGAAATTGAAAATCAATATATTCCTATGTAAAACATCAAACTATAAAATAAATAATGAGGCTTGTTACGCTATTTCAGTACTCGCTTGACCACAGTTAAACCACATACTAAGATACTTCCTCTTCTGTGGTTAAACTTTTGAAAATGCGACACTAATTTTATGTTATTATATTTTATGAAAACTCTCTCTCTCTCTTAAACGTATCTTAAATGTAACAAGTATTAGGAAAGAAATGAAGGCTTGACTTCATATGTTTACCGTTGTAGGTCTGTGATTTAATGATTGGATTTTTAAAATAATTACATGCAACATTCCCGAATCTCCCGCGTGGGTGATCTAAGGCCTGAATTCTTTCCTGCGTTGTCCACGCATAAAGCGGCTCTGGGGTTCGCCCAGCCTCAAATTAATAGGTACCTGGGGGCAACCCTGGGAGATAAAGGCGGCCGAAGAGTGGTGCTGATCACATTATCTCCAAAATGGCCGAGATCGAGAATGCCCTATCCCCACATTCCCTAAATGTGTCTTCATGACACATAAAAAAATATATGCACAGGAAACCTTACCTTTACATGTAATATTCTTTTTCGTACAATGCTATTTTGCATAAAATGAAAACAAGCGTGTTTTAGGCATGATTGGCCGAAGATATAGTATTCTTATTAGCCTCAATTTCCAACAAAAAAAAACTTTGTTCGCCACTTGCCACGGTTACCGACAAAGTTAATAAATTCGAAGTTGTACACTCACATTAGGTGCAAAATCATGACCCTTTATCAGTTTAAGGTCTCAGTGTAATTGCGTTGTTATAGGCGAAAGCAAGTTCATCTTTTAATACAGTAGCCTACATTCCGGCAAGTTTTCTACACTTTTCAGACAAAAGATCAGATGGCATTTCGTTATGCTTACTAATATCATAAAGGAAATTGAAAGATTCACTATGATGTTTAAGCTGCTCAAAGCTTTCTCTTAGAGCTAAAATAATCGAAACTTTGAAATTTGTCATCACTCCTGCTGATATGTTTGAAAGAAATCATGTAACAGCATCTAACACATCGTGGATTAATGTTTTGAAGATATTTGCTCATTACATTACGTGGAGTTAGTGTTGACCACGAGACGAGACTTTGGCCTGTCTCGTCTCGTGGAAATGCTGTGAAATGCTGTCTCGTCTCGAAAATATTCGTTTGTCTCGGGACACATGATCAATCTCGTCTCGTCTCGAATTTTTAAAAGCCTGTCCCGTCTCGTCCCGTGGGCAACACTACGTGGAGTAAAAAGTCATACCAGATAACTAGTGAGCAAAGGAATACACTGAGCCTCATGTGCGACCATTTGGACAGTTTTTTTTTGTCGTCAATTATTTGAAGGAGCGCATCATTGACATCTCCCACTTGATATCTCTACGGAGTTAAGGCATCGAATCTGCTTTCCCACCTTATGGCACTCAGAGGTTTTAAAGTGAGACTACTGATATGTTCCTTGAAAACGGCGGGTTGGCATATTTAACTTCCAAGTTATATAATATAATATTATAACTTTCAAGTTTTCAATGGGCTTATTTTTTCTTCTCTTCAAATGTTGCCGCTCTGGGCGGTGGCACGGTTCGCCCCCCCCCCCCCCCCTTGTGCCGGCCCTGGACAACCTATGCGGCGTTATGCGTCGAAAACTTCAGAATATGTGTCACATGATTAGCTGCGTTGTTCCGTAACGTGCTGGAAATAAATTTTACGCAGTGTGACGTTTGCATTGTTGCTGACTAATGCGAGTGTCGTCATTATCTGCTCCTGGTGCGAGAATCGGTTGTGCTTGCAGAACATGCCTTCTCACTGCACATTACCCTGAAGTTGAATGACGTAAGTACATAGCATTTTTAATTTTCTCGTTGCATGTGTACATAATTATATATCTTCTATGTTGCAAGTGATATATGTTGATAGTTGATTTGCATACATTGGCGTAGCAACATATCGCGGGGCCCAGGGCGAGATTAGAATGCGAGACCCCAATCTGTTCTTAAAATTTGAAATCTCAATGTGAATCGATACAAAATCTTCAGCCATACATCAGCAAAAGGATTATCAAATTTAAATAATAATAAGAATAATTGAGGACTAAAAGTGGTAAACGTTGTAAATGTCAAAAGCGAAAGTGTTGGGAAATCGTATCGTTCCGCACATCAGCCTGTAAGAACGTGCACACTAGTGACCTCTTTACACGCCCTTTGAACTACTTAGAGGGCTACCAGCCACATTTCACGTTTACCACATTTCACAGTTTAACGTGGAAAACGGTGTTTGAATTATTGTGGCACTTACAGCGTTTACCAATTTTAGTCTTCAATTAAAAATTAAAATTCTATTTAATGATTTCACTCACCCTAAAAAAGTCTTACTCTGCTTTTCCTGGATCTGAATTCGCTCACGATTTCTAAAGAGTCTAGAGATGTAGTGATGTCGTTCTCTATGGATAATATAGAACCTGGCAACCTTGGCAAATTGACGGGCGATGTAGACTGTGCTCCGTAATTTTATGGAATTTAAAGACTTTTTAGTGAGTTATGACGACTATTCTAACCCATTGAGAATTGTATGTACTATAGTACAATGTAGAATAAGAATTACTATCCAATATGCAGCATTGATACAGATATTCAATCAATTTAGCCCGTTCCAGTGACCTCCTACACAAAATGTAAACAAACAGTATTGCCAACCACAGAAGGTGTTGTGCCAGATCAAGGCAGAAAGTGAACGTGCAGTAGTGTGAGTGTATTGAGTTATACAATTTAAAATGTGCGCAAGTAAGATAAAGGGTAAAACATGGCGTTGTTATTCTTGTTCCAAAGCGAGACCACAATCCGCCATGCCAGCAGAGGTGCCAACTCTTGTTGACCTTTACAAAATTATCCAAGATTTAAAAGAAGAAGTTACGAACTTTGAGTAGGTAAATATTGAAACTGAACGTGAACTTCGTAAATCTATATAGACTTTTTTTATATGACCATTTTGACTTTGTTATTCGTTAATTGTATCAGTTCATTTTGAATTTCGGAACTTAGATAACAATTGTGACTCTTATTTTAAGATATATGCCTGAAATGTTGTTGCATATTTCGAAGGCAATTTCACCATGTCTATGAAATTTCGTGAATTTTTGTCTTGTTCCTCGTGTATATAATGTTTCTCTATGTTCTCGACCCGGCAAGTTATGAGAAGCCAAAATTTGTGTTTCGCTTATCAGCCTGTTTAAGAGATCGCGCCAGTTTTTTTCATTCCTTTATTTAGTTTTCCGAATATACTAAAATCACACGATTATTGTCTGGTTTATTTCAAATACTAATATTTGACGCATTGATTCAGATTGTAACGTTTAACTAGAATCTAAAACCGGAAAAAAACATAATGTTTTAGTTTTGTTGCCCACAAAATTAGCTCTTTCTCACTTCTGTTTATTACAATTTTTTGTGTAAACCCCTTTCGGTCGCCCACCCCTATCCAACCCACTTCGATATCTTGAGTTGATGGTGTCGGGCCATCAAAACGGCTTAATATAAAGTGTACATAAGATAAAGTTTGTTAGTTTTGTTTCGGAGTTTTGCTTGTAGTACACAAAATTGACTTCACCAAAGCTTTTGTAAGATTGAGCTACCAGTAAAGTAGCAACACGCGGTTTAAACAGTGGCGCTTGTTTGCCTACAAGGCTTGAATGAATGCGTATGGGTACTTACGGGCTGCGTGTCCGTGGCCTGCCTCTCCCAACACCGGCTGCAGATGCTGTTAAATCATCTCTCCCGAGAACCGCTCTGGCGTGATGTAACCTTGAACGAGCGTCTGACTCCTTTGTCACCCGTGACCTTGCAAATTGGACGCGAAACGTGCTGGTCAGTTCGTTGGCTCCCATCAACGCCGAGTGACGTATTTGCCGAGGGCACCGTCTCGTATTTCTACCCTCAGTTCAACCGTGATCATAGGCGTAACTTGGCGGGAGCAAAGTGACACGTGCCCTCCTTAAATTTGCCCCTCCTTTCGAAAAATTGCTATGGTATTTCAAAATCTGAAAAAAAAAGATCAGTTAAGAATTCCTTCTAGAGCATTGACATGAATTTTCATGTGGTTTGCTTCCGCTTTTATCTAGATATTCTCAATAGTTTCGTAATTACGCAAGTCTATGAAAGTATTAATCCATTATCTATTTTTTATACAACGTCTTAATCTTTTCTACAGATTTTTATCATATTTCTACTTTCACTAGATCGATACTTATCCTCCGATTTTTATATTCTTTTACTTGTGCTGCCATCTATGTTTCTTTTTCGAAACTATTTTCTTTCCATTTAGTGTTATCGAAATGTCTGGTTTGTAACCAGTGTGCGAAGTAACGGGGTGGATGCCGGATATTCTCCCCACCCCACCACAAAATTATTTTTATCCCTACCAGGGACGTTTTTATCCCGCTCAAAGAAAACTGAACTCGAAGCACAGAGTATACCATTTTCTAAGTGTAACAATCACAACTGAAGAATCATTCGTGTCCATTTATAGTCTGGGGTCTGGGGTCCGGGGTCCTGGGTTCGAATCCTGGCCTGGGCATGGATGTTTGTGAGTGTCCATTCATCAATTTCATCATATCATTACTCACCTCCATCTTCGCAAATTAGCCAAAAGTGGCACAAAAAGCGAAGTAAAATAAAGCAAATCAATCAACCATTGCCTGTACTGTGTACGCTTTACAAAGAGCGTGAGTTCAGTTTGGAAATTTCCCTTTGAGGTTTAAATCTCGAATTGTACACCCGACCGCGAAAGAAACGGTAGGCTAATTGTCCACACCCATTTTCATTCGGTCTGGTATTACACAATGTGTTGACAATGGATTGAAATAAAGACGTCAATAAGCAGAGAACAATGCTTGCTTCTAACGAACATAGTTTCATTCCTTAAAACATCACAGGATGTAGAATAAAAAAAGTAAAGAAAATAGCGGTGGACAATTTGCTTACCATTATCTTTGCCGTTGACTGTACACACTATTTCCTCTTCATCTGATTGTTTTTGCACTTCCGGAATGAAAACTGATAATTTCAAGAAATTTCGGACATTTATGGTGCAGAGAATCTGAAGAATTAACCTCTTTTTAAATAAAATCCTTTGGAACTTCTCGGTTGTTCCGGATTACGAAAAGTGAGGATCTAACCTCGATAATACACACTCCGTTATTTTCAATTATTACTTTTTTATACAGTAGACCTACCCTTCAGCGTGTATAAAAACATGGATCAGAGGAACCATGAGCGACAGAAGATTAAGTGATATCTGTTTCATATCTGTGCTTTGTGAAATACGTAGTACAGTGGGATCCATGAGCATTACCGTGCAAATTGTCCATCACCGTGTTCGTGCACTTCATTTGACGCAATATGAGCTTCAAGAATTAAAAGAAAACTCAAAACAAGCTGTTGACAATTTCTGCACCAGCATACATAAAAATCCATTGCTTAAAAACACGTAGGATGTAAGAGAAAAATTAATCAAAATAGTCATGGGCAATATGCAGGGCAATACTCATGGATCCCACTGTACCATAAGACAGATAACTGTTCATCATCAAAGTGATAGATGTTTATGGAAAGGCGAATCCAGTTTCTATGTAGATAGCAGTTTGAATTTTATGATTTGTAAAGTAATAATAATAATATAGCAATAATAATAATGTAATAATGGTAATAATAATGATAATAAGAAAACAACAATACAAGTCTCAATCATCACCGCAGGACAAGATATGAAATCTCGCTCCCCCCCAGAGAAATATCCTGCAAGCGGCCTTGGTGTGGGCTCCTCCCCCCCCAAAGCAAAAAGTTTAATTCGCACAGTGTTTGTAACAACTCCATTTAAACAAATATCCACACGATAATCAAAATGAAGGTAGGGGAGACCTGTGCTAGTTGTTAAAATTTCGTCTTCGGATTTTTTATGAGCTTCCTACTGCACATGCAATAATCAAATTTTCAGTATTAAACCGTCACCACCTTTGCGTAATGCATATATTTTTCCCAATGGAATAGCTTTACATTATGAACTTGTAAACGTTACACTTTTGGAACTCGGAAAATTGTAACAACTTTCCCCACAGTGGGGCAAGTTGTTACAGTACCGGGGCACGTTGTTACAACAAAGTTTTATACTGTAAAAACATACATATAACAATAAATATTAAGAGAGAGAGAAAATTATATAACGTCTACAAACATTGTTACTTTTTCCCTTGCAACTTTTTGCGAATTGAAGAAACAAAAATAAAAGAAAACGAACGAGATATCAATTTCTGTACTGTACACTGTACCCAATCTTCCCCTTTTTTACTTTCGGAAAACGGATGAAAGCAAATAATACACAAACAATATTCATCTTTACTGATTCAAACGTAAAAAAGTAACGGAAACTTACCTTCTTCATGTAAAAATCACAACTGGAAAGCAAACCTCAATAATCACTTTCAAACCAAAGAAATGAAAAACACTGGTAACGTCCACTCACTTGCCACCACTGGCGCCAAACTACAACCGGGACGTACAGTCTTAGAAAAAAATACCTGGGCCACGGGACGTAGAATTTCGTAACGTCTTAAAGCCTGTTGTTTATGCAACCCAAATAACAAAATATTCGCTTAAGTTTGCCTGGTGATTCTGAGTTCTCGGGAAGGATTGAGCTTTGATAGCATGAGTCACATGACTCGTGCCCCAGCCACAACAAACAGCTGGGTGCTACGATGCCTCCAGAAGAAAATTTCAGGAACTGGTTTCTTGACAAGAGCTACTCGTAAGAAAATACTATTCTTTCGAGTGATATTAGAGTCATTGTCAAGAAGGTTCGCTGAAATGATGGTTCTCAACACAGACCACATGCCACACGTTAATTGTTTAAGTCCAGTTCATGCACTGGACCTACAGATTAAAATGGGATCCGAACCAAATGCCTCTCTATTTGGTATTGAATTCGAAAGCCTTTCATTACATGGCGAAGACGTTACCACTACGACATCAGAGAGGCAATGGAACCCCTTGAGAAAGAGATAAGCGAAAATTGCTACGTGACAAACCATATTTGCCCGTAAATTTTAAAAATAAGACAATATTTTGTACTGACAGTTTCGAACCGTGGGAGTCCCGGGTTCGATACCCGGTGGAGGCACAAGTGGTTCGGATCCCACTTTAAACTGTAGGTCCAGTCCCGATTAGCCTTACTGCGCATAAAGTGGACTTAAAACACCAAATCAAACCAAACCAAATCGAACCGTGGGAGAGGCATATATTTTTTTGTACCATCGTCCATTTCACGAGTTTATAATTCTTCCTCACCGACTCGAGTAACGCGAGTGGTAGAAGAAAAGCGAAGTAAAATAACTGAAACAGAAATAAAAGGAAAAAGCGAAATAAATTTTATTCATAATATTCTGCAGTCACTTGAGTTGTATTCACGGGATGCTATCTTTAAAGAAAGCCGTGGTCTCTTCCTTGTCTTTTTCGCTTTCTTTGTGCTCTTGCTTCCCCCGTCACGATTGGTCTAAAACTAATTAATGCGACGTTAATTAAAAAATCCAAACAACGAAACAATGCACAATCAACTGCACAAAACAACATTCCAAATGTTTTCGAATCGGAAAGCAATTGAGATGCTGTAAAATGACTTAAGATGCAGTAATAAAGTGGGAATTCGGTACCGTATAGAATTAAATTGGTAGAGATGTTCGATTTGATTGGATGTTTGTTATTTAGATTTGCTATTCTTTCACTTTTGGCAAATAGCGACGATGAAGATGAGTGATGCTATGATGAAATTGATGAAGGGACACTTACCAAGGACACCCACGCCCAAGTCGAGATTCTAACCAGGGACCCATGGCATCGTAGCACGCTGTGCTAACCGCTCCTCCATGGAGTGGACATTATACCATATTTTGTGTGCTCAATTGAGATCAATCAATGGAATGAATAGGCATATTATATGATTAAAAAATTCATATCATAATACCACGTCATATTATTCGGCACGAAGTAACATCAGACATTCAATCTTCCATTTTTGCCTTTCAACTCATTCTTTGAATTCAGGTTAATCACAACAATAAGATAAATTATGAAGCAAATGATAGTGAATGTGGGATATTATTACGAATTACCTGACAGAAACAACATTAAGCAGGCTCGATGGTCAAGCTCATTAAGTGATTGACATTCGATATCGTCGCCAAAGTTCCCGGGTTTGAGTACCGTCCTTGTCGGGGTGTTTGACTATTTCGTCATCAATTTCATGTAATGGTCACTCGTCCTTATCGTCGCGATCATCGAACAGGGAATAAAAATTATAAAAATAAATACGATGGAAGAGTACTTATTTCATCTCTCACGAAATCTCCTACAAAACCGGAATATATAAAATACATGTATATTCATTCACATACATTTTCGATTTCTATATTTAACTAATCGAGACCGAGAACGGGAGAGCAATTTTCAATTCGACAAACCGAGAGACGGAGACACTGTCAAGTCTCGTTTCTTCTTGGCACCTCCGTAATCGAGTTGTTCTGTTTGTCATTGGCTTTGTATTGGCAATTATTGTCATTATTCTTCCCCTGCAGGTAAACCATAACGATGAATTATGATGAAATGAAGCAGATAAAAGGGCAAAAACAAGAAAGTCATGCCTGTTCGGGACTCCAACCCAGAACCTTATGTAACGAGATTTGAAATTCTGGAGAAGGCGTCCGTGTTTCGCTTGGTTTTCTATTTCCTCTACTTCTCTTATATTATCATACATGTATAATAAAAATGGATCTGATACGATATGTTGCGATTCATAATTGTGCTGGTTAGATGCTACAGATGTGAACTCCAACCTGCAATATATTATTCCCTTTTGTTTCGTATCTGGTTGAACATGAAATTTTCTTACACTGTGACAATTTCTTTCTTAGTTTTGGTTTGGTGCACAGATATGATAATCTGGACTCGACCTTCAGTTTAAAGTGGGATACTAACCACTATGTGCATCCACCGTGTATCAAACCCGGGATCCACTGATTACAAGGCGACTACGTTATCACTACGCCATCGAGGAGGCCCCATGACAAAATGTTATTCACTCGATCTCTACCATAATTTATTTCAGCATTTACATTTTCGTTTTCTTCTTCTTTTTTCCTTTTGTTAACTACTCTTATACAACTCTTTTTGCGTCTTCGAATTTCTTCTTGTTTCAGGAAAAAATAATACATGCAGGCTGTATAAAAATCCCCCGTTCAAATAGATAAAACGTTCACTCTCGAGAGCTAATTTACATGTTTATCACTAACGTAACCATTAGGAAGGAAACTATTGAAATGTTAACTGATATAACTGCAGATGAAACAATACTTACAGCCACTGACGAAATATCTATTCTTGTGTAGCCTCACAGACAACAAGTATATGGTGAGTCATTCACTCTTGCTGACTACAGGCGAAGGTCACTGAACTAAAGGGTGGTGGCAAGCAAGCAGGCTTCTGCTCTACCATAGACGAGGTCACGTGTTCCAGTTATCAATGGCGTACGAAATAAGGAGGAACACAGCTATCTGACGTATGTTATGGTCCCGTCATTGCACGTAGAACACTTTATCGTCGTGGCCTTGAAGTTCTCTCAGGGCACTCCTACGTAAAGGCTTCTCAGCTAGAAGGATATCTTCCCCATTGAGTGGAGGAAAAGTGGGTGCGTATAGAGGTCCTTCAACTTTCGTATTCTTTTTCATTTCAGAACCCGTGCTGTATCGTCGACTTAATTCAATCTATCCGATGTAGGTTTTAGGTTCTGTTTCTGTTCGGTTATTTCACGTTGTCTTCCTGCTTATGTTATTCGCGACGAAGGTTCTGGATTCGATAATCTGGACAATAACGGGATTGTGTTGGTTGCTTGATTTGGTGTCTTAAGTCCACTTTATGTGCTGTTAGGCTAATCGTCAATGGACCTACAGTTTAAAGGGGGATCCGAACCACTATGTTCCTCCACCGAGTATCGAACCCGGGATCCCTTAATTACAAGGCGCCCACGATCCCACTGCGCCATCGGGGATTGTGTTCGAAACGAATGAATCAAATTTGAGTGATATGATATGCAACCATTGGAAGACTATTGAAAGAAAAGCTATGGGAACCTGCCAGTTTTTCTACTGCAGACAGGAAACCATAAACATGGAAGAGAAGCTTATATTCTATGAAATCTGACGCTATGTGCTCGAATACTGGCTAAATATAATCCATAGAGGCATAGCAACGTTAAACAACCTCTTATATGATACATATAGGTTTAAAAAGGTCGAAATACAAAGATTGTGTGCGCCTCACTGATGGCGTAGTGGAAGGCCTTGTAATCAAGGGGTCTGGGGTACGATACCAGGTGATCGCACATAGTGGTTCGGATCCCACTTTAAACTGTATGCACTTCAGATTAGTCTATCTGTGCCGGTGACTCAGTCGGTAACGCGTCTGACTACCATGCTATAGGCCCCGGGTTCGATTCCCGGCCGGTTCAAGCCCGGGAACTTTTCTAACGTTGGAAGCGGCCCCAGCGCCCACCCAGCGTCGAATGACATGGGTACGTGGGGGAAACCCTGGGAGTAAAAGCGGTCAGGGGCGTGATGCTGATCACATCACTCCCACTCACGAACGAATCAAGAAAGTGTGGGGCGTTACCCCCACACCCCCTATAGCCTTCATGGCATAGAGCCAAGCACAGGTGAGAACTTTACCTTTTTTCTTTTTTTTTGCATAAAGTGGACTTACAACAAAATTTAAACTTGCCATAAAGATTATGATAAGGTATTAAAGAATTGGGTCTAACACATTTTTTTATTGTTTACCAAGGACATTGTTAACTAATTTTCTTAATTTCAGTTTCAAGATGAAATCGGCTACGAAATAAAAGGAGTGGGTTCATATTTCTGTTACGAAATTCCACTTTTGTAGTAGACCTGTGCCACACTAAGATGTGACGTAATAAACAAATCTGAGACACTTTCAAAGTATTAAATTGCTATCTACGTATTTGGGAAAAATCTTTCAATATAATACTTTTTTGGACGCGTCAAATCATAGTATTTAATTCCTGTTTTAGCAGCTTTAAGAAACCTGATTTTTTTGGGGGGGTTACAAATGCCCTTTCTGCTCCCGTCAAGTTACGCCTATGACAAACAGGAATTCAAAGTAAAAGACTGTCCCGACTAAATCGGGAGACACGTCTGATAGATTTACAATTGGGAAAATCATAATTAAGCGTGTAGTTGAAAACAACCTATTTTCATATATTGCATGCAGCTCTACTTTTTCTGCAATGTGGATCAAGAACTGGGGACGTGGAGAAGCACAACACTCCACGTAACCAATAGTCACGTGACCCTCTTTGCTTTCCTGTCATGTTGACCTTCGCGTGGAACACATTTCTCGGTGTTAAGACAGGCAAAATCACCCGATCATCGAAGGGTGCAATATGTGTTGCCTACCCTCCTGCATTACTTGCTCCTATGAAAGCCTTATGGGGAAGAACTTTTTTCCATGACTGTACGTATATTTAGACAGCCCCCTCACCTTCTCCGATTTGCACCAAAATGGTGCCAAACGTCAGTGCATCGTTTGTGCACGAATGTGCACGCAAAAATTTCGTTTGTGCACAACGGGAAATCCGAGATATTAACACCTTCACTTTTGGGGTCAGCCCCTTCACCTTTGTGTTTGTGGGGGCGAGGGATGAATGACTTATTTGAATTCCTCCTGGTTAATATTCTTTATTCTACCAAGCTAAAGGTCCCGGGTTCGATCCCCGGTCGGTTCAAATCTCGAAACGTTTCTAACGTTGGAAGCGGCCCCGGCGACCACCCAGCATCGAATGACTTAGGTACCAGGGGGAAACCCTGGGGGTATAGCGGTCAGGGGCGTGATGCTGATCACATCATCCCTAGTCACTACCGGTCAAGAAAGTGAGGTGTTACCCCCACACCCCCTATAGCTACGCCTTCATGGCGTGGTGCTAAGCACAAGGCGGCACTTTACCTTTTTTTCTTCTTTTTAATATTCTTTATAACTGTGATTTGTAAGTTAACCTATATTGTTTATTTGTTCTATGCGACCTGTTTTGCAGCTACAGGGGACGAATGGAACGGTTGTCGATGTAAGGTGAGCTCAGACCGAGTAAAAAGATAATTTATATAAGATAGTGTCGATCACTTTGTCTTAGAGCCACTTGATTTTCTTTTGCGCATTATTTTAATAATTTACAAAGTAGATGAAAGGAAAATCTTGTTCCTTTTGCTCCTGAAGCAGCTGTGTCGTAAGACACCTGTATGCCTAATAACTCCACACCACGGTATCAGTTCTTGATACACACGGTGATTCAAAAGTCCGGTGCAGAAAGCGAAAAATGTAATTAAGGACGGAAAACGTGTCGTTCGGAAATATATTGTTTTCAGTCTAAAGCAGTGGCGGCGATTAGGGGGTTGAGGGGTGCAATTGACTTCCGCCACATTTTGCCACCTTTGCCCCCGCACTGTGCTAAACCTTATCTAAAAAGGGAAATATACTGTCTTTGCCCCCCAGTTTTGTCATCTTGTATCCCGGTTTGGGAATCCAGTCTCCACCACTCGTCTAAAGTGATTGAATTTTCAACTTTGGTTCACCGTGGAGGTTGTATATTTGTACGAGTTTTAATGGAAGCAGAAAATGCCATGTTGCCACATGCTTCGTTCGAAATACCGTGCATCGTCGCAGTAGCGTACTGGATAAATTAAGAATTGGTGACGATTATTATGGGCAAAGTTAAAAATTAAACAACGTGATTACTTGAACTGTTACACGCGCAGATCCTCCACCCCTCCTCCCTGCACCACCGCTATTAGAAAAGGTGGAGTGTGTTTCATGTTGTAATTTTACGAATGCCTGTGGCGTCAACTTTTAGTTTTGCATGACGTCGTATGTCTTTCTCTGCGATTAAGCAGACACTTATGGAGTCAGCCATTTATCACGGGTGTACCCATATTATCACTTGTGCGTGTTTAGTCTTTTCTAGCGTACGAGGGAAGTGGAGGGGGATGCACGTGTCACATGTTTATTTCTCACTTTTTACAGTGCCTGTGCTTATTGTCAATAATTATTAATTTAGCGAGTACAGTATATTGCAATAAATATGATATTCTGGACAAAGCACGTGGCAAAAAAGTGAAATAAAAGTAAAGTGCCCCCTCCTGTGTTTTTCACGACGCCGTGAAGACGTATAGGGGGTGTGGATCACGGTCGAACGTGATCAATGTGTTGGTCACTATGGATCATACTGAATTCTCTCCTTAGAATAGCTATTTAGTTATATGATGATTACGCCAGGAGAAGACTTACTTCAAGAGATCAACAGCTGTGATTTGCCAAGTTCTTGTTTATAGCATATAATCTGAAGATAGAGAAACAAGGATAGAAACTTGCATATTTTCATTTTCTTGATGCATATAATTTTTTTTATTTTGAACTAAATTCTTCAGAAATAGTAATCAATAAAAAGTTTTAATGTAAATTATAAGTGTATTGTATTTACAAATTAAATCTGGTATATAAAAATATGAATCAAGTAGTTAAGGAAAATGTGCTAATTTAAACATAGGCACATATTATGTATAAAACACAATTCAATATTACAATTTTAAGTTAATTGAACATTTATTATTGTTGTTAAAGACGAATAAAATTTATTACATTGATGCAGTGAATTTCTCGGTTTTTGTTAGTGTATCTCATTAAGAAATCTTTCATATCATTCTTCCAGTCATCATCATTATAAAATTATTTCATATTATACTTGCAGTTTGCAAACTAAGTAATGTCAATATATCACACTAGATTTGATATATTTTTTTTTATAACAGCATACGCATATACCTGTGAGTAGATGCAATATTTATGCTACTAAACAAGTAGAAGAATTCTAGGATTATCAGTTTCATCTAGAGTGATCTAGCATGCTAACTGATATGAGTACAGGTTCAATCAAGCAGGAAAATGTATTACTTGCTGGAAGTATGGATATGTAGGTGTACACATGGATAGACGTCATCATTGAAATTGATTTTTCATATTTTTTCCGTAAAGGAAAAAATGATTTAGTGTATTTTACTTCTCTCTTAAGACACTTTCGGCTAATAGAAGGGGATGAGTGATGATATGATGAAACTGATAAATGGACACTCCCAAAAGCCCATGCCCAAGCCAGGATTTGAACCGTAGACCCCTGTAGTCTATCCATGTTCTAACCACTCCAACACTGGGCCCGGCGTAAGAGAAAAGATATCGTGGTACAGTGTACCAAGAATATAACCGTGCAAATTGTCCATAACCATCTTCATTAATTTTTATCTTATATCTTATGTGATTTTAAGCAATGAATTATTGTGTGTGCTCTTGCAGAAGTTGTCAACAGTTTGTTTGGACTTTTTTTTAAACTTCTTGAAGCTTTTATTGCCTCGAATAAATTGCACCAAAATGGTGATGGACAATTTTCACGGTAATACATATGAATCCCATTGCACATGTATTCCATATCGCACACATGAGATAGAATAGATGTACGCAAATTCACAAACGATGCACGAACGTTTGGCACCATTTTGGTGAAAATCGGAGAAGGTGGGAGGCTGACCCCAAAAGTTAAGGTGTTAATATCTCGGATTTCCCCTTGTGAACAAACGAAATTTTTGCGTGCACATTCGTGCACAAACGATGCACTAACGTTTGGCACCATTTTGGTGCAAATCGGAGAAGGTGGTGGGGCTGACCCCAAAAGTTAAGGTGTTAATATCTCGGATTTCCCCTTGTGCACAAACGAAATTTTTGCGTGCACATTCGTGCACAAACGATGCACTAACGTTTGGCATCATTTTGGTGAAAATCGGAAAAGGTGGGGGGGCTGACCCCAAAAGTTAAGGTGTTAATATCTCGGATTTCCTGTTGTGCACAAACGAAATTTTTGCGTGCACATTCGTGCACAAACGATGCACTAACGTTTGGCACCATTTTGGTGAAAATCGGAGAAGGTGGGGGGGCTGACCCCAAAAGTTAAGGTGTTAATATCTCGGATTTCCCGTTGTGCACAAACGAAATTTTTGCGTGCACATTCGTGCACAAACGATGCACTAACGTTTGGCATCATTTTGGTGAAAATCGGAGAAGGTGGGGGGGCTGACCCCAAAAGTTAAGGTGTTAATATCTCGGATTTCCCGTTGTGCACAAACGAAATTTTTGCGTGCACATTCGTGCACAAACGATGCACTAACGTTTGGCACCATTTTAGTGAAAATCGGAGAAGGTGGGGGGGCTGACCCCAAAAGTTAAGGTGTTAATATCTCGGATTTCCCGTTGTGCACAAACGAAATTTTTGCGTGCACATTCGTGCACAAACGATGCACTAACGTTTGGCACCATTTTAGTGAAAATCAGAGACGGTGGGGGGCTGGCATTTAGACAGCCCCCCCAAATTGACTTGCTAATATTGGTGTTTTCCGTTTGTGCACAAACGAAATTTTTGCGTGCACATTCGTGCACAAACGATGCACTAACGTTTGGCACCATTTTGGTGCAAATCGGAGAAGGTGGGGGGGCTGTCTAAATATACGTCCGGGATGTCTTTGTCGAATAATTCAAATGCTCTATGAGTAAGAGTGTGCTACCTCTAGCGTAAGTCACCGAAAACTCTATGTAACAACTTACCCCTTGGTACAACCAACCCCGGCCTCCCCTACTCAAGGAGGGCCTTAGCCGTCGCCAAGACATACGAACATAGACATAGAATCACTGAAATCGTTTATTCCAATCATACATATTTTGGCACAATAATACATATTTAACATATTTGGCAACGTTACTTCCGGTCTTTCTGTAAAATCTCCATTCGTTGTACTAAGAATTACTACCATTATCTCTTGGTGTCTCCATGAGTCGACAAAAACAGCAAGGAAAAAGAAAATATTTTCCCGTTGATCATGGAAGGGTTATCAATGGAAAACTTAAGTATTGGAAGACATCCACGTTTCAAACCTCTTATTATGGACCGCGGAACCTGTCAATTTGAAATAAACTATTTGAGATCATAAAGTTAACAATTCGCTCTTTGCGTGACTAGTCGTCCATTTTCTTCAGTTGACAGTTTCCCATGAATCTTTGCAGATGGCGCCGCTTCTGCTTCCGGTCGGCTGTCGTCCTTGCACGCTAACCTGAAAATAAGATAAAATTATATTTGTATCTCACAAATACACTATTATTGTTACTACCAACTGCAGGAGTCCCATTCCTCCCATTGTTATTTTTAAACACACTTTTATGTTTTCACATTAATGTACTGGTTTGATTTATTGATTTAGTTTATTTTACTTCGCTTTTCTGCCACTTTAGGTTAATTGCGAAGGTGAGGATGTGATTATATGATGAAATTAATGAAGGGACACTCACAGAAAACAGCCATGCCCAGGCCAAGATTCGAACCCGGGCACGAGCCATTCAGCGTCAACTTTGCACACAGTAGCGGCATGACTGGGAGCACAAGTCTGCGTTCGACTGTTGAAATCCGCAAGCGACACATGTCACTTCGGTGTGAATTCTCCCTTAGTGTTGATATAGTTGAACCACACTCAAAAGAGCCTGCGCAGACGTGCGTCTTCTGCGCATGGTGCCCCTGCGTGGAGGGGAGGGGCAGAGTGGATCACGCTTCCTTATGGCCTGTGTCGAATCGATGGAGGGGAAGTTGCATGAAGGATTTTGGCCGAAGGTTCTTTTGTTCGTGGTTGCTCTGTAGCTAGGACCTTCCCGATGGCATAGTGGTAACGTCGTCGCCTTGTAATCAAGGGGTCCCGGGTTCGGATTACATTTTAAACAGTAAGTCCAGTCCCGAGAGAGAGAGAGAGCATCTCTCACGCTCCTAGAAGTTAACAGGGTATATCACTTGCTATTGACTCATGCAAATTTATACGTGCGTTCTAAAAAATTCAAATTTCTAAATATATTTAGCATTTCTTTATCTTTTTATTTATTTATTTATTAGCTGATTACCCGATGTTGCCCAGGTATTTATTTATCCCAATCTCCTACAACGGCTGGAGGTTCGACGTGCTAACCACACGTCACCCCATTACCGGTTCAAGAACTCCGCACCTCTAGGTAGGATTGTGGGAGGGAGACTGGCAGCCGGGAGATAGACCCAGGCCCTTTCGAGGGCTGTCGAGCCCTGGGTTATTATTAAGGAGCGGAAGTTGATGAAATGTCATCTTTTTCCTCACATCTCGGACACGATGCCCATTAAATATACACAATATTACACTTCGTCTAGAACCCAAAAAAGGTAATTTTAAATTGCATTTTTTTTTGCCAATTTTCAGGTTTTAGGTCATTTCCCCCGATTTTCGACATTTTCCCGTCATTTTTCACAATATTCGGTGTATTGTTTCGTCATATTTTTTTACTTCTTTCATTTTGGTAATATTCTTGAGTCTTTTCACCAAGGTGAATTAATGCATTTTACACCAATTCATTCAGTGTATACGACCTTTTCATTAAATTGTTTTAAAATTTGGTGGCTTTCTTTTTAAAGCCAGGTTGCATTTTGTTTAATTACCTTTTAATTTCAATTTTTAACCTGAAACTAACAAATTTAATGGTCATTTTATGCATTTTTACGTCATTTTTTTTCATTTTTTAGTACATTCTATAGGTCATATACCTATATTTTTTAGGTCATCAACTTCCGCTCTCTAGTTATTATTCTATTAGACAAGAAAATAATGAATTCTAACTATAGTGTAAAATGTAACTAATTTTATTTACAGGTATTTAAAAGTATAAGTACAGTATACAAATTATAAAGTAAAATCTTTTACAAATTCACTATAATATTATTTTAAATCTAAACTTGATTATAAGCAACATTTTTAGTTTCACCTCCAGGAGCAAGAATAAATAAATTGAACTGCATTGGGAGTGTCACGATTCATCTTAGCGACCCCGAAAGCTATGGATTCCACACTAATATCGGTCGTTTTCGATTATTTTTACATGTCACCCCTTCCCACCCCCACCCCTAGGGGTGCCAGGGGTGGCTTACCCCCACAGTATTTCTTTGCAGATTGTAAGTCATATGTGTACCAAGTTTGGTTGAAATTGCTCAAGGCGTTCGAGAGTTATGCCGGAACAAACATACATACATATATACACGTACATACATCCATTTTTATATATATATACGAAGCTCGTAGATAGACTAGCTGATTATCCGGTGTTGCCCGGGTATTTATTTATCCCAATCTTCTATTAAACAGGAAAAAATTGAATTCTAACTATAGTGTAAAATGAATTTGGAGTTGAACGGCATTGGGAGTGTCACTATTCATCTTAGCGACCCCGAAAACTATGGATTCCACACTAATATAGGTCGTTTTACATGTCACCCCCTTATTAAGAAAACAGCAACCACAATTTAAGAGAACTGTGATTGTCAAGTAGAAATCACACTTTTCACCATCACTACACCGAAGTGAGACGCGACACGGGCCCAATCTAGCCTGTAGAAAGAGCTTTTACTGGACATGTGCAACCACCAGAGCGAGGCTACACAATGCACACCTTTGAGAGAACGGCCCAGTCCGAGGGACACGTGTAGCTTGCGGTGACTTTGGTACGAAAAGTTGCATTTATTTCTGGAGGTTCGTATCCAAATGACACGTGTCGCTTCGGTCTGAAGTTTCCTAAAAAGACTTTCACTGCAAAATACATATAGTTTTAAAAGGGCAACAAAATGAGATACTTAAAGTGGGGAGAAATATAACTAACGTTCTGACATAACCTGGCCTAAAAGTTACAGTTGAAATTGTATATTACGGAGCGGGGGTGGTCAGTGGTGTTGTTAGCCATCCCCTTGGTTTGTCTGGGTGTCTTGTCGCTTGTCACCAATCACTTGTCGCCTGTCACTTGTTACCTGTGGCCTGTTGCTTGTAACCTGTCTTGTCGCTTCAGTCTGAAATCTCCCTCATACTTACCTTCACTGGAGTATTCTAGCTTCTTCTTCCTGTTTCCTTCTCTTCCTCCTCTCGCGCTTCCCTCCTTCCCTCCTTGTCCCGTTCGTCGCCCGGAGGGGGGTCGGGGGTGGACGCCCGCCGCTCGCTCAGCTTGGTCTCCGCCGCCCTCAGCGCCGCCTCGCACGCGCACACGGCCGTCGGCGTCACTACGGGCTGCTTCTCGCACAGCTGGAGGCCAGGCGCCAGGCTGCGAGGCAAGAGAAAGCAAACTGTTACCACAGATATGTATGGGTGAGTTGAAACACAGTTATTTGGGATTGAAATTCAGCAGCTTACTGTCCGCAAGAAGTTCTTCTAGTCACCGCTGAGAGGCGTGACTGACACCAGCAAAAGGTCCTAGTGGCGCCTCTGAGCGGTGACTAGCAGAACTTTTTCCGGAACATAAATCTTCGCGAAGATAGTTTGCTACCGGAGTTCAATATCTGCCTATTACCCTTGTCTGTGCTGTTACTGTGAGCGACCATTCACCACTCATTGCACACCAGGGCTCCATTGACAATACGAAAGCCTTTATTTCCGTTAACATGGCGTTGTCTTTTTTGTCTCTGGTTATTAGCGCGACAAGATAACTACTGTTGGTTACTAGAGCAACAGGATAACTACTATTGAAATAATGGCCTGTGTTACAACACAATTGTTAATATCAACCATTTACATAAACATTAACTAGTATCAAACACATTTGACACGAGTCTTCTGGCATTTTCTTACATTTTAGAAATTTTAACAAACAGAAAGAGTGGATGGTAGTCTGCTACATAACCTCAATACTCTGTCTCAACATTTGCTTATTAAAAACATAATTTGTGCGAGGAGAGATATTTCTATATTTTTACTTTGTGTATGAACAGGAATTAGATTTATTGTTTGACTTGCTTGAAATTTGACTGCTGGGTTAATTTCAGAACAATCGTATCCACAAGATACGATAAATAGTAATAATTTACAAAGAAAAGTAAAAACTTAACCACAAGCCAGAGACGGAGAAGATATAATCTGTTAAGTCGCCTCGCGGCAGCAACGCATCTCCGAGTAGAGGAGAAGCATATATGAAAGCTATAATACAGGATGTTTCATAAATAATTGAGGGGTTACAAACATTTATTGCAAGTAAATTATTGAACTTACGTTAATGAAACCAATCCAGAATCATCGAGAAATGCAAACAGTTTGTGCGTGTATGTTTTGTTAAGCTGAGAGTTCATATCCCTGCCGCTAGGAGACACTCAAATCACCCACATCACTCACGGTGTTTTGTGCAGGGTTGTTAAAGGTTCAGGAGAGAAAATCAGCAAACGGGTTCTGGACCGTAAAGAACCTTTATATCTGTAACATAGGAATTTAAAGACGGTCCAGGAACCTTTTTCAATGTAACAATTCGCAACTTGTACCGAATTGAAATTGTGCGAGGAAAAAGGTTGCGGTTCTTCAGCGGAACCCAATAGAACCCATTAGAATCTATGGGATCCTGGATCTTTAAGAACCCTGGTTTTGTACAATGTTTTGATCCTCAAGATAACGGGGCCTTACACCGTGTGACTTCTTTTGTGGGGTTTTAAGAAACACAGTGTATTCGTCCCACTTATGCCGCGTGATATCGCAGCCCTAATGGCGATAGACTCTATCGACAGGCCCATGTTGATGTGAGTGTGGCAAGAACTCGACTATCGTGTTGATGCGTGCCGTGTTAGCCGTGATGCATACATTGAACATTTTTTGTAACCGTAAATGTTGTAAAAGAAAATCTAAAAATTAAACGAACCGGAATAGTCCGTTGCCATTTCTCGCTGGACCGGAACGGGAAGGGTACAAATATTCTAAATCCGGTCCACGCCGATCCTTCGAGCTCCCCAGCAACCACTTTCAGTGTCGAAAAAGCGTCATTTTCAATTAACAAGCCCAATATCCTTCCCGATGGCATTTGGTAACGTCGCTGCCTTGCAATCAAGGGGTCCCGGGTTTGATACCTGGTGGGGGCACGTAGTGATTCGCATACCACTTTAAATTTTTAAGTGCACTCTCGATTAGCCTATCTGTGCATAAAGTGGACTTAAAACAAAATTAAACCTAAACAGCCGACCTCTGTGGCGGAGTGGTTAGCGCACCGCGATACGACGCCAGGGTCCGAATCCCGGGCATGAGTGTCCTTTGTGAGTGTTCCTTCATCACATCATCAGTCATTCTCATCTTCGCGATTAGCCAAAGTGGCAGAAAAGCGAAGTAAAATACATGTCACAAGGTCCATTCCAAGTGAGAAGTCACTCGTTATCAAGGGGCAAACCACTCTGATGGCAGACAACATTTGAAGACTAAAATTGGTAAACGCTGTAAGTGCCACAATAATTCAAACACCGTTTTCCACGTTAAACTGTGAAATGTGCCATGCTTTATAATGTGGTAAACGTGAAATGTGGCTGGTAGCCCTCGAAGTAGTTCAAAGGGCATGTAAAGAGGTCACTAGTGTGAACGTTCTTTTGGGCTGATGTGCGGAACGATGCGATTTTCAAACACTTTCGCTTTTGGCACTTACAACGTTTACCACTTTTGATCCTCATTTGTATTTTGGGGATATGAAATCTCTCTCACAAGTAACAGTAGGTGAAATTTCAATGCCAAAGTTTGTTATAAGACCACTGTATACTCAGATAAGGTGATCTGGACTTGACCTACAGTTTAAAATTAGATCCGAACCACTGTAAAATGTGCATCCACAGGTGATCGAACCCGGGAACCTTGATTACAAGGCGACAGCATTACTTCTACGCCATCTTGGAGGCTTGAAATTTGTAATGATAAATTACCGTTACATTGCAATGAATAGTACTATTAAAATTGCAGTAAGAGTGCCATTAATCACTAAAATGTTTTTGTGCTAATACATATTCATTAATCGAAATTATGGCTATGTGTTTTGTTTGAGTGTGCAGGCTGAGCGCCCGCTGGAAGTGCCATCAGCCCCCCCTGGCACCGCCGTCAGCCCCCCTCCCCTGGCACCGCCGTCAGCCCACTCGATATTATGCAAAACTCTTTTCTGTAATTTGTTTGCAGTGAAGAGTAAAAATGTATACAGTAGATATTATTTTGCTCACAACTTTCGTGAAGGATAAATTCACAGAACATGAACAACAGCTAATACATTTGTTTATCTTATTTATAAGAAGAAGGATAAGTAGCGGCAAGTATTTAGAAGATTCTCTTCTCTAGAATCTAGAAAGTTCTTTCACAGGGCAGCTTCTTTATCTGTACGTTCGCTGCCCCTGTTGCGACCTCCCGTTTAGACAGAATTCTGTGACTTTGATGCAGAGGCGTGGCGTGCATGTAGCCGGTGTTACCGCAGGTAACAGCAAAATGTAAAGAATTAAAAAGTTGTTTCAATAAAATGACAACATTGTTAAATACGTTAATGTACCCCGTTGCCGTCGAGTAGATATTGCCTAGGACATTTTTTCTGCAGCCGACAGAAGCGAAGAGGGAGGCCGTTCCGCTACCCTGAAGAGGCAACAAGAGAGAAGAGGGCGCCAATGCAAGGAAAGAGCGGGGAAGGACTTTATGGGGTTATTCATATACCGGTTAAGGGGCCCTGTTGCCGTTCAGACCCACCGGAGCAGCCAGTGTTGTCACATCGGATTGGCGAAAAGAGCTAAATCCCGCCTAAATAGGAATACAATTTATGTGAAGCAACTCGAGGTAGACTGCAGAGCCAAGGCTGGATTGAACTACAACTGAGACCAGTTAGGTAATAGGTGGTGTGATTTAGACAAACCTTGCTCCAAAATACTAAGTTGGCAACAGTAGTACGTACAGTTGGGCTTCCCTTCCACAAAGGAGCGGAGTTCTGTCGTCTGCTCAGTGCTCACCACACAAACGTCAAACTGACCCGAGAAAAGTGTGGTTCTTCTTCTTCCCCTTCGCAGCTCATTGCAAAGAAACGGAGACAGATGAAGAATTGACAAGGGTCTACCACTATTCATTGGATTTTCGTGGTAATTGTCTCATGAGTGGTAGTTTTTTGTAGCTAAATCACTGTGCTGAATCACGAAGTGAACAAATATCTAGCTCGAAGAAATGTTTTCTTTACCGAAGGGGGGGGGGGGGTGTAATAACGTCTAGCAGGCATAAATGTCGTACTGATAGCCGGTAACACCTTTCAAAAAGTCACTCCACGCCACTGCTTTGATGTCATCATGCAAATTCCCTCCGCATGTGCGTCAAAGGTGAACAGCTCCCAAGTTTTCGGAACGAAGGGGGGGTTTCATTGCTTCCGCCGGGGGTGGAATGTACTGTAGGCATGATTGAATATTGTGTATTTTTTCTTGTGTGATATAAATATCTGTATCATCAAAAGTAGTATGGGGTGTGTAGTGAGGGATGTGTCAGTAGCAGTCAACACAACACTAACTTAATGACCCCCCCCCATCATTTACCTTCATTTAATACTGTTAAACTTTTGAAAATTCGACTTGGTTTACAAAGCCCAACCTGATAACCTGTGAGCCCCCCCTGGAGATCAATTCTAGCTACGGGTCTGTGAGTGTGCATTAATGGTTTTTACATTATTGTTACATTTTACTGAAGATATGTTGCTCATGTGCTACTAGAACTTCTGCACAATTAACAAGATTGTACATTGGGATGCACAAAAATTGCTCGGCAAATTGTCCTTGACTATTTTTATTTATTTTCTCTTGCATCCTACGTGTTTTAAGGGAATGGATTTTTACGTATGCTGGTGCAGAAATTATCAGAAGCTTGTCTGGCATATTGTTTCAATTATTGAAGATCTCATTGGGTAAAATAAAAAAGAATTAAAATGGTGATGGATAATTTACCTGATAAATTTGCCCACTCTACAATCTTGCCTCTTTAATTTTCTCATTAAAAGTCTCATGTCTTTTGATGTCATGTTTTCAACCAATTTTCTTTTACCAGGAGTGATTGATCCACCTTTACGTAAGCATCTTGGCACTCACCTTTGAACCATTCGATAGCTTTCCCGGCAGATGGCGCCACTGTCGTTGCATGGCGAAGTGAGCTTCAGTGCGCTACTTGGCGAATCTCCTTCCTGTGACAAGGGTGAGTGAGGACTTCTACCTGTAAATTAAATTTGTTAATAATATTTTTTTTTATAATTATAGGGAGTTAGAGGTGGCAGGGATTTATTTATTTGAGAGTGAGAATAATAATTATAATTGAAAATTAAAAATGATTATATCTTTATCAATTACACATGAATTTGTGCGTTTGTAATATAAAACTCAGTTACATGTTAGTGTAAAAAAATGTTTGTGTTCAACCAGCGCGAAGTACCACATTTAATGAACCTAACTGATTTGTTATGTTGATTACGGTGATATGTAACTACTAATTCCTTTATTTTAACACAAAGAAATGTTGTTTGTGATTTGTACTTTTGTATTATTGTGCATACGTTGTCAGACATTGTGCAGTTCGAAGTGTAAAGATCACGTATTTACTTTCACGTCAATCTAAATTAAAGTCAATGACTTCTTCAATAATATACATGTTCCAGTTATATAGCGTTGTGTGCTTCATGGTGAAATAAATATTGCGCCCGCCAATGAAATTTTACGACTTCACTCAATTTTGATTTTTCGCAAATATAATGCGGATTTTGTGGACAATTTTCTGCCCTTGTATTCAATGTAAACAATTGATGTTATATTCTTCCTCTGATTAATAATTCCATCAAAAACAGAAATATCTCTATGATTACTGCTATGTGTTTTTATAGTAACATACTAACATTCCCGGCAGGGTTTTATTTCGGGGGGGTCATCCTTTATCAGCACAGGCGTCGCCAGAAATATTTGTAGAGGGGGCAGGCCTCTGATAAAACTTGATTAGTACAAATGATAATGACAATAATAATTATTACCAGATTATAATTGTCATTTTACAATAATAACTATTATAAGTTATTAAAAATAAACCAATTTTAATCCAAATTTGTTGTTATTATTATTATATAAATGGAGGGACTTTGCTACTCGATCCACCGTATGAGTGAATGTCCAACGCAAGTGTTGACCATTATTTTTCTGACATTTTGTGCAGTTAGTATACGGAAATTTATTTCGCTAACAGTTATTGTATTTTGTTATTAACTTTTACACATTCCGTTAAAAAAGGTTTTAAAATTTAGGACCAAATTTTAATCATAAAATTTATATTGTGTGACCTCTCACAAGGAAAACTATAGATACATTTTGAGAGCTATGAATCCATTTATTCTTTGGATTAAATGGATATAAAAGTATAACCTGGTTCCTCTATTATACACTGAACTTTCTACGATGTAATTTTTTAATCTTGCTAAGTATATAAAATTAATTACCACTATACACGATTTAAATTAAATATTTATAGGATTTATTGGGGCTTCAGCCCCCTTAGCCCTCGCCCTGGCTACGTGCCAGATTCCCGGGTTGTAGACCAAGGAAGTGCATCTGGAATTGTAAGAAAAGAAATCTGTATAAAATAGAGGTAATCCGTCAACATCTTGACCTTCATCTAAATTTCATAATGTGTTTTGAGATTTTAATTTTTAAACCTTTTTCTTATTTATTCACTTCCCAAATGTATATTCGAGAAAAGTATTTTATAAAGTATATAGTATTTTAAAGCGTTGAAGTCTCCTTATTATCTAATATACAACGCGAACGAAGTTTCAGAGACATCTCTCCGCCAAATTGAGAAGTACTTGCGCTAACGCAAACGAACTGAAACATGCCTAGTTGTTAGCGACATCTGTTGTCGAATTCGCGAATTACCTTCTAAGCGAATCCTACATAGATCTTACCTGGCTATCAGAAAGCATTTGACTGAACGAACGCATTCCGACGAACCAAAAACAACGATTATTAAATTTCAATTATCAATTGGTATGTCGCTGGAAGGAATTGGAAAAAATAAAATAATTCATCCATGTTATGTGTAGATCTTACGTTATATTTATTGTTATTATTCTCTGTAATTAGTGGTTATTTTATGGCATAGTTAGATGATTATGTTGTCAATACAAACTTTTTTTTTCTGAAAAAGTATTTCAACGAGTGTTTTATCGACTCCTGTGCTGTTGAAAGAAATTATTTTTGGGTTGGTTCGTGTGCTCTCTGGTTCGGTAGACATTCATTTATCGACACATTCCCAATACCCCCAAATTGTTCCCTTCACTCCCCAAAATCTTTCACAAGAGCCTAATTTATGGTCATTTTCGCACAAACCCTCAAGCGAGCTTATATTTTTTCCCCCGAAGTTGCCCAAGCAAAATTTGTTGGAATATTTGAAGGAATAGTACTGATACAAGCATAAAATTAAATACCACTGTGGCAGAATCTTATCGAACTTTCACCGTGTTTTTCAAAGAATAGGCGCAAAACGTGTTCAAATTCGCGAGAAACTCTAAGAAATCACATGAAATAGTAAATTTACATAATTTTTGGATCGTTAAAATTGAGACGATGCATTTCAAAATGGTTTCAGTTACATTTATTAGCTTAACGTGAAAACCTGGCTACGCCCCATTGACAATATATTTCACACCGATCTTACCTGCGTACACAAGAGGGTATTCAGTGACATCATTACAGCAGACTATGTATTCGCAACTCCGAAATAGTTTTCCGATATTGAATTAGTGAAATATATTTTACAGACTTTATAAATATCAATAAAAGATTCAGATGTGAACAAGGCTTACATTTCCGCCATCTCGGTTTTAACGGAGCCTGGATGGAAGTTAAGAAGCAGTGGATTAACTTATTTCGTACAGGAGGCCGATGCCTTTACAGCGCACCCTTTCTTCCTAGCCTAAGGGGGAAAATCTATATTTCTCCTATTCTAAATAATCCCTATCCTTCTTCTAAAGTTGACTTTAGATTAGAGCTTCGATTTTTCGTCCCTCTCCCACATCTTTGAAAGCCCTGGAACGACCGTATACCATATGTGTTTTAAAAGTGCATAGTGATTGCTATATTTCGTTCCAACTGTGCAATTTACCGGTATTTAAGGGGAGGAGATACAGTTACGCACCAATTGTGCATTTCTTTCAATATCGCCCGAATGGCCACTGCTACTAAACAAATCCCTGGGTGTATCCAAGAGTATGAATTTCTCACCATCTTGCAAGTGGAAGCGTTTTTTTTTTTTAATGTTGATTATTAAGCTGGACAAGATGTTTGAAAAATATGAATAATAATCCCATGTATTCCTTATGGGGAATCAACTTCAACATCAAGTTACGGCTAATCAATAGTGTTGCTCACGGGACGGGACATGTCCCGTCTCGTCTCGTGTCTCGTCTCGTTTTCGAGACGAGACACGAGACGGGACAAACCTTTTGAAATTCGAGACGGGACGAGACGGAATGCCTGTCTCGTCTCGTTTTCGAGACGAGACACGAGACGAGACGGGACGGCTTTTGAAAAGTCTCGTCTCGTCTCGAATGTCTCGAAAAAATAAAAGCAAAATATTTAATCTGTTGCAAATACTTGTTTGCTTGGAATAAAGTATTTCAATTAGAAACGTTGATAAGCGTGTATTAAGTCAAGAGAATACTATTCTAGAGAGAGTAATGATTGAAAACTTAAACTTATTTTCATTACTCTTTCGAAACACAGCGTTACTACCCATTTTTTTTTTCAATTTATTCCAGGTTAATAATTTTATGTTACGATGGCACTCCAGATACTAAAACAATTCTAAATAACATCAAGTAAAAGGGCAGGTAGAGAAGGTGGAAGGAGGGGCCAAACGATCGTGGAGTACCTGATTCCCTGATTTATCTTGTAAACATAGTCTCAGCTCTATAGGTTGGAAAAATAAACGGACCGACGGATATTATTTAATTTTTATATCAAAGGGTGTACAGAAGTGAATGTTATTAGTAAGTAGGAAAAACATTGTATTGTATAAGTATTTATTACTCATCTCGTGTGCGAGCCATCGGCTGTGCGCACTACATATATTCTTATTGCATAACTATGATTCGCTACAGACTACACTATCTGTTACATTCCGTATAGATGTTAACATAGCAGTTCTGGTAAATTAGCACTTTTTCCTCTTCCTTGTCCCGTCTCTTTACAGCACTTCTTTTCCCCCTAAATGTTTTAACACCCCCCCCCCCTTTATCCAATAGTTCCATGCTCCTTTGCACTACAATTGATTCGAACACTCTTTCCAAGGTTATGTTGTGTAGCTTCTCCTCCTGCAGAACGCGCGTGTCCTGACATAAGAATACATGTTCTGGCCTATCATAACCATTGCGTAATACGCATTTATATCTCCCTTCCTCGTTTCTTACTGTCTTGTGTCTCCATCCCCCCAGCCTCATCCATGTCAACCACTTTCTTGCCACCATGATCACCTTCTTGATGTACGCTACTTGTCCCCATTCCCGGAACTCCCCTTCTTTGGAGTTCGAGCGATCTCTTAGTTTCACATTCCGCTATTATTTCCTGCCTATCTATATCCTCTAATCTTTGTTTCACTAATTGCAATGTCCCCTGGTCGACGTGTCCCCCCTCCCATATCCATGCCAGTCCAATTTCGTATAGCTAGTTTGCCTCTGATCTCTTTCGCCCACGTTCCCATTTCCTGCTATTGTACCCGTTGCATCAGCGCTTGCCATTTTACCGAGTTCTCCCTTCTCGATATTAATGTCGCCCAGTATTTAACCCTCTCAACATATCCCACGTATGCTCTTTGACCAGTCCAAGTTCCCGTAGTACGTCGCAGTTTGCAGTGCCCATGCTGATATGCAAAGATCTCTTGTAAAATGTGCATCGGATTCTGTTTAGTACATCGCCCCCCTTTGCTCCCCATATCTCCCTCCCGTGCCCTATTGACCCTATTAATAATGTACGATACAGTTTTTCCACAAAATGTATATCATATTTCTCCAATTTCCATACTGTCCGCATTATTTCGTTTGTTATTGCCCCAGTCTTTCCTTGTACCGTTTGCATATGTCTTGTCCATGTCCGTGCCATAGTGAAAACTAGTCCCAAGTATTTTATTCTTTTTACCCTTTCCAATTCTTGCCCTCTGAAAGTCCACCTTTCGTCTTTTCCATATACATATCCGTTTTTGAACACCATAATTTTTGTTTTTGTGAGATTTACTTGCAGTTTGGATTCTCTGCTGTATTTTTCCAACCCGTCCAGAGCCCTTTGTAGGCCGGCATCTGTATCCGAGATCAGAACCATATCATCTGCGAACAGGAGCGTCGGTACCCTTGTCATCCCCACCTTGGGGGTGTCGGCTTGTTCACTCTCTATATACGCCACTATATAATATATATAGAGAGTGAAGAGCAGGGGTGACAGAACACATCCTTGCTTTACCTCCGCTTCCGATTTTCGTTTCTCTGCCACTTGACACCGTACACAGAATTCTACCTTCGAGTATTGTAGGAAACATATCAGTACAAATTGATGAGGAGTTGTTGGGAAAGTTATTAGGGAGTCCAAGATATTAGCAAGACTAAGAGAAGGGGATAATTAGGGACAAATAATCTTGCATTATCCCACTCCGAGCAGCTGAGAGCTAAAGAGAAGGAGAAAATACAGGAAATATGGAAAGAACTAATTTGGTGATTTTAGTGTTTACAGGGAACCATGACAAGATTTAAACAGATGATTATTTGCGCGGGTTGCAAAATTATTAGAATGTTATGGAAATTTCGGAAATGTCTTTGTTGAGAAAATTCTTGTTCTTTCCCTCAGGCATTCCACAGGTGGTTCGATTCGATTTTTATTTAAGGAATATACTATTCGTTGGATTGTAATAAGGAAATACTGAGGCTGAAATAGAATAGATTTCAAGTGAAGGAAGATAATTAAGTTCTGTATAATTGTCGTAGGAGCAAACTTTGTTCTATGAGGGGACTCCCCGATGGTAAAGTGATAGCGTCGTCGCCTTGTAATCAAGGGGTCCCGGGTATGATACCCGGTGAAGGCATATAATGATTTGGATCCCACTTTAAACTGTGGGTCCAGTCCCGATTAGCCTTGCTGTAAATCAGATGAACGAATGTTGTATCTGTTCTTTTTATTCTGTGAATTTAGCCAAGTTTTTGAGCTGTCTACATTTTCACTCGTTATCAAACAAATTTCACAAAGTAGTTTTTATAAAACTTCAGAGGGAAGCTGACGGCAATGCCAGGAGGGAGGGAGGCGGGAGCTCAGCGAACACCCTGCCTGGTTACGGCCAGGGTGTATTTCGAGACTATTTTTCGCCGCTCACCACTGACAGAGGTTTCGCTTTGAACAATGGACACCGTTGCTTCAGGGGCGAGGTTGACCTGCAGTAACGGGTAAGTGCCATAAATCCAGACCTAGGAATGAAGGTTGATGCAAGGGAGGGGCAATAAAAATTCTGTAATTTGCTTTGCTTGCCGACAGGAAGTTTTGCAAGAACAATAATACGAGGGACACATTGGATCCTTTTCAGCTGCTAGGAAAAGCTGAGAGAAATGGCATACGGCAGACTTTGAATGAAAGAAGGACGGTGAACCCCTTGTAAGATAAACAAGTCCTTTGTATTATTCGCCGACACGCAAGCTTCCATTTCGAAGCTGAGGCTATCAACAGCGAAGTTATTGAAGGGTTGGAAGCAGTGACGAAGCCAAAGGGGGGGGGGGTGGCAGGGGGGCGCCACAAGTCAGACACTTCGCCCCCCC
This sequence comes from Lepisma saccharinum, assembly GCF_977018435.1. NCBI lineage: Eukaryota > Metazoa > Arthropoda > Insecta > Zygentoma > Lepismatidae > Lepisma > Lepisma saccharinum. The sequence goes on along the minus strand of NC_139250.1, from coordinate 2,064,954 downwards.
TGTGCCCCCCAACTGAAGTTAATTAAATATCGAATAATAAGAGAGTTCATTTATAAGAGTATGACGATTTTCACCTTTTCAAAGTGGTGTATTCTGTTTAATATCACTTTCCTGCTTATAATACCAACTTGACTAAATTTGTTTTAGTATATATACGAAAGTGTGTGTGTGACTTTCGTTCAAGATTCCAGCACTGACCTGGGCATAGGTGATTTCTCATTCATGTATGTCCTGTAATCGTCGAGATTAATTTTAAGTTTTAACCAGTTTTAAGAACTGGGAAAAAGACTTTGAATGTGGATGGTTTTAAAACATATTTTGAGGACCACAAAACATCATCTGTAGTACGGGCAAATTATTCTAATCGTGGGTCGTTAGTGACAACGCTAATTAGTAAAAGACATTTAAAGTTGGTTCAAGATTTGGTTGGTTTATTGATTTGGTGTTTTAAGTCCACTTTATGCACAGTATGGCTAATCGGGACTGGACCTACAGTTTAAAGTGCCTCCACTGGGTATCGAACCCAGGACCAAAGGTGATCGGAGAAAAACCGACACTACATGTCAGTTGTTGTGGATGCATCGCGGTTTCTTACTATTCAAGGACTTGATTTTCGAGATGATGAGGCTGAAGCAAATCTTACCAAAGGGAATTTCTTCGATACTCTTGAAGTAAATTTCAAAATGAGGGGATATTATTCGGAAATGTATTGAACTTGAACCTTAAAATGCAAATTACACTTAAAATTCGATTCAAAACACATTGCAGGCAGGTTCGCTCTTTCTCGTACATATCAAAGTCGAAGAACTTCTTCCCACGAACTCCATAGGTGCCTGTAATTGTGTAGCACAGACATACGTTGGAGTGGTAGAGTAAGAATAAGTAATGCCAGGGTCAGAATATTTCTTGAATTATGAGATAACTGTAACCTTTTTCAGATTTTTATCCTGTGATAACATTTCCCTGAATTGCGAAACACAAATTTTGCCCAAAACTCTTCTGCGTTACGAAGATGGCACTGAAGTATTCCACTTAATGGATTTCTTTGAAATCCTAGGAAAATATAAATTGGCATTTCACAAGGTTCACACTCTAGTTGTATTCTCTGTAACAATTCCAGTTTCCAATGCAGCGTGTGAATGTGAAAGAACAGTTTCGTCCTTAAAATCTTTGAAAAGGCTTGCTCGAAACAGGATGCTAGATGCAAACTGCCTCATATGGCTGTCCTTGATATTGAGAAGAAATGTCAAGTCCTGGACGTACCAAAGGTGGGCAATGTGTTCTCCAAAACACATAGAGCAGAATTCTCCTGCACGAGAATTGCACTTCACTAAGTGACTTTCATTGTTTCTAATACTTAAGAAGATTACTTTCTTCCAACGTCACGTTCATTTTGCAAGAAAATTAAACTCTTCGAAACATTTTCTCGTCATTTATATTATTATCTTATAACTTGAATATTTATATCAGTAGTTTCATCTCATGAAAGACGATGAATTATAAAATTATGAATGTCTTCCAATACTGAAATAGGCCACTGGAGACAACGCAACTTACGAATAAAAAAAAATTAATGCCTTTATTAAATAGAATCATATGGAGATAAACTCGTAATCAAGAAGTAAATTTAGGTAGTAAACGTCCACTCTAAACAAGGGACAAACACAAAACAGCATGCATGGATATAATAATAATAATTATTATTATAACTATTATATATATCTATATCTATATATCTATATATATATATATATATATATATATATTTGTGTAGCGTTGCCACCTTCCGCCCCCCCCCCCCGTCACATTTCCCGTCACTGGTTGGAAGTAAATTTATTAGGACGAGTAAAGTAACATTAGCTGTTGACAGTGTTGCACTAAAGGACGTGATATGTGCTACTGTTTGAATAAATGATAGAAAATTTAAGCAAAAATTTATAATTGTTGAGACTTGAGAGTTGTTTCCGCCATTTGATTGTAGGAAGAGGTTTTCTGAGAGAGAGTGGGATTGTTTTACACGTACATGAGAAAGGGTGGTTGTTTAAAGATAGAGAAGTATTTTGCACGTTTTTTAAAAGTTCAGATAAAACGAGAATTTAGCCTTACTGTTATAAAAAGAGATAACGCAGTACAGGGAAAGAATAACTCTTCACATTTCTCGCACTTGGTGGGATGCAACACACATGCACAAGAGTATGGCAGGAAGTCTATGAACGAGGATGAAAAGGGATATGTGAAATTTGACTTACCTGCGGGTGAATTAGTGGATTCTAATATTTTTAACGTTGATATTGTATTTCTTTTAGTCCACTTTGATTTACAAATAGACTAAATTGCGAACCGACCTTCAGTTTAAAGTGCGATCCGGTTCAATTTGTGCCTCCATTGGGTATCGAACGCGAGGACCCTTAATTACAAGACCTCGGCGTTATTACTACGCCATCGGTGAGGCATCCAATTTACACAAATAGGTTGATTCCAATAACACGTTATATGCATAATCTGATAATGATGCACTTTTCGTGCATCTAAACATATTTTTTCAACTATAGCATGTCTAAAAAAGTTATTGAAGTTTGGATTTTCATTTCATGGATTTCATGGATTTCAGACACGGGTCTGAAAATGTGCGATATAAAATAAATGCAGGTTTGCCTTCCATACGTGGTGGTTTTGTCAAGTTTCTTCGCTTCGTGAAACAGACACTTTTGCAGGAACGGCTTCTTGCATCCGCCTGGGGTCTTGCTCTAGCTTAACAAAAAATATACTATTTGTTTAGCATAATGGAGGGTTACTTATTCCTGCCGAACAAGGATTCTATTGCGACCATACGGCTTTGCATGACAGTATCAATGAAGATTTATGTACAGAAATATTAATTAGGAACTTTTTTTTCGTCAACTGGATTTAACATCCTTTTTTTTTATTCAGCAAATATTAAATTCATCACCTTTTTTGTCATTAATTTCCTTGCCATGACAGCTGTTTTTATGCAAATTTTGGCGTACTTAACTACACATAAGCTAGATATTAGCTAATATTCGTGCTGTTATATTACTATTCTTGTACCGTCTTTGTAACATTTCATGTATTAATTTAAGCATTTTGTTGAGTGTTAATGTTAATGTTATTATCATTTTTTCTGAAACACTTGGCTCGAACACCCTCCCCCGACATATATTTCTAGATGTGTGCCTGCCGAAGGATAAATTTTGTCAAGCGGTGGTGGTATCGGGCTTAGAGGCTAAAGGAAAAACAAACAAGTATGTGCGTCAAAAGCTGAACATAAGAAACAGCACAATATCACAAAGAAACACTTTATGAAACTTATGTCATAGAAGGAGATGTTAACAATATTAAGAACAAAAAATACTTTTTATTTGTAATATACTAAGTAACTTCTTGCAATTTTGAATAGTCTTTTGTGTTCGTACTACACATTTAAAATCTTGTTTGTTGCTCCCTGCGCCAAGCTTAGAATTTAAAGAAAAAATGTAAATTTTGATAGTGCACGGAAGTTCGACATTCAGAAAGAAAGAAGGTCTAGTGGAAAACACTTGAAGACTTCCAAAAGGTATAGCAGTAATGAAAAAGAGCACTCACTTATGTACGATGCATAGACAGTTGTATGGAAGCGAGAAAAAACACAAGGTAGATTTCATAAGATATCTAGCAATCAGTAACCAAGAAACTGCATTTTTAACATTAATGTCCTCATGATTAACGAACCTTTTTTATTCTCACCACGCAATGGGTAAAATATTTGGAGCTTTATCCCACTTTCCGGAAAAATATTGTGTTTCTGCTATTTTTGACTTTCGTTGGCATGATATCCCGGATCACTTTTACGAGACGAGACGAGACAAAACGAGACGGGACGAGACGAGACGGGAGAGAACCCTTCGAGACGGGACACGAGACGGGACAAACGAATATTTTCGAGACGAGACACGAGACGAGACAGCACTTTCACGAGACGGGACGAGACAGACCAAAGTCTCGTCTCGTCTCGTCTCGTCTCGTGGGCAACACTACTAATCAAATGGAAGTTTCGACTTTTCTACTGGTAAAATCCATCTTCAAACTGCTCTCTTCCCGTTGATATATTTTTCTATTCCATCGCAAGTATCAAATGATACTCGTATATGATCAATGCTGTTCTCCTTGCCTCCTGGCAGTGTTGCCAAACCTGATGCGCATAAAAGAACTAAATTTCACCTTAAATGGAGTTAAAACTGACTTTCAAGGAGTTAGATTTACGAAGGCTTAATAAAGTACCTCCTAGGGTAATGTTAGTTGTCAAAGGGGTGGGAGCACTGCTATTATCGTTAACTCTAAATTGATGACAATTTATTCTGTTTTCAACATCTAGATCCGGCGGCATTGCCCATCTCAATAATCCACCGATGGTCATATGTAATCGAAAATAAAGAATTTCCTGATAACAATATTTTGTCAATTTTACGTCATACACGGTGCTATAAAGAAGTAGCTGGGGAGATAAGAGGGAATGCGGCGACGCAGCCAATATAACAATATCACGTCACGTGCAAAATGTATAATTATGACAAAAGTTGGTCTATGTTGGCCGGAACCAGTGATGGCATCATAGTGGGGCACGGGGTTGGGCGTCCCAGTTCACAGCCGAAGCACTAAAGAGCCAGATCTGGCTCCAAGAGAGCTAAGTTGGCACACTGCCACGGACGGAAGAGCTTGGAAAGAGTCCCGTGGAGACTACCATGCCCTTAAGAAATTAAAATAAGGCTCAAGGGAAGATCGCTCCTAACATTCACCTCCCTTCGACCCGTGGCAATTGCCCCCTAAACTACTACCTTGCCATGGGGCTTAAGATGCAACAACGTTTGTTGGATTTAATTCGAAATTATTTATTAATGGGGCATTACACTGTCACAGCTGGAACACGTGGCCTACATTTTTTTATATTAAAGTAACTATTCTACTGATAGCTGAGCAACGTTTTCCTTACAGCTTCTGGGAAATCAAATATGAAACTTAGCACTGTTGATTAAACATAACTACCCTTAAAATACTCTCCCAGATTTGTAGCTGTAAGTGGACAATTTTCAGTCACGGGTGGGACAGAGGAGACACTGCCTCTTTCTTAATAAGACATTTATTTAAATTTCTATGAATTGTCAAATGATGAAAAATAAATTATTTAAGACAAAGAGAACAGGTAATTTACCTTTGAATATTCTAGTAGAGTTGAGGGGGAATTGCAACAGTTAAAGGAGAAATTAATTGTTTTTTGGTGTCACGGGAGGGACACAATACAAAACACAAGTAAAACAAAAAGTTAAAATAAACGAACAATATGCAAGATACCTTCTAACTTAATTATGTATAATACTTGAATTTTTGTCCAAAATTCAAATTTAGATTGTTCACTCCCAAGATAGGATAAAGTTACAACATTGCATTTAATTTCAAAAATTGAAGTTAGGCGCACTTTCACATGAAATGCCCCTAATATGAGAAGGATAAAATAGGGCCCTCAGCGGACGCCCTAAAAGGCTTCAGGGTTCTGTGATCGCCCACCCTTAATCCGCCCTTGAAGTTAGGAGGAACGTCAAAGCTCTCTTCGTTTCAACGATCAATCCTGTCTTTTAAATTTAACTGAGTTTGGGCGAACCGGCCACAAATCTATAAAGGCACTCACCCAGCAGGAGCGGAGGGGCCCCCAGCCCCAGGTACCTCATCCTCCAGGCGTCCTGGAGAAGCTGGAGTCTAGCTTGCTTCCGCCATTTTGCCCTGCGGTTCTGGAACCACACCTGCCAAGTGGAAGCATTGATTGAAATTTATAACCTCAACACTAGCATTATAATAATAACCTATGGGTAACAGCCCGTGAGGGCCATTGCCTACCTACCGACTGCCGGCCTCTCTCCCAACCAGTTACGTGTGGTCAGCACGACGAACCCCCATTCGTAACAATAACTTTAGTTAACCTTTTAATTAACCAATTGCTACTCAAGTAGTATAATGTATGTTCTGGACATCTGAATAGGTCACACAAAATATACAGTTGATTTGAAAAATGTGTATGTTAAATTCAGTTAAATCAATTAAGTAAACAATCAATTATATAACAAACGTTCTTTCTTCATTATATACTATACATTGCATTACTTACGTACTACAGAGCATTCCCTGACATTCGCTACGAGACTCGGCGGCAAGCGGCCTGGCATCAGCGCTTCTCTTTCCCGGTTAACAGGGTCCGCGACAGTCGCTAGAGTCGGCTATTAAAATTAGTTTTCATATTGTGTAATAACCTTGACTACAGGTGGTGTTGAAAATGATGTCCCTCTGCTGCAACACATTCCTGGCATCTCCGAAGGAAATTGCATTTACACGTGCAAGTTCGTCTACTGTAATTCTCCCGATTTCTCGTACAATACTCTCTTTTAACTCAAGGATGGTGTGCGGATTATCTTTGTATACTTTATTTTTTTTAGATTTCCCCACTTTTCTTTCCACTTTTATTCAGAACTGACCCTGTTACTCTAAACGTTTTTACGAGGTTTAATATAGTGGTCCTATGTGGAACGGGAACGCCAGGAAATTTCGTTGCAAAACGTCGTCGCACTTCTACACAATTCCTCTTTCCGAAGTAACACTCGACAAGATAAATCCTTTGTTGTAATGTAAACTTCAACACACGGACACGACACAACACAACTTCCGAGGGAGTATTATACTGGCGTCAGTCTGCAACGTCACCAGAAAGGGAAAGAGAGCGAAAAAAACAAAACAGACTGTAGCGTGCGACTGTCGCGGACCCCGTTCACCGGGAAAGACAAGCGCTGACGCCGGGCCGCTTGCCGCCGAGTCTCGTAACGAATGTCAGGGAATGTTCTGTATATATTGCATTGCCATTTATTTTTCTTTAACAATTGTTAGGCAAGTTGTTACTCGTACACTTTTTTTATTGTTTTAATGTTAAGCAAGTAGTTATAATTTGTACTCTTTTTTTTTTTAACATAATCATGATATAATGTTACATATAATTTTTCAGTGTAATGTTTCTGCAGTGAATACGTATTCTGTGACTCTCTTACTCTTCCATAAACTTCTGCATACCTTTGAACTCAAGTAAGAAATAAATACAAATTTAACATGAATGATCAGACCCGTTGAGGGTCACAGAGCAGGTTGTGCGGGGATGTTACGCTTATGGGGAAAATAAGGTACGACCGGATAATGTCCCTCGGATGCCAAATTTCGTGTGGGGTGTTTTTAGCTCAATTGGGGCCCATCTGCGAAATGACTTGCTTTTCTCTCTTAAAAAAAAAAAACAACGAGAACCCCTATACGCCTTCATGGCGTGGTGCTATGCACAGGGGAACACTTTACCTTTTTTTACCTTTACCTGATTTTTTAATAGAAAATGTAATGAAAATTTCCATATGGGAACTCCCACCCCCCCCCCAAAAAAAAACACTGAATTTTAAAAGAAAACCTTATTTTTGGACCAGGTTACGGACCTATTACAACATGGTCCAATTTCGGCACCGAAAAGAAACAATACTGAACTTGAACCGTATTTAAAATTGTGAGAGAAAAACGTTCCGGTCCCTGTTACCGAAAACAATAGAATTTATAATTCCTGAACCTTTAACAACCCTGGCCTTAACTTTAAGGGTTCCGAGTTCGAATCCCGAAGGGACGTACCTGCACTCTGGCCTCCGAGAGGTTTATCCTGAGGGCGACCTCCTCCCTGAGGAAGACGTCCGGGTAGTGGGTCTTCTGGAACAGGGACTCCAACTCCTGCAACTGCTGAGGCGTGAAGGTCGTTCTGTTTCTTCGCTTCAACGAGAGACGCACACGTGAACATATGAACGGTTGAAACAGGGATACAAACAACTAAAAATAAATCAGGACCCAGCCCCCCGTTTTTTTTTACACAAATGCCGGTTAAAAAGCCATGAATCTAGCTATGAAATATGACCTTACAACCTTACAATTTTCTTTACATTGATTCTCTAACTACAAAAACAGCTTTTCGCCCTACATGAATTAATATACAGTTATATAAAATGTAATATTAAAAAAATATATAATTGAAAATATAACAAATAGAATAAAATAAACATTTTTGCAGGAGACAATGAGGTAGATGAGGCACGTTGTCAGTATTCATAGATTAATGTCCTAATATGTAATGTAATAAATTCTTGCACCGTAGTGGCCTTCTTAAAGATGGCTCAACTTGTAACAGCATGAATATGGCCGACTCTACCATATTGCTGCAGATTTTAAAATTCACCTATAGCAACCGTGCAAATATTTACTACCGCATGTTTATTGTTCTGATTAATGATACACATGATACAGAAAGTACACAAACATTAAAGAGCACATATTTTACCCGATATTTTTTAAAGAAAAGGTAATGAAAATTTCCATATGGGAACTCCCCCCCACCAAGAAAAACCCACTGAATTTGAAAATTCAGGCGCCAGGTGAAAGATTTTAGGCGCCATTCCCGGTTTGAAGATACCAGAAGCTACTTACTTCGTGAACAAGTTTATTTATGTATTTATTTATTTCAGAAATTCAACGCAACAGATATATTACCCATTTATGGCGTTCATTATACAATATTTTTGTGATAACATTATTGAATTGCCCAGATCAATGTAGTGAATATAATAATCTAGGAAGCCAAACAGACATTTTTTGAAAATATGGACCGTTTTAGAAGAAAGTATGTAAGTCTCATAACCAATGTAATTTTTCTATTTTATTATTTTTGTTGTATTATGTTATTATTTTTGTCCTTATGTTCCATAAAATCGTTCCAATGTAAAATGGCTAACGCTGTATTTGGAATCTTCTATTAAATAAATAAATAAAGTATATAGACAGAAAACATTTAACAAACATAGAAGTCTTAGGTTCTATCGTAATTTATGTAATTTTAGTATATTCCTTTTCAAAATTGCGATCGGGCAAAATAAGTCCATACTGTTTTCACTTTTGATGGTATCATTAAATGTTTTACGCATATTCCAAATTGGGGATATTGCCAGAGCGTTGGTTTTATCTGTCAAACATGGGATTGCAGATTTTTTTTTATTGGGAGTGATTTTCAGTTGTTGTTTTAAATGCACTTTATGCACAGATGGTCTAATCAGGACTGGGCCTACAGTTTAAAGTGGGATCCGAACCACTGTGCAATTTGTCTCCACCGGGAAACGAACCGAGGACCCGTTCGTTACAAAGCGACGACATTATAACTACGCCATCGGGGAGGCCTTCTAAGGAGTCAGATCATTGGTAACATTGGAACAACAATAATTGAGGACTGAAAGTGGTAAACGTTGTAAGTGCCAAAACCGAAAGTGTTGGGAAATCGCATCGTTCAGCACATCATCCCGTAAGAACGTTCACACTAGTGACCTCTTGACACGCCCTTTGAACTACTTAGAGGGCTACCAGCCACATTTCACGTTTTCCACATTATAAAGCATGGCACATTTCACAGTTTAACGTGGAAAACGTGGAAATAGTTTTAAATATAGCTTTTCACATAAACCTATGAGTAAAATTTTCCTCTAACTTTTGAAGCCTTTTCTTGAACGAAATGTGTAAAAGTTAATAATGGATCGAGTAGCAAAGTTTGCCCATTTATATAAATAATTATTAAACATTTGGAATAAAATTGGGTTATTTTCATTCCTTTGTAATATTTATTCTTGTATCATAACAATTATAGCCGTAGTAATATTTGAAGACTAAAATTGGTAAACGCTGTAATTGCCACAATAATTCAAACACCGTTTTCTACTTTAAACTGTGAAATGTGCCATGCTTTATAATGTGGTAAACGTGAAATGTGGCTGGTAGCCCTCTAAGTAGTTCAAAGGAGTGTAAAGAGGTCACTAGTGTGAACGTTCTTACGGGATGATGTGCTGAACGATGCGATTTCCCAACACTTTCGCTTTTGGCACTTACAACGTTTACTATTTTTAATCCTCAAATCACAGCGGGACCTTAGCTGTTAAATCAGCTGTACACCAAATGTACTAAGAATTGAATCCTGCATGTTTTCTTCAATCAAAGACGTATTTAGGGGGATGGGGATCCGCCCTCCCCCCCAAAAAGACTTACGAAGTTCTAAGTACAAGTAATTATGAAAATATACTTGTTTAGCCTTTGTTGTACAGTGGGATCCATGAGTATTACCGTGCAAATTGTTCATGACTATTTTCATTAATTTCTTCTCTTCCATCCTATGTGTTTTTAAGCCATTTTTATGTATGTTGGTGAAGAAGTTGTCAACAGCTTGTTTTGAGTTTTCTTTTCGATCTTGAAGCTCTTATTGGGTCAAATAAATTGCACGAACATGGTGATGGAAAATTTGCACGGTAATACTCATGGATACGACTGTACAGGGTGTATTAATAAAGTAAACAACTTATAAACTTGTAAACACGGTCATTGTGGCGCTGGTGTAGTGTTAAAGAAAATGGCGATTTTCACAGGTCCCCAGACCTTACACCCCTAGACTTCTGCATTTGGGGCTTTGTGATAGACAAAGTCTATGTGCCACCCATGCCACAGAATGTGCAACAGCTAATGTAGAGGATAAGAAACGCCTTTCCTTTGGTGGATGAGAGTTTCTGGGAAAAGTGTGGCAGCCATTTGTAGTCATTCATAGAAACTTGAAGTGTTGCTGAAGAAGATGTTAGAGAGAGTGGAAAGGACAAGAGAGAAAGAGAAGAGAAGAAGGAATTAGAATGAAGGAAAAAGAGCGTGAGATAAAGAGTCCAACCACATTCTAGATGGAAGTATATATGTTTAGCCTTTTAGGTGAAAGTACAGTTGACAAGGGAAAGCCACCAGCTAGAATGTTCCAGAACAACTTTCTAATAGTCTGGAGGGGAGTAATGTTTGTGTATATATATCGTCCTGTTTTGTACCTTGTTACATTTGTACTTGGTGCAGAGTCTGAAGAAGACCTTGCTAGAAGGTTGAAACGTTACGTTTAGTTTATGTTTTATAATAAAATAAAGTTTTTCATATCATGTGTTACGTACCCAATAGGACCAAGTAATGTAAATAGTTTGCCAAAGAAGAATAGAGATGGCAGCACCAGGCGTGCAAGGTTAAGAATTGGCATAATATATGTGAATAACTTTATAAATAAGAACAAAGCAAATTGGAAAGATGAAAAACAATAGAATATATTATAAGAAGACAAAGAATAAATATGAAAGAAGTAAATTAATATATATTTTTTATAAATCAAATCAGTGATCACATGTAAGTTAATATGAAAATTAAGGAAGTCAAAGCACTGATACAAGTTTGTGTCTTTGAACAGATATTGCATCTGTTTGGTTGATTTACCATTCCCGTCGCGGAAATTTTGTTTACATCAGTGGCGAGCGCGTTCCGATCGACGCCCCACAGCACTTTTTGGTTGCGCAGTTTAACTGTAGCACCTACTTGGATGCGCATGTCAATCGGCTGCACCAAGTATACACTCTGTTGTACCTAGTTAGTGGTGGCGCGTTCCAATTCCAGCCAAGGGAGGATATTAGTATTATTCCCAAAGCTTGGAGGAAAAAGTTGGAAAAGGATAAAGGCATTCGTTAAATAGTCAAAACCTAAATTGAAATCCAGAGGGAAGTTTACAAAGAAGATAAGAAGGAAGTCCCGATCCAGAACGTCCATTGAGAAGGAAGTCCATATCTTCCATATTAAGAAGGAAGTCTAGATCCAGACCGTCCATTGAGAAGGAAGTTCCGATCCAGGCCGTCCATCAAGAAGGAAGTCCCGACCCAGAACGTCCATTAAGAGGGAAGTCCAGACCGCCCATTGAGAAGGAAGTCCCGATCCAGATCTGCCCACTACGAAGGAAGTACATATAGAAGAATATCCAAATAAAGAAAATAAATAATAAAAAGAATATTGAGATGAAAATTGACTGTAACGAGAAAATTATAGAAGAATGTAGCTTATCATGTAAAATTCTTACTCCATGTATCCTGTGTTTAAATAATATATTCGTTTAAACGTCTCCATTGGAAGGCATCCTGTCTGGTTTCGTTGTCTACAAAGAACCCTACCCTGTAGATAAGCTAGCTGAGTTTTAAGATTAAGGTTTATGTACCTTTGCACCAAATGAAGGTAGCATAAATAAATGGCGACCAACTTTTGGGGCTAGAGAATTAGGAACCAGACAGCGAAGAGAGAAAGAATAATTGAAAATGGAGGAAAAGGATAAAGATGGAAATGAGAATGGAGAAGCTACAATGAAGGAAGACGGAGAAAAAAGGGAAACTTTCATTTGTTGCGGAGAGGAAGGAAACAAAGAAGAAATTATTATTTGTACGACATGTAAGGAAATTAGACACTGGATGTGCGAAGGAATAAGGAAGGAAAAATATATATCAATAAGCGAAAGGGAAGAAGGATACGTATGTAAGAACAGCAAGAAAGAAAAGTTGAAAGAAAAACAAAAGAAGACAGAAGAAATAAACTTAATAGAATTGTTTCAAAAGATGTCAATGCAAATGGAAGTTAACGCACAGAGAATGGAAGAAAATAACAAGGAAGTGAAAGAAAAGTTAGAAGAAGTAAGAAATGAAAGCAAGAAAATGTACGAGAAAATAACCGAGACATGTGAAGAAAATAGAAGATCATTGGAAAAGAAGATAGAAGAAACAACACTGCTAATTGAAAACAAAAGCGTGGATATAAATAGGAAGATCGAGGAAGAAGTTTCAAAACTTAGAGAGGAGAATATACACAGAACCGACAGTATGGAAAGAAAAATTGTTGAAAATAAATCGCAAATAGAAGCAGTATCTTCTAGAGTAGATGCAAATGAAAGCAAGATAGAGGAAGCAAAGGTCCTAATGGAAGATAGAAGCTGGGAAACACGCAATAGAATGGAAAAGGAAGTTCTAAAACTGAGAGAAGTAAGTACGCGGGAACTGCAAGAAGTTCAAGAAAAAACTAGCAGTATGGAGAAGGACATTGCGGAAAATCAAAATAAAATTAATGCAGCAGATAAGAAAGGAAAGGAATTAGACAGAAAATTAAATGGGGCAGTGTCAAAGATAGAGAAGACAGAAAAGAAAGTAGAAGAAGTGGAAAGAAAGTTAGGAAAGCTATTCATCAAAGAAGGAAACATAAATCCTAGGTTTCGAGAAAGTGAAGAAACGAAGGTTAAGAAAAAGCTGAGAGAAGAGAGTTCAAGCGATGAATCGATGACGGAGGAAGAAGAGAAGCATAAGAGATATAGAATAGCGGGAGGTCACAAGAAAAGGAAATGGAAGAATAGCGAAGATGGAAGTAATAATGAAAGGCTCTTAGACATATTGGAAAATGAATTCCCGAGAGACGAGAACTATAGGACCAGGATACCTAGGCCACTAGAATTGCAGCATCTTCCAAAATTCAATGGGAATATATCTGTTAAATGTCCCAGAAAGTTTTTAAGGGAACTAACAACAAATGTCAGACTTATGAGGATCCCCGAAGGAATGATTTTGAACGTCATAGAGACATGTTTTGAACAGTCGGCAGCAGGATGGTATCAACTAAATCAGCACAAATTCAGAAATTTTAAGGAGTTCAGCCGAAAATTCCTGAATTACTACTGCAGTGAAGACATAAAGGAAAGGCAGCTAGAAGCATTAAAAAGAAGATATGTAGATTGGTCAAAAGTCGATAGCCTGGAAGAACATACATGGGAGACTCTTAGAAGCTTCAAAAACCTAAAGGAAGGATGCAGTGAAGAGGAGTTGGTTAAACAAGTTGTCCAAACATTGCCATTAAGAATACAGAGAGCTATAGCAGCAGTTAAGATAAAAGCAGTTGATGATTTGATTGAATATCTAAGAACCGAAGATGTGCTAACAAAAACTCAGAATTCCTGGAACGATAAGGAAGGAAGATTCTATGGAAAGAGGCAACATTGAGAAGAAGAAGGGCGCTCAAAACCAAAGTTCCGGAGACAGGAATTTGATGTAAGAAGAATAGAAGTTAGAAACCAGAGACCAAGTGCAGAAAGAAGAGACGTAGGAAGAAACAATGGAAGATATGAAAGAAACATAGACTCTGTGGAAGAAAGAGAGAGAAACGATGATAGATATCGAGGAAATTGGAGAAACGTGAGAGGCCTAAATAATTTCCGAAGATACGGAAGAGGAGGAAATCAGCGATGGAGGAACATATATGAACAGAACGAAAGAGAATACCGAGTAAGTGTGCCCAATGAAGAAATGGAAAGAAGAAATGCACTTTCGGATGTAGAAAGAGACGAAGCCATAGAATTAGCCAGAAATCATTGTAATGACGGAAGAAGATTCCAAGACAGACTACGGGAAGACAATGGCCCAAGAAATGTAGACTTTAACGACGAGAGAAGGTTTCCGGAAAGATTGCAGGAAGATCATCACCGAAACCCACAAGATATAATGACAAACAGATGAAAATATAGCGATGTCGTCAAACTGTAAATAGAAGTAATCTATATGTACATATTTGTAAATAGAAGAAAATATAGTTCATGAAAGAATCTATATAGATAAAACAGAAATTTTGTTCGAAGAAGAAAGTATATGTTGAGAAGTTAAATAGAGGCCAAAAGATTATTCAGATAAGAGACTCACAAGCTCACTTGAAGACATCGGACAAAGATAAGAATAAGATTAATCATTGCATTAGAAAAGGGAACGTAATATCATAGGAACTGTTGATGGAAATTTTGAATCTCCAAGGAATAAGTTTCACTGACGACTCAACCTTACCAAAAGGCTGGATGTGTAATGCCAATGGTGGAACAACGTTTTGAGAGGAGTAGGCTGGACATGATCTACGTTAACGGAAGGAAGGCGAGAAGATAATTGATATAAATGAATATGCTACTCGTTCCTATGAAAAAGAAATTGCGAAGAGGAAAAATGAAAATGTGCATTAAAATTGAGAATCTTGTGTCTAAGACGAAGAATAACATATGAGTTATAGAAATGAATAGTGAAAATGAAAGATAGTTATAATGCATATGTCAATGATACACGAGATGAAGATGATGCACGCAAAAATGTCCACGAAGTAGGGACAGAAGAAGCGAAAAATGTGCTATTTGAAACGTAGTAATTCATTTGTGAAGAGCTTTGACCATCCTTAATATATGTTTGTCATGTACAGAAAAAGTCTGATATCTGCCAACAAGGAAAGAGTTGAGAGTTACAGAAACTATAAAAATCTCAGGAGAAATAAAAGAATAAAGACGTCCCAGTTCCTGAAAAGAAAGCAATAAAATAGAAGCCAGACGAAGATGCTGCGAATGCTAAATATAGTTTGTGAAAAGAAGAGCTGTGTATACATAGTGAGTTTTGTGAATCCAACATGAAAATTGATGAAGATTGAAGAATAGATGAAGAAAAGAAGAAATTTAGGAAGAAGAAAAAATTTTCTATCTTCATATTTTTACGATGAAAATTTTTTATGGCCAACGGGGGGAATATTGTGTTACGTACCCAATGGGACCAAGTAATGTAAATAGTTTGCCAAAGAAGAATAGAGATGGCAGCACCAGGCGTGCAAGGTTAAGAATTGGCATAATATATGTGAATAACTTTATAAATAAGAACAAAGCAAATTGGAAAGATGAAAAACAATAGAATATATTATAAGAAGACAAAGAATAAATATGAAAGAAGTAAATTAATATATATATTTTATAAATCAAATCAGTGATCACATGTAAGTTAATATGAAAATTAAGGAAGTCAAAGCACTGATACAAGTTTGTGTCTTTGAACAGATATTGCATCTGTTTGGTTGATTTACCATTCCCGTCGCGGAAATTTTGTTTACATCAGTGGCGAGCGCGTTCCGATCGACGCCCCACAGCACTTTTTGGTTGCGCAGTTTAACTGTAGCACCTACTTGGATGCGCATGTCAATCGGCTGCACCAAGTATACACTCTGTTGTACCTAGTTAGTGGTGGCGCGTTCCGATCGAAGCCCCAAGGGAGGATATTAGTATTATTCCCAAAGCTTGGAGGAAAAAGTTGGAAAAGGATAAAGGCATTCGTTAAATAGTCAAAACCTAAATTGAAATCCAGAGGGAAGTTTACAAAGAAGATAAGAAGGAAGTCCCGATCCAGAACGTCCATTGAGAAGGAAGTCCATATCTTCCATATTAAGAAGGAAGTCTAGATCCAGACCGTCCATTGAGAAGGAAGTTCCGATCCAGGCCGTCCATCAAGAAGGAAGTCCCGACCCAGAACGTCCATTAAGAGGGAAGTCCAGACCGCCCATT
Organism: Lepisma saccharinum; assembly: GCF_977018435.1. Classification (NCBI taxonomy): domain Eukaryota; kingdom Metazoa; phylum Arthropoda; class Insecta; order Zygentoma; family Lepismatidae; genus Lepisma; species Lepisma saccharinum. Next base: position 2,048,642 of record NC_139250.1, on the reverse strand, counting down.
GAGAAGGAAGTCCCGATCCAGATCTGCCCACTACGAAGGAAGTACATATAGAAGAATATCCAAATAAAGAAAATAAATAATAAAAAGAATATTGAGATGAAAATTGACTGTAACGAGAAAATTATAGAAGAATGTAGCTTATCATGTAAAATTCTTACTCCATGTATCCTGTGTTTAAATAATATATTCGTTTAAACGTCTCCATTGGAAGGCATCCTGTCTGGTTTCGTTGTCTACAAAGAACCCTACCCTGTAGATAAGCTAGCTGAGTTTTAAGATTAAGGTTTATGTACCTTTGCACCAAATGAAGGTAGCATAAATAAATGGCGACCAACTTTTGGGGCTAGAGAATTAGGAACCAGACAGCGAAGAGAGAAAGAATAATTGAAAATGGAGGAAAAGGATAAAGATGGAAATGAGAATGGAGAAGCTACAATGAAGGAAGACGGAGAAAAAAGGGAAACTTTCATTTGTTGCGGAGAGGAAGGAAACAAAGAAGAAATTATTATTTGTACGACATGTAAGGAAATTAGACACTGGATGTGCGAAGGAATAAGGAAGGAAAAATATATATCAATAAGCGAAAGGGAAGAAGGATACGTATGTAAGAACAGCAAGAAAGAAAAGTTGAAAGAAAAACAAAAGAAGACAGAAGAAATAAACTTAATAGAATTGTTTCAAAAGATGTCAATGCAAATGGAAGTTAACGCACAGAGAATGGAAGAAAATAACAAGGAAGTGAAAGAAAAGTTAGAAGAAGTAAGAAATGAAAGCAAGAAAATGTACGAGAAAATAACCGAGACATGTGAAGAAAATAGAAGATCATTGGAAAAGAAGATAGAAGAAACAACACTGCTAATTGAAAACAAAAGCGTGGATATAAATAGGAAGATCGAGGAAGAAGTTTCAAAACTTAGAGAGGAGAATATACACAGAACCGACAGTATGGAAAGAAAAATTGTTGAAAATAAATCGCAAATAGAAGCAGTATCTTCTAGAGTAGATGCAAATGAAAGCAAGATAGAGGAAGCAAAGGTCCTAATGGAAGATAGAAGCTGGGAAACACGCAATAGAATGGAAAAGGAAGTTCTAAAACTGAGAGAAGTAAGTACGCGGGAACTGCAAGAAGTTCAAGAAAAAACTAGCAGTATGGAGAAGGACATTGCGGAAAATCAAAATAAAATTAATGCAGCAGATAAGAAAGGAAAGGAATTAGACAGAAAATTAAATGGGGCAGTGTCAAAGATAGAGAAGACAGAAAAGAAAGTAGAAGAAGTGGAAAGAAAGTTAGGAAAGCTATTCATCAAAGAAGGAAACATAAATCCTAGGTTTCGAGAAAGTGAAGAAACGAAGGTTAAGAAAAAGCTGAGAGAAGAGAGTTCAAGCGATGAATCGATGACGGAGGAAGAAGAGAAGCATAAGAGATATAGAATAGCGGGAGGTCACAAGAAAAGGAAATGGAAGAATAGCGAAGATGGAAGTAATAATGAAAGGCTCTTAGACATATTGGAAAATGAATTCCCGAGAGACGAGAACTATAGGACCAGGATACCTAGGCCACTAGAATTGCAGCATCTTCCAAAATTCAATGGGAATATATCTGTTAAATGTCCCAGAAAGTTTTTAAGGGAACTAACAACAAATGTCAGACTTATGAGGATCCCCGAAGGAATGATTTTGAACGTCATAGAGACATGTTTTGAACAGTCGGCAGCAGGATGGTATCAACTAAATCAGCACAAATTCAGAAATTTTAAGGAGTTCAGCCGAAAATTCCTGAATTACTACTGCAGTGAAGACATAAAGGAAAGGCAGCTAGAAGCATTAAAAAGAAGATATGTAGATTGGTCAAAAGTCGATAGCCTGGAAGAACATACATGGGAGACTCTTAGAAGCTTCAAAAACCTAAAGGAAGGATGCAGTGAAGAGGAGTTGGTTAAACAAGTTGTCCAAACATTGCCATTAAGAATACAGAGAGCTATAGCAGCAGTTAAGATAAAAGCAGTTGATGATTTGATTGAATATCTAAGAACCGAAGATGTGCTAACAAAAACTCAGAATTCCTGGAACGATAAGGAAGGAAGATTCTATGGAAAGAGGCAACATTGAGAAGAAGAAGGGCGCTCAAAACCAAAGTTCCGGAGACAGGAATTTGATGTAAGAAGAATAGAAGTTAGAAACCAGAGACCAAGTGCAGAAAGAAGAGACGTAGGAAGAAACAATGGAAGATATGAAAGAAACATAGACTCTGTGGAAGAAAGAGAGAGAAACGATGATAGATATCGAGGAAATTGGAGAAACGTGAGAGGCCTAAATAATTTCCGAAGATACGGAAGAGGAGGAAATCAGCGATGGAGGAACATATATGAACAGAACGAAAGAGAATACCGAGTAAGTGTGCCCAATGAAGAAATGGAAAGAAGAAATGCACTTTCGGATGTAGAAAGAGACGAAGCCATAGAATTAGCCAGAAATCATTGTAATGACGGAAGAAGATTCCAAGACAGACTACGGGAAGACAATGGCCCAAGAAATGTAGACTTTAACGACGAGAGAAGGTTTCCGGAAAGATTGCAGGAAGATCATCACCGAAACCCACAAGATATAATGACAAACAGATGAAAATATAGCGATGTCGTCAAACTGTAAATAGAAGTAATCTATATGTACATATTTGTAAATAGAAGAAAATATAGTTCATGAAAGAATCTATATAGATAAAACAGAAATTTTGTTCGAAGAAGAAAGTATATGTTGAGAAGTTAAATAGAGGCCAAAAGATTATTCAGATAAGAGACTCACAAGCTCACTTGAAGACATCGGACAAAGATAAGAATAAGATTAATCATTGCATTAGAAAAGGGAACGTAATATCATAGGAACTGTTGATGGAAATTTTGAATCTCCAAGGAATAAGTTTCACTGACGACTCAACCTTACCAAAAGGCTGGATGTGTAATGCCAATGGTGGAACAACGTTTTGAGAGGAGTAGGCTGGACATGATCTACGTTAACGGAAGGAAGGCGAGAAGATAATTGATATAAATGAATATGCTACTCGTTCCTATGAAAAAGAAATTGCGAAGAGGAAAAATGAAAATGTGCATTAAAATTGAGAATCTTGTGTCTAAGACGAAGAATAACATATGAGTTATAGAAATGAATAGTGAAAATGAAAGATAGTTATAATGCATATGTCAATGATACACGAGATGAAGATGATGCACGCAAAAATGTCCACGAAGTAGGGACAGAAGAAGCGAAAAATGTGCTATTTGAAACGTAGTAATTCATTTGTGAAGAGCTTTGACCATCCTTAATATATGTTTGTCATGTACAGAAAAAGTCTGATATCTGCCAACAAGGAAAGAGTTGAGAGTTACAGAAACTATAAAAATCTCAGGAGAAATAAAAGAATAAAGACGTCCCAGTTCCTGAAAAGAAAGCAATAAAATAGAAGCCAGACGAAGATGCTGCGAATGCTAAATATAGTTTGTGAAAAGAAGAGCTGTGTATACATAGTGAGTTTTGTGAATCCAACATGAAAATTGATGAAGATTGAAGAATAGATGAAGAAAAGAAGAAATTTAGGAAGAAGAAAAAATTTTCTATCTTCATATTTTTACGATGAAAATTTTTTATGGCCAACGGGGGGAATATTGTGTTACGTACCCAATGGGACCAAGTAATGTAAATAGTTTGCCAAAGAAGAATAGAGATGGCAGCACCAGGCGTGCAAGGTTAAGAATTGGCATAATATATGTGAATAACTTTATAAATAAGAACAAAGCAAATTGGAAAGATGAAAAACAATAGAATATATTATAAGAAGACAAAGAATAAATATGAAAGAAGTAAATTAATATATATATTTTATAAATCAAATCAGTGATCACATGTAAGTTAATATGAAAATTAAGGAAGTCAAAGCACTGATACAAGTTTGTGTCTTTGAACAGATATTGCATCTGTTTGGTTGATTTACCATTCCCGTCGCGGAAATTTTGTTTACATCAGTGGCGAGCGCGTTCCGATCGACGCCCCACAGCACTTTTTGGTTGCGCAGTTTAACTGTAGCACCTACTTGGATGCGCATGTCAATCGGCTGCACCAAGTATACACTCTGTTGTACCTAGTTAGTGGTGGCGCGTTCCGATCGAAGCCCCAAGGGAGGATATTAGTATTATTCCCAAAGCTTGGAGGAAAAAGTTGGAAAAGGATAAAGGCATTCGTTAAATAGTCAAAACCTAAATTGAAATCCAGAGGGAAGTTTACAAAGAAGATAAGAAGGAAGTCCCGATCCAGAACGTCCATTGAGAAGGAAGTCCATATCTTCCATATTAAGAAGGAAGTCTAGATCCAGACCGTCCATTGAGAAGGAAGTTCCGATCCAGGCCGTCCATCAAGAAGGAAGTCCCGACCCAGAACGTCCATTAAGAGGGAAGTCCAGACCGCCCATTGAGAAGGAAGACCCGATCCAGATCTGCCCACTACGAAGGAAGTACATATAGAAGAATATCCAAATAAAGAAAATAAATAATAAAAAGAATATTGAGATGAAAATTGACTGTAACGAGAAAATTATAGAAGAATGTAGCTTATCATGTAAAATTCTTACTCCATGTATCCTGTGTTTAAATAATATATTCGTTTAAACGTCTCCATTGGAAGGCATCCTGTCTGGTTTCGTTGTCTACAAAGAACCCTACCCTGTAGATAAGCTAGCTGAGTTTTAAGATTAAGGTTTATGTACCTTTGCACCAAATGAAGGTAGCACATGGAAACAAGGCTTAATGGTGTTATACATAACAAGTATCATTGTTGTATTACTCCATTTTGATACACCCTGTATAATCGATTGTTATTCATTTCCTAGGAACTTATTGGGCGGCAATGATTAGATAGAAGTTATAGGTCTTTGAAGGAAAGTACGCAGCTATAAGAACTGGCCTCTACAGCGCAGAACGATTATTTTGACAAAATCCTGTTTCCCTGCTGGCTACTTCTGGGAGGAGGGAGTCTAAGGTTGCCGCTTGTTGCTCAAACAGAGGGACAGCGTTAGGCCTCATTGGCTGTTTGACCGCAAGTTCCTTCGTAGGTAAACGTGGCAACAGCGGGTCACTGTCAGAAAGGCGTTCCCAACAAAACAAAAAAAAACAGGTGACGAAAAGTAAAGTTCCTAATTAATATATGGTGCATATAATGTACAGGGTGTCCGAATTGAAACGCCTTAATTTCAAATACTTATATTAAACATAATATACAGGCAAGAACAGTTTGGTAGGTGGTATATGGTAGCTTAGCTGTGGAAATTTTAAATAGGTAATGAATAGTAATTCGCTGCGGGACGGCGTACGTTCGAATCCGGATCTGGTCGGAATTTATTCGGCCTACGTATAGGGCCGGTGGCAACCTACCATCGTGAGGAAATTGGGGAGCTGCGAGTGAGTGAGCGTAATCCGGTCGCGAAGTCCTACAACGGCTGGGGGTCGGTCGGGCTGACCACCCGTCCCCCTAGTCTGGCTGCAGATCTCCACGCCCCCTTGGTGGCTCGCGTGGGAGGGAGGCCAGCAGTCGGTAGGTAAGCCTTGGCCCGATATTGGGCTGCTGCGCTATAGGATTATGATAATGAATAGTAAGGATTCGTTTATTTTGTATCGTTCCAGGGGGTGAAAAGTGCAAATGACAACCAATGCTGAAAAAGCGCAAACTGTGTGGTGGTACGCAAAATTGGGATCCATTAGCCTATTGCAAGAAATCCGTTCGTACCCAAAATTTGGGAGAACAATCTCACGTGACGCCGTACGAACGGATTTCTTGGGACTTCGTGCAAATGCATCTCCAATGCGCTGAAGGTTTTCCTCTGATGTTGGTGATCGGCCACCACCATGCCTCTTAGCGACAGATCCTGTCTCTACAAACGCTGCTTTCCACGCCTTGATTCTCTTGGCATCAGGAGGGTCTCTGTGATACTCTGCACGAAACCGTCGTTGCACTGCAATAATGGATCCCAATTCTGCGTACCACCACACAGTTTGCGCTTATTCAGCATTAGTTGTCATTTGCACTTTTCACACCCTGGAACGATACAAAATAAACGATTCCTTACTATTCATTACCTATTTAAAATTTCCACAGCTAAGCTACCATATACCTACCACCTACCAAACTGTTCTTGCCTGTATATTATGTTTAATATAAGTATTTGAAATTAGGGCGTTTCAATTCGGACACCCGGTATATCTATTTGTCATTAATTGCGTTGCCAGGACAGTAGCTTTTATACAAATTTTGGAGATTCTAACCACACAGAAGCTAGATAATGAATAGGAACGTGTTATTGTATCTCTATTATATTCTTATACCGTCTTTTTATATCCTGGTTGGAGTGGGGTCCCTTCATCATATCGGCACTCATCCGCATTGCCGCGATGATTAACCAAAGTAGCAGAAAAGTGACGCTAAATAACAAAAACCAAAGCTTTATTTTGCGTCGCGTTTTTACCACTTGGCTAATCGGGACGATGGGGATGAATAGTGACAGGATGAGATAGCACAGAAATCCCACAAAGGAGGGTACTGACTTTCAGCGCAGAAGCCAGGGCGTCGTTAGCCTACAAAACGCCGTTACCTGAGTGTACTACATGGAAGAAAATTGGTCAGTACTTATCATAAGTGAAGTTGGTATAATTTTAGTTGTAGAAATTATTTTTTGAAGTCGTTGTATGTGGATACATGTTTATGTAAATCTTCTATACAAATGCATGTGCTATTGAAATACAAAATAACTAGAGAAATTGGCCTAGCTACAAAAAAAATCTGGAACATGATACACACAGAACCCAAAACGTGTCAATTGACACACATATTTTGATTTCAATAACACGTTAACGTTCATAAACTGCAAATGATGCACCTTGGAATGTATTAAAGGGTATTTTTACGAGATGAAGTTCCGTGTGATGCACTAAAATGCATCAATTTGGAAGATCAGACAAGATCATTTGGAAGATAAGAAAATTACACATTTAGCTGTGTCAATTGATGCATTAAAAGTGGAAGTTTGTTATCTTCGAAATGATCTTCTCTGATCTTCCAAATTGATGCATTTTAGTGCATCACACGAAACTTCATCTCATAAAAATACCCTTTAATACATTCCAAGGTGCATCATTTGCAGTTAATGCACGTTAACGTGTTATTGAAATCAAAATATGTGTCAATTGACACGTTTTGGGTTCTGTGTGTACATATCAGAGCTTGAATAAATACCGAATTTATCATAAGAGGTGAAAAATGTACCATATATACACGTTCCATTCCGTTGAATATTTTACATTTCAGCGACAAAACCTCAAGTAAGTTTTCTAAAAAGAAGGGGGCGGATAATGTTACGTTTGCGTTGAAATGGGACATGCCCACGTGATGCCATGTTTACGAGTTATTGTGAGTCCCGGGTTTGAATAATGGACATTTACGTAGGTTCAATTACGAATATTTCTATTCTTTATGTTCAATAATTCAAGCGACTGAAGGAAAAATCAATCAAAGTTTCGGGTTCGATTCCCGGCCTGGAAATTGGTATTGTTTGTGAGTGTGCTCATGACATATCCTCATCGTCGCTATTATCCAAAAGTGGCAGGAAAGCGACGTTAATTAACAAAAGTACAAATCAAATACGAAAAATCCATACCTCGTTTTATTTGTCTTCTTTTCAATAAAAATCAGTTGAATCAGTCTGTTCTGAGAAACCAAGACAAGAAGGAAGGGGTAAATTTCTCGTATCGGACAAACGGCTGAAATTTGCTAGTTCATTTAATTTGAATATTCGTACTTAGGTATTCTGCATTGAGAAACATTGCTGAAGGTGGCATTTCGCTTATTTCGCGGAAATAAGCTCTATTTGCGACATATCGAGTAAGTTTTCTTCGTTTCTTTTTGCCATTAAGCCTTGTTTCCATGATATGAAAAACTCAATATGCTGACCAAGGCAGAAATTTATTTTATTATAAAACATAAACTAAACGTAACGTTTCAACCTTCTAGCAAGGTCTTCTTCAGACTCTGCACCAAGTACAAATGTAACAAGGTACAAAACAGGACGATATATATATATATATATATATATATATATATATATATATATATATACACACAAATTACTCCCCTCCAGACTATTAGAATGTAGTAGTTCTGGAACATTCTAGCAGGTGGGGCTAAACATTTTCTTCCATATCGAATGTGGTTGTACTCTTTATCTGACGCTCTTTTTCCTTCATTCTTCTTCCTTCTTTTCTCCTCTTTCTCTCTTGTCCTTTCTCCTCTTTCTAGCACCTTCTTCCATTTTGATTGAAAGACAGGTTGAAACAGCATAGGGATGATGTACGACTTAAGAGAGAGAGAAATGCGATATTTAAACACATGAGAGAAACAGGACATGACATAGAGTGGGATGAGAGTAAGCAGATAGGAAGGGAGAAGAGAGTACTAATGAGAAAATGGAACGAGTCCAAGATAATAGAGAAGAAAGGTGAAGAAGAGACAATGAACTGGAATAGGGGACTGAAGTTAAACAAAGAATGGAAGAAGGTGTTAGAAAGAGTTGAAAGGACAAGAGAGAAAGAGGAGAGAAGAAGGAAGAAGAATGAAAGAAAAAGAGCGTGAGATAAAGAGTACAACCACGTTCCATGTGGAAGAAAATGTTTAGCCCCACCTGCTAGAATGTTCCAGAACAACTTTCTAATAGTCTGGAGGGGAGTAATGTTTGTGAATATATATCCTCCTGTTTTGTACCTCGTTACATTTGTACTTGGTGCAGAGTCTGGAAAAGACCTTGCTAGAAGGTTGAAATGTTACGTTTAGTTTATGTTTTATAATAAAATAAATTTCTGCCTTGGTCAGCATGTTGAGTTTTTCAAGAAGAATGAGTAAGGGAGAAGAAAGACACACAGAGAAAGTGAAGGCAAAACTGTAGGAAGTAAATCAGAATACGAAATGCAAGGAGTGGAAAAATGAGGGATTAAAATGAAAGGAAGGAAACATTAATAGGAGGAGCGAAAGAAAAACAAGACAATAAGTGGAGGTGGAGGAAAAAGTAAAGTAGAAACAACAAAGATGAAGGGAATTAAATTACTTATTTCACTTGCTATTGTTATTGTAATGGAACAATGTTAATTAACTTTCAGGCAGGATACGTATTTAGAACGTATTTTGGCAGTGATCCGTACCGTCAGACACGTAATAATAATATAAATAAACTTTGTAATCATGGGTTGTGTCTATCAATAATAATAATAATATTGGCCAATTAATAGTTGTTATTAGTGTTATTACCTGAAGAGGTAAACAAAATTATATAAGAATAGAACTATTCATTCATTCATTCATTGTTTTCTGCCTAATTGGCAGGTTTTTCATAACAGTACGTATTCATTATCTAGCTTATGTCTAATTACACACAGAACCCAAAACGTGTCAATTGACACATATATTTTGATTTCAATAACACGTTAACGTGCATAAACTGCAAATGATGCACCTTTTAGTGTCAAAATACACATAGGAATGTATTAAAGGGTATTTTTATGAGATGAAGTTTCGTGTGATGCACTAAAATGTATCAATTTGGAAGATCAGAGAAGATCATTTTGAAGATAACAAACTTTCACTTTTAATGCATCAATTGACACAGCTAAATGTGTAATTTTCTTATCTTCGAAATGATCTTGTCTGATCTTCCAAATTGATGCATTTTAGTGCATCACAGGGAACTTCATCTCATAAAAATATCCTTTAATACATTCCAAGGTGCGTCATTTGCAGTTTATGCACGTTAACGTGTTATTGAAATCAAAATATATGTGTCAATTGACACGTTTTGGGTTCTGTGTGTAAGGTCACTAAAATTTGTATAAAAATTGCTTTCCTACCACATAAATTAGTGACAAGAACAGTCAATTTCATATTATAGAACAATAAGCAAGCATTTATTTATTTAATTTTGGGCTTGGTAAGTCTTTGGAAGAAGACCCCAGGATTCCGCCTCTAAATTCTTCCTTGCTTTACTACTAAGATATCTAGAAATTTAAAAATGTAATAAGAAAAATGCCCCTCCCAAAGCATCTACGTTATTTCGCTGTTTTATCGTTTTAGTAACATGCGTCTCGTTCCGCAGCATAAAGTCGAAAATCATAATTTTAAGGCGAAATAATGTTACACTAAACAGACAAGGTTGTTTTTTACAATAACTTCGGTGCATAAGTACGGTTTTAATGCCTTGAATGTATGTAGTAGGTATAGTGCGAACTCTCTCTCCGTAAATTAAGGTCAATCACACGTCTATATATTCATAGTGTTGGAGTGGTTAGCACAGCGCCAGGGGTCCCGGGTTCGAATCCCGGTCGGAGCCTGGATGTTCTTTGCGAGTGTTCCGTCATCTATTTTACCATATCATTACTTATCCTCGTCTTCACGATTAGCCAAAAGTGGCAGAAAGGCAAAGTGCAATAAACCAAATAAAAAAAGAAAACAATAGTGTTGGATATACATATTACACATGTCATGAAATTGTGGGAGGAAGCATATCCGGATATCGGATATTATTTAATCCGTTTTCAGAAATCCGGATATGTTTATCCGTCCCCTAATACATTTGCCTTCAAAACATAATTTTAAGTTCGGATATTTACAATGTAAAACTTTGGGTAAGAGTTTCATATATCGGAGACACATTAAAATGGGATATTTTGTGTTTCCCATGATGCAGCATCTGGTTCACGTAGGGAAAGCAATGGCAATTGTGCGTCGGTGAGATATTTCTCTTGAAAAATACATGATTTCCCGGTCAAATAGATTCCACGATGAAAGAAAATACCTCGACGAACGTTGGAAATCTTAGAGAAACTCATTTCCGTTTTCTCTAAGTATATGAAACTGTTACCAAACTTTGCAAGAAATGACAACTGCGTATCGGTTTTGAAAGGATAAGCGTACTCGGGATGGCACATAAATGGGTATCCACATGATAATCATGCGAATATCCGCTTACCTGCCATCCAGATTATCCGCTATTTTCAAAACCGGTAGAGAATGAATGAGCATTGATGTAAAATATCTAAGAAAATCATAAAATTATTACTGAAATTGTCAAGTAATTGTCACTTAACATGGTATGTAACTATTGTACAAATTTCAATCATGATTTTTACGTTTAGATATATTATAATTAATTTTATTTACCTGTCGCCTTCTTCCGAACATGTACTCGGAAAGCAAATCTCCAGGAAGCGGAGGTAGGAACGGACCCGCCATCTCTTGACAAGATCAGACACTAACTTCTCTCCAGCCTCGCGATCTCTGATTCCACGGATGCTCCGCCTCGCTCTCTGTGAAATAGCTTCCGTCTCTCCATCCTCATTGGTGGATTTCCTCGACGGGAGGGCGTGGTTAGCAAATCAGCGACTGTTACTGGTCCGAACAATGCGAAGCTCTTGTCCGTTTTGCGAACAGCAAGTCAGAACAGACTAATAACAATAATGGGATTGGGGAAATTCTATGTACGGAGTTATTAGCTGCATCTGAAATGGACCTTTATATTGCAACAATGGGTGAAAGAGTATAATCTCAGGTCTCCATTGTTCTTGCGTGTGGAATTCGAAATAATAATGGTAAGAATATATTTTGGCTTCTTTTAGTACTCGTAATGGAACAGACGTGATAACTCCATTAAGCCTTGTTTCCATGATTATGAAAAACTAAATATGCTGACCAAGGCAGTAATTTATTTTATTAAAAACATAAACTAACGTAACGTTTCAACCTTCTAGCAAGGTCTTCTTCAGACTCTGTATCAAGTACAAAAGACTTTTGTACTTGATACAGAGTCTGAAGAAGACCTTGCTAGAAGGTTGAAACGTTACGTTAGTTTATGTTTTTAATAAAATAAATTACTGCCTTGGTCAGCATATTTAGTTTTTCATAACAGACGTGAGTTCCTAATTGCTAAGTGCATTTTTCTCCCTATTTTAAATCACAATAATGAGATTATGTTTTCCCTCCAAATCTGGATTATTTGTGGCGAACTTTTGTTATTTCTTCACTCAAAATAGAGGATTACTTTCTGCAACTGTTCGGCACTACATTCTGCCTTCAACACCTATATTCCTACAGCTTTTTTTTTTTCTCAATATGGATGTTACTTATCAATATCATAGACATATTTCCCCATCAAAACCTCTCCTTTTAGTAAATTCTTATTTTCCAAGGACCTTTTCCACACGAAAACTCAAATTCATGGACGTATGTAAGCGAGGGTATAATGGAGGGGTCCATACCCCTCCAATAGTAAGGAAAATTTGAATTATTCTTTTTCGTTCGGTTCCGCTACTAGAACACGTTTTCAGCACAATCCATTGCTCTGAGTAGAGGAACTTTTATTTATGACCACTCGTATCTACAATATGCTTTAAAACATGCTTTTCATTACAATATATGCTCGTAGCAGACAACAGTATTTCAAAAACAAAAAATAATATTCAAAACATGTCTTGAGGTCTCTTATTGTTCCGATTTTATTCATTATTATGCGTGGAAGCCACATACAAACCAAGCTAAAATTCTATATGCTTTTTTCAAATGTTAAAAAGTTCGTCTTCTTTTGCTAAAAAAAATGTCTTGATTAGCAGCATATTTTGCAGGATATTCCTTTCCGAAGCGACACGACAAGCTGCACGTGTGGATTGGACAGGGGAAGAGGGAGGGGTTCAGGCGCTCCGAAGCCCCCCCGAATGACTTGCCAAGAATTAAAATTAAATAATAAAAATATAGCCACTTGTTTAGTATTTGTTGCATAGCGATTCAGGGTTATTTATTTCCGCCAAACTTAGGGTGACGTGCCCAAGTTTCGGATACCTCAATATTTCACCCCAGAACAGCAGCGCCAAAGTGGAGATTATGCGAAGTGACACGTTCCTTTGTCCAACAGTTGCATCCTTGTGCCTGGCCTTGAACGTTGCGTTTTTACGTTGTGGCTGTAGTTTTTGACTTTTCCCGAGTTTTGTCATAATATTTCACGCTTCAAACGTTGACGGCCAAGGACACCTGGGGGGGGGGGGGGGGTGTTGCACAGAGGAGCAATTACCCCCACGATTTCACATTTTATGCAAGTAAAAATACACATCGTAATATTTTCTTGGTCGCGTTACCTGCTTTTCTCATTTTCGTCAAATTCAGAGCCGTAGCCAGGGGGCGGTGGGAATCGGCCATGGATACTGAGCGATCTAAATGAAAAAATGTTGTCAAAGAGAGAATTCCATGGCGCCCAGTGAAATTATTTGCGCCCTATTAAATCAATATTGTTTTCAAAATCTAAAATCTAAAAAATTTTCTTGCTCGCTTCGGTCGCAATGTAATTGTTTTCTTTAATGTAATGTAATGTAATGTATTTAAATAATATGTGTTGTATGTATGTATTGAATAAACTTTGAATACGTACACAATTTTGTGTTAGCATGTTGCATATGTATTTTCTTATTTTATGTCGCTCAATGTGTAAGACATAGGCCTATGTTTTACATGAAAGTTATACATGTTATATGTACAAAAAGAATTATCTTCGGAATGCATTTATCATCCATTTTGTGCCATTCAAAAATACAGTTTGTGTACTTGTTTTCCAGTATTAGCGAATGTGAAATTGGTGGTGTTGAAAAAATATTTCAAATCGTTTGTTCCAAGCAAATGCTTTAGCACCGACTTCTCCCCCCTCTTTGCGTAATTTATGAGGATAATAACATCTTTGATATTACTACTACCACTAGTAGTGATAATAATAATAATGTCATTATTAATGTAGTTATTATTATTATTGGTACGTTTATCCTGGTACTTGCCCCCCCCCCCGACAAAAATCCGTTACGCCTCTGGTTCCGTACCGAGAATATACATCTGCAGAAGAGACTGGATAGGATACGAGATGTGTGCAGGAGCAGAGGAAAATGGGTGGAAGACTTTCAAATGCGAATACCGTCAGTGAAGGTTGGAAGTAAAGTTTGCATTGAAAACTGAAATTTATAATTAGAAATCCTATCCGAAATTAGGCAACCTTTCTTGTCGTGTCCAAAATTTGCATACAAATAATTATTTTTGAAAATGTCATAAAAAATTACCCAATGGATATGAACACGTTAACAGATTATTTTCTTTGCATTTAAGTAATGATATTATCATTCAAGATTAAGTATCCGAAATTTGGTTACCTTACGCTATACTGGGAAGCAAGAATTATATTGCGATCATACGGCTTTCAATGACAACACCAAAGATGATTTGTACTTTTTTGATTGATAGATTGAGTTGGTGTTTTAAGCCCAATTTATATACAGTAAGGCTAATTGGGACTGGACCTACAGTTTATTGTGGGATCCGAACCACTATGTGCCTCCACCGGGTAGATGATTTGTGCACACTACTACCTATAATAATATGCATAACATGTTAATCAGGAACCTTACTTTCCGGCAACTGGATATAACATCCCTTTTTGTTGTTTAATAAATATTATATACTTTACATTAATTTCCTTTCCATGGCAGTTGCTTTTTAAACAAAATTTGGCGACCTAACTACACCTAAGCTAGATAATGAATACATGCTGTTGTATCTCTCTTCTTATGCCGTTTTTTACTCATTCATGTAATACTAATTATACAATATTAATTAATTTACATATTGTAAGTAATATTATGTCTTAATTTGTAATTATATATATATATATATATATATATATATATATATATATATATATATATATATATATATATATATATATATATATATATAACTTCCGGTTCCGTCTCTTTCTTCTTACACTGATGATGCTACAAAGTTAGCGAAAATTTTGAATTTTTCTACTGTCCAGTGAGTGTTTCCTTTTACCTTCTTTGATTTATATATAAAACCCTGCCGTTATCGGTGCTCGGAGCAGTGTTGCCAGGTCAGACTTGAAAAAATCTGGAGATTGTTTTATGGGAAACCAGAAGATCTGCTACAAAATCCGATGATCTAATAGTAGCGGATGAACAACGTTCTCGGGGGCGGCATAGGCGTGCGCACTGGGGGGCAAGGGGACGTCCACAGATTTTTTCCAGCGAGGGGGGGGAACAATTTATTTTTATCAGGCGGGTAAACGAGGTAAATTACCCCGTAATAATGTTGCCCTCTCAGAAAACACCACTTGAGTTTGAAATTATCACGTTCCTACAGCCTTATTATAATAATGGATGTTAATTACTGTGACTGAAATCAATTCATACGTCTGAAATAATAGGTACTTTTATGATAACATCCATTTTCCACAATCTTTCAAGTCGAATGCTAACAATAACAAATTAATTCGCCTTCTGCTGGTGTTCGGTGTACAGCTATCGTTAGGGGTGGGCACGCGTCCTGTACCATAATGAGAAAATGCATTACGTATGTGAAATATATTTGGTGAATTAGACAGCATGTCTTCCTCAATAATTCAAGATAGCAATGCTTGTGTTATCCTCCCCATCCGCTAGAAATACACACACACACACACACACACACACACACACACATGTATAAAATAATTTACCCACGCTACAAAGTCAGTGCAAGGACGTTTCACTGTGTTTGTGTCACTTCATCCATTCCATAAGTTTTTCATTCATCCATATTGTCGTACTTACCCGTAGAGGCAGAAAAGTGACGTAAAATAACTAAAATAGAAATAGATTTTGGGGTGGGATAAAATACAACCATCTAAAAATATTAATGTAGTAATAGTAATAAAATAATAATAATGTCCTAGCACAATTGAGTATCGTTTGGCATAATTTCACAGTTCAAACAGCACTTTTCATGGCTGAGTGGAGTTCCACTCTACCTCTCCCCTCCATGTTCAAGTAAGATGAGCAGGAAACGTGTTTTTGAGCAGGCGTTGGAGGTTCCATAGCAATAGTTTATTAAGGAATTCTCCCGAGAAATCAATAGTTCTGGCAACACTGACGTGAGCCGCGCTGAAGGCTCCTTCCCCTGTCCTTTCCCCCACCCTCCAGCGCGATGAGGTTCTGCGCAGGTTTATTTCCTTGTGATTCCACTATAGATACGTGCCTGTTTGTGCCTTGTGGTTCTCCATAGCGTGTCGCCTCGGTCTGTTGATCGCGCATGCGCTTTGAATAGCCTGCCCACTTGCTTACAAACTGGTATGCATGTTCGAGTGCTCAGTTCTCGAAGTGGAAATTCCTTGCTGGGGGTGATGCTTGGTCCAGTTTGGAGACAGGTGTGAGGTGCTTCTACGGATCAACATGGAGACGGTAAAGCAGATCTCCGTGACGAAGATGTCAGCACAGGGAGCTATGACGCCAGGTGTCCCGGGTTCGAATCCCAGCCTGGGCATGGGTGTTCTTTGTGAGTGTCCCTGTATCAATTTCATCACGTCATCATCATCTTCGCGATTAGCGAGAAGTGGCAGAAATGCGAAGTAAAATAAACACAACCAATCAAGCTATGTTTACGGGGATCTTCATTGCACATTATCTCTTGGTATTTTGTATCTGTAGTTTTAATTTGATCTAGTGCCGTATTTGTTTTCATATTATTATGATAATTATAGATGTGTATCTGTATGCAAACGAATCGGTTTTATTATGAATAAAAACTTTCACGTTGAAGTATATTTTCCTACAGTTGTATTGAGAGCAGGGCTATTACATCTGGTTTCCAATTACTTTTTTACTACGAATACCATGCCCCATCACGAACTGACAATTTCTCTTCCATGTGAATTTTAATTTTTGGATTTCGGATATCGAAGAAAGAAAAGCATGGGAGTGGGAGGGAGGGAACACAAATGCCGTCCCCACTCCGTTCCCCGCAATCCCGAGCCCTTAAAGCGCGTTCTGGTGCGGTTTCTGCCCCCCTTCACTTCCCCCCTCTCAAAAAAGCGGCCCTGCGCAGCGACGGAGGAACTAGACATCCAAAATCAATTAATCCAAAGCCAGCATTGAATTCATTTCAGTGTATGAAAACGTGGCTTCAATTGGATGAGTGTCCCTCCCTCTGCCCCGCCCACTCTTTTATGCGTGGTGTAGGCGCCGGGTATGCTTTTTTTCACCCATTCATAGACGTTCTTTTCTTCTTTTTTTTTTTAGGGAGAAGTGTGCTGATTACATTTTTGTTCGAAGCACTGCTGCCTCTTTTTACTATTATTATTATTATTTCTGGAATCGAACAAAGCAATTTAATCCTGGAACCGTATTACTGCATGTTTTCTTCTTCTTCTTCTTTTCAGTTTTTTCACCGTTTCGTTTTCTTCCCTAAATTCTCTCTTTAGCCTGGTTTCTCTTCGTTCCAGGTGCTAAGATGTGGAAAGCTGCAAGCTTGGCTTTTCGTCTCCAAGCAGTATTGCCAACTTTTCCATATCAAAGCCGCGAACGAGTTTACAATACCGGACCACTCTTCAATTGCTATGAAATTTCGCCTACTCACTAATTGAGACCTCCTAATCACGAATCTGCATGTAATAATTGGCGGTCAAGTATGGAAATCGATAAAAAAACGAAATAAACTATGTTTTCTTAACGTAACGTAACCCTACCATAAGAACAGCAGCTCCACGGAACACGCCATTTTTCCCGAATGGGTGTCACTTATCGCACAACACTGTAGCAACATTTTGTTCTGACGTCACGGGAGAGAGCTTTTTCATGTTAGGCAATACAAGGTAACGCGTCTCTTAGCGAAAATATTAATTTTTCTTTGTATTTATGCTAATGGAACCTCACCTAACAGGCCTAACCTAACCACGTAGGCATTCCTCGTCTTACGTCAATATTCAAGGTTGCAAGATTGTTGTGCGTTAAGGAAGAGTATTAACAAATTGCGAAAGAAAGATGGTTCCGAATTGCTGTGTATGGACAATGAACGTGGTAAATCGCAAGGTTAATTAACAAGTTCTACACGTAAATGTACAATTTTAACAAGTGACCGCCAAATATGAACTACAGATACGTCATCAGGACACCGAAATTAGTAAGTAGGCGAAATTTTATAGAAATTGGAGAGTGGTCCGGTATTGTAAACTCGTGCCCAAAGCCGGAAGTCGGACATTTTGGTCCTAGGTAATTTTTGTGTTGCACGTTTCGCTGCATGGGGATTTTGATGCTAGACATTAGGTGCCTTTCTCTTTCAATTTTCGTGACCATAAGTACTGAATGTAAGTTAGTTCCCTTATGACATGGAAAATGGCTTCGTTACGCAGCGGCGGATGGTGAGTTACACATATAGATCAATAGTTACACATATTTTAGAAGCCCAATTTTCTAATAAGTATGTGTAACTGCATGGCACCCTCGAGAGAATATCATTTTAATGTGACTTTCATTATTTTTTTTATGTAGCTGCAACACCAGCTCTACATCAAGTGTCCCAAAGAATTAAGTTTTACGCGACACTGCCACATCGAATCACAAATCTTGAATAAACATAGTTTTTATTCATCTACATTAATATCATGAAAAAATGTAAAAATTATAAATACAATTGTTATATCTGGTTCTGATATTAAAGAGGATAAGGATGTATGGAGTGGTGTTCCTTTTTTATTACATTCTTGAGTAAGATATCGCTTTGATTGGTATAAAGTGGACATTGAAAAATAACATGATGAGTAGGGTCATTGAATTTTCGCGATGCGCGAAATCGCGAAATGTGAAAAAAAATATGCAATTTTGAACATTCTGCACGTAACTACACCCACAATGATGAAATATACATGAGTTTTATTCGCGAAGTAATGCGAAATGTGTGCTTTCCACGAAATGAAGGCTTTTTCGCGAAATAACCGTAAAATATCATCAAATTAAGTAGAAAACACGCAAAAACCGGCAATCGAGGTTGTGTGCGCAAACTGTCGACTTGTAACGAAACGTTTGCCTAAAGTTTCCTAACGCTTGCAGCTGAAGATCGTTTTATCTTCGATCACATAAGGAAGACGCTGCAAATTGGGATTTCCCATGCACATAATCTCAGTTCGAAAACTTCGATCCCTGTCAAGCTGCATTCCTTTCTTCCCCCGAATGTCTACTCAACTTCCAGTTTCATTGAACCTGCTAGCTGTAGCAGCGATAAGATTAGTCTGTTCCCGCACATCAAGGGAAACAGTGGTGTCGTTTGTGTTCAGTCACGAATTAATTTTGTTTGTCATCATGTGATTTTCAACATGTGTTTGTGTATGTGCAGTAGTGATTATTTTATTTGTTGGACAGCAAGGATATCCTTTAAATACATGCAATGAATAAATCGCTTGAGATATGCAATTTAGAAATGAAGTGATTTTGTGTTGATGTTTTCTTTTTGGTTGGACAGCTAAGTACTTGTGAATGTGTACAGTATATAAAAATGAAGTAGTTTATCAATTTATAGCTCTTTTGTATGTTGTTTTCTCTCCTAATGAAGAATTGTGTGCCAATTGTTTTTCCACCGCTAGTATATACCGCTGATCTAACATTTTATTTACCGCTCTCCTCAGTTTTTATTTACCATAAATTTGTCTCCCTAATGATGAGCATCTTCCTGATCTAACTTGCACGTAGGTAAATTAACTATATTAATTTTATATAAATGGCCGACGATTCACCCCATTACTGGTTGATGATCTCCACACCTCTAGGTAGGATTGTGGGAGGGAGACTGGCAGTCGGGAGATAGACCAAGGCCCTTCCATGGATGTAGAGCCATGGATTATGCAAAAATTTCCATTTTTTGAATTCGTGTTCCGTTTGATTGGTTTTGAAGATACATTCATATCTGTCCTAAGGTTCTAATCTGTGACCTGTGACCTCGTAACCCATTATCCTTACCAAAACTTTATTCGTATTAATTTCATTAGGCGAAATAACTTCCGTCTGTAGAACGTCACGTAACGAGTGAGGAACTCTTAACATGTGCAAAACCGATGCCCAAATTACAAGCAAAGAAGTGCACGCGTGTAGAGGATACATTTTTCTACCAAAGGCAAATAACCTCGATCACTTACAAACCTGTACCCCCCCCCCCCCCTTACCCTCAATTGCAGGATAAAGCCAGACGTTTTGGTTCAATTGAATTTTCATCTCTCTCATATGATCTCCGGCCAGATGTGAGCGTAACTACATATTTATTTTTTCGATAGCAATTCAAGGAAACAATGGTATTTACACTCCCCTGTCACTTACAACCAAACAGACAATAAACCTTGGTAACATGTTGAATATTTCTTGAAATATACATGTGAGATGTGACTAATATTTCGGAATATATTAAATATGACTGTTCCCCACAAAATATTCGCCCCCATCTATGACTCGCCAGATACGACTGCGTCTTTAATATACTAATGATCATCCCAGATTTAACTTCACAGATTGCAGTTTCACGGATATTGGTAATTATTACTAGGGCTCGGATTTTTAGGTAAATAAATATTTTTTCTGCGAGTAGATATGACCTCGTGAGTTACAAATTCCGATCATAGTAACTGGAGCCTATATATCAAATTTTATTTCACATAAAAAAACATATTTTCCAATTTTTTTTATGTAAATACATATTTCTTAATATTCGCTCATAAATGCATAAAATGAATGTTTTGTCCCAAAAATTTCACATAAAATTTCGTATCTACTTAAATTTTCTTATCTTTTTAAGATTTCCCAGAAAAAAATCAAAAGGTTTTTTTTTTATAGTCGCTGTATTTATTTTCTCATCTTAGAGAGGGAAAAATTTCTGCAAGACCTGGCAACAGTATCCAGTCCGGAAGTAACGAATTATCCATACTGAGAGGTAAAACGTAAGCTCAACGTTCAGTAGTGGACAGATTGTTCCACAGTATTTGCTTGGCGTGGTATTGCGTGGGAGAAGCACTAGTGTGTTTCGTTCGAAAGGTGCGAGTTTTCTGTAAGTGTGTGCGTGTTTGAAAATGCCGAAAGTGAAATCTGCACCAAGCTATCGTTTGCAGCAATATGTTGCAGAATTCAAGAACACATTTACCACTGATGGAAAGCTACTCTTTTGTCAGCCATGTGGAAAAGCCATAACAGCAGAACAGCGATCTCAGGTAACCCAACATGTGAATGGCAGTAAACATATTGCTGCAGCTGTGCGTGTGAAAAGCAAACAATCCCTTATTGGTGACCCCATCCCAAGTTCGTTCCAAGAACCATCCAAGTTTTCTCGTTATTGTGCGGATTTGTGTATGGCTTTTGTTTCTGCTGACATACCGCTTTATAAGGTGAATCATCCTCAGCTGCGAAATTTTTTAGGCAAATACACAAACATCGACACCCCAGATGAGTCTACTTTAAGGAAATGTTACCTCCCAAAGTGTTACGAAGAAACGATGCAGAAAATTCGTGATATCTGTGAGAAAGAAAAAATCTGGGTCAGCATAAGTGGTAGGAAAGTGGGAAATGTATTGTTGGGTTATTGAAAAATGATGAAACAATTTC
Source organism: Lepisma saccharinum (assembly GCF_977018435.1). NCBI lineage: Eukaryota > Metazoa > Arthropoda > Insecta > Zygentoma > Lepismatidae > Lepisma > Lepisma saccharinum. The sequence goes on along the minus strand of NC_139250.1, from coordinate 2,027,133 downwards.
AAGTAAATATTTTCTTTTAACGTGCCAAGAACTGTGTGCCACAAATCATGTTACAATTGCTAGATTGTTCAATGAAGCCATGCAGATATTGTGGCCAAGTGGGGTGAAGTTCGACAATGTTTTACTTTTGCTCACAGATGCTGCAGCATATATGAAGAAAGCAGCAGAAGGTCTTGCAGTCAGTTATCCTAAAATGAGTCATGTTACGTGCATTGTTCGTGGATTGCATAGGGTATGTGAAGAAATCAGAAATGTATATCCTAATGTAGATAAATTGGTTTCGAATGGAAAAAAGGTGTTTGTGAAATCGCCAACAAGAATTGAAATCTTCAAAAAGGAAAATCCCCAAACACCGTTGCCACCCACACCTGTAGTTACGCGGTGGGGAACATGGCTTAATGCTGTTGCATACTACGCAGAAAATTTTGAAGAATTTTCATCTGTTGTTAATGGACTGAATAAAGATGATGCTTCTTCAATTGAAATTCTTCAAGGTATGTTGAGTGACTCTACATTAAGAAATGACCTGGCTTATATTTCTGCAAATTTGAGTTTCCTATGTAATACGATCAAGAAACTAGAAGCAACGGACATTCCTTTGTCAGAAGCAGTTAAAGAAGTTCGTGAAGTGGAGAGCAAGCTCAACAAACTTAATGGACCAAACGCACAATTGCTTCACAGAAAACTCCAAGATGTCATGGCAAAAAATTCCGGCTTTAAAATGATGTGTAACATTTCGAATGTATTGGACGGTGAACAGGAAGACAATATTGGATATTTAAGTGTGAGTGAAATATCATGCCTTAAGTATGCGAGGTTGACTTCATGTGATGTAGAACGAACATTTTCGCAGTATAAGGCACTGTTTCGAGACAATCGTCAGTCCTTTGTAATGGACAATTTGAAGATGACAGTTGTGGTGTATTGTAATCCACCATTTTTCAGCAAAACATGCTAATTTCATCTGGTGAGTAGAGCTGTTTTAAGCAGAAATTTTCAACATTTTTAGCACATAAAAATGCATATTTTCCATGTTTAAGTACATAAAGTGTAAATATTTTCCATATTTTGAGCACATAAAAAATAAATATTTTTCTGATTTTTAGCACCTAAAAATCCGAGCCCTTAAAATTGCAACACCCAGAAGGAAATGAGATAGAAACACGAAACTTGGCAAATATGTAGTTCATAATAAGATAAGAAAATAATTACAGTTAGAGCTCGGTGGTGTGACATGTGACACGTAGAACATGGTTGCATAACCCCAAGAAGCTAGTAGCGTGTACAGCCTCCACGGGCGGCAATAACTGCTGCAACACGGCGAGGCATGGACAGAATGAGTCTATCGATGCCTGCTTGCGGTATGGCATCCCAAGCGACTTCCACACGGTGCCAGAGATCTTCAACATTACGTGCCGGAAACCTGAGTTGGGCCAGCCGGCGACCCACCATGGACCAGACATGTTCAATTGGCGACATATCCGGCGAACGTGCTGGCCAAGGAAGCAGGGGCACGTGGTTAGCTTCCATAAATGCGAGGACATTCCCTGCAACATGGGGGCGCGCGTTATCCTGTTGAAAAGTGGCATTATGCAGTGCATGGGTTAATGGGACAGCAACAGGGGTGAGAACTTGTGTGATGTACCGTTGGCTGTTCAATGTCCCTTGAATGCGTACGAGACGAGAACGAACACCTATGGCGATGGCACCCCATACCATGATACCCAATGAAGGCCCTGTGTGATGATGCATGATGCAGGCGTCATGAAGCCTAGTGCCACGGTGCCGCCACACGCGTGTACGTCCATCATGATGTTGTATACAGAAGCGGGATTCATCAGATAACACTACAGCATTCCACTCCGCCATCCATGCACGACGGTCTTGGCAGCATCTCAACGCAAACGCCTATGCTCTAGCGTCAGAGGAATCCGCAACAGTGGGCGCCGGGGAAAAATTCCCCGGTTCGCCAAACGACGAAGCACGGTTCGTGGGGACACTGGACGTTGTAAAATATCCCGTACATCCTCGTTGACGTGACCGTTCTGTCTGTAAGGGCCATGCGTATTAGGGGTGGCCAGATCCGGATCCGGTTGGTTCCTAAAATTTTTCGGATCCGGAATTTTCAGATCCGGATCCGGATCCAGAACTTTCGGATCCGGATTCAGAACTTTCGGATCCGGATCCAGAATTTTCGGATCCGGATCCAAAACTTTCGGAACCGGTACTTTCAGATCCGGATCAGGTACTTTCGGATCCGGATCCGGTACTTTTGGATCCGGATCCGTTTTGCCATCCCATATGCGCTTCTTTGGAAAGTATGAATGTGCTTATAACATATTGTTACCTGCTAATATACATATATATATATGTAGTGTGTGTGCTCGCGTGCGCGATTTGTAATTAATTAATACACTTACTTACTAGGGAGGTCTAAGTCTTCCCCTCCGATTTCCATGAAACTTGGCAGGTGTATAGAGCCCCCCCCCCTCAAATGTCAAGATGAGGAGATATTGAAGTAGGGATCTGTCCCCAAAACCACGTAAATATGGCATAGGAAGAAACAGGGGCCATACGGCCTCTCTATACACCTGTCAAATTTCATGGGAATCGGAGGGGGACACAGGGGTCAGATGATTCCCACGGCAATTTGTCCTAATCTTGACATTTGAGGCGGGTTTTGCCCCCTAAAACAGTATTTTAGCCGAAACAAAAAAACACTTATTTCTTCCTTTGGGCCCCTCTATACACCTGCGAAGTTTCATGAAAATCGGAGGGGAACACAGGGGTCAGATCCTTACTTCAATTTGTCCTCATCTTGACATTTGAGGGGATTTTGCCCCCTGAAACAGTTTTTAGCTCAAACAAAAAAACACGTAATTCTTCCTTCGGGCCCCTCTATACACCTGCCACGTTTCATGGAAATCGGAGGGGAACTCAGGGGTCAGATCCCCACTTCAATTTGTCCTCATCTTGACATTTGAGAGGAGGTTGCCCCCTAGAAATTTTTTTTTCCGAAACAAAAAAACACGTATTTCTTCATTTGGGCCCGTTTATACACACACCTGCCAAGTTTCATGGAAATCTGAGGGGGACACAGGGGTCAGATCCCCACTTCAATTTGTCCTCATCTTGACAATTCAGTGGGTTTCGCCCTGTAAAACCGTTTTTTAGCTGAAACAAAAAAAAACATGTATTTCTTCCTTTGGGCCCCACTATACACCTGCCAAGTTTCATGGAAATCGGAGGGGGACACACAAATCAAATGCCCACTTAAATTTGTCCTCATATTGACATTTGAGGGGGGGGTTGCCCCCTAAAATCGTTTTTTAGCCGAAACAAAAAAAACACGTATTTCTTCATTTGGGCCCGTTTATACACACACCTACCAAGTATCATGGAAATCGGAGGGGGACACAGGGGTCCGATCCTCACTTCAATTTGTCCTCATCTTGACATTTGAGGGAGTTTTGCCCCCTAAAACCGTTTTTTAGCTGAAACAAAAAAAAACACTTATTTCTTCCATTGGGCCCCACTATACACCTGCCAAGTTTTATGGAAATGGGAGGGACACAGGGGTCAGATCCTCACTTCAATTTGTCCTCATCTTGACATTTGAGGGGGTTTTGCCCCCTAAAACCGTTTTTTATCTGAAACAAAAAAACACGTATTTCTTCCATTGGGCCCCACTATACACCTGCCAAGTTTCATGGAAATCGGAAAGACACAGGGGTCAGATCCTCACTTCAATTTGTCCTCATCTTGACCTAAAACCGTTTTTATCTGAAACAAAAAAACACGTAATTCTTCCTTTGGGCCCCACTATACTGCCAAGTTTCATGGAAATCGGAGGGGGACCTTTAGATAACCTCTTACACTTTGTAATTATTTAACACTGCATATATTATAATGTTTTATTTTAATTTGTAAAACTGTAACTGTAGAACAATTGTATAATTTTTGTATAACATTTCTATCTTGTTATATGTGTTAAAGGTTTCATCCTGGAATGGAATGTCTCACATTTATGTGTGTTTTCATTTCCAATACATTCGAATGAATACATATTCGTTTCAATGGCATTTACAAAATCACTTCGGACATTTGTGCACGAGTGTGTTAGCCGATGCGTAGCAAAGTATTTTAGGAACAACACTTGAAAAAAATTCTTGTAGGACTAAGGTGTGGTAATATTATAATGGGATTGAGATACGAAACTCTCGGATCCGGATCCGGATCCAGATCCGAAACTTTCAGACCCGGATCCGGATCCGCGGATCCGGAACTCTCGGATCCGGATCCAGATCCGAAACTTTCAGATCCGGATCCGGATCCGGAATTTTCGGATCCGGATCCAGATCCGTAACTTTTGGATCCGGATTTTTCGGATCCGGATCCGTTTGGCCATCCCTAATGCGTATCAGACGTCTGTCTTCTCGTTCCATCGTCCGACGCGGACGTTGTGAACCTCTACGTCACTCTACAGTGCCTTCCTGGACCCACTGGTTCCATACACGGATCACTGTGGATGCATTCCGTCCTACACGGGCATCGATCTCACTGTAAGATAATCCGCATTCACGGTATGCAACAATTCGGCCGCGATCGAACTGGGAAACCTGCTGGAATCGCTGCCGTATTCGACGGCGTGGCATTGCTGACCGATTTTAACACACTACACTCACGACCATGCACTTTCACTGCTCTTCTGCACGTATCTGACCTGCTACAGGTACCACATACCAGATGGCGTAGCAGGCGCACATGACGCATGACGGCCTTGAACACCTAATCATTTCCTTCTGCACCTCTCCTCTACACACTGTGCACATTTCGTCCGATTCCGATTACTCCTTCTGGGTGTTGCATTTTTAATGGCGAGCAGTTTATTTTACCTAGGTCGTATTTAAAATTTACAATGACACACAATACTACTATTTCCACTGAACCAGACTTTAAGATGTCTTCTATCTCTCCAGAAACTGGCATTTTTCTTATTTAACTTCGCTTCTCTCTGCCACTCTTGCCCAGTCGCAAGAATGAAAATGAACGATTGTTGGGTGAGATTTGTGAAAGAACACTCCCAATGGACACGCCTATGTCTAAGCTGAGACTCGAACCCCGAACCTTCGACGACGAGATCGTGAAGAGACAACTAAGGCATCAAAGATTTTTGTTATTTTATACGTCGCTGTTCTATCTCCCATGTTAATCTCGACAAAGAGAAAGGATGAATTGATGAAATGACGATAGCAAAAACATTCATGACTGACCAGGGTTCGAACCTGGGACCTTTGGCTTCCCAACGCATTACGTTGTCCATTTGTTTTCAGATGTCTTGATTTAGCGCTAATTCCCCTACATTAGTTGTAATAAACATATTTTTTGTAACAAGATCAACATGTCAAATGCTGTTTTATAACTGACACTAACTCATCTAAGAGATTATGTGTGTGAGCGAACGCACACGCACACAGAAACACCAGAGAGACACGTTTGTCACTATCATATATAAATCCTAACTCCAACAGATACACGTAGATTCATTCCCGTGTTGCATTTGTAAAGCCGCGCTTCCTTTCCTAGTATGGTGACATTACAGTGAAATGATCCTGTAATTAACTGTAGATCAGTCGCTATTAATAGATCTGCATGAAGTTGTTTTCAGGTAAAAATAAATAGTGTTATACTTGATGTATTGTTGCGGCACGCATGAATAATTTAGAACACATTTACGGGGGGGCACACGCAAAATGATATTTATTATGTGGAACATATCTGCAACCGCATCACTATTGTATTTGTATTTTTGGATATATAGAGTCACTATGATACCACTTCTGGCTAACGCGACGATCCTTCGGTTGTCGAAAGGAAGTCCATGCTTCTCAGTGAATATCAGCAAATGTAAACACCCCTCCCCCTTCCTCCTGTGGGTTGTGTCGATCGAGTTCATTCAAGGTCTTGTTTGAATCGTGTTCAAGCGATAAGCAGGTGGCCAGTGTGGTGGAAATGAGGCCTCGGACATGTTTTCTTACTAGCCAGAACTGCATTGCGTAGCACGACATTATCAGATTAGAAGCGGTAGTTCTTTCTGAGGCCACTGTACTACTGGGCTTCGAGCGTTATTCGCTCGAGCGAGGAAGATGCTATCTAACGTCGTTCCTGAGAACTACTTGACGCTATAGCGAAATCCTCTCCCTGTAGCAATCTAATGTGTAACTATTGATCTAATTTTCTCAATTTCCTCATTTTTTCCTACTAGCCCTTCACCTAATTCGGATCCTCCAACCGCCACTGTGGTTAAGTTGTCCGTACACGATCAAATCAAACACAAACAACACATTGAATTCCGCACTTAATGGAAGTGACGTCAGAGCACACGTGGTTAGCGTTTAAGACTTTTTAATTAGGAACGGTTCTAAATATAGCCTTTCATGACAGACTGTCGACCAATAAGAACAGATGATATTGAAATCGATTCGAAAAAAGCGTCGAAGTACAGAATTCTATTTATTTCTATTCTGTGGTGAAGAGAAAGAAACGCATTTAATCGCAATTATGCAACAAAGAACAAGTTACATTTCTACAACAGTGAGTAATATGGTAATAAATTGTAGTTTGATTTTAAAATATGGATGAAAGAACTGCCTATATTTTATAATACCAAATCTAGAATTTCTCCTGCTGTAGAAATCTCTAGCAGCGGTTATGACGCAAAGAGTCCAAATTTGGGCATAAAAGTATGGGGTTGTACACACTGTCCAGCGCTCACCCATTAAATTTTCACCAGGCACAAGGGGAGGGGGTTGATATTGGTGGCCATCCTTGTCTTTTCCCCCCATTTATGTTGTTAATTACGCAAAAGTGACTTCCTTGCATAAAAGGCCGTTGATTAATACATCACGGAGCGAGGAGAACATAATGCCTCTGTGGGGGGGCTGTCGGGGGGCAGGGGGCGTTTCAAAGGGAGTCCGTATCTCCATTCGACGCCTTATTAATTTTATGGAGGCTTTTGTCATTTTGGCTTTCCCGGAATACAGAGGAAGCAGGCTCTCGGTTGGTTGCTGTTGGTGGAGGGGCATCACCCCCCCCTCTGCCCTCTTCCTCCGATGCGACTCGGCCCGTTGGCGCACCCGCAAAACACATTAACAAGATGACGAAACATAGAGAGGACAGCCGAACACAGAGGGAGATTGGAGATAGCGAAACCAAATGAAAAGGGAACGGGACAGTTACGGGAGGTGGGATGAGAGGCACATTCGCATGCACGCCACAAAGGTCTCGTGTGTCGAAAGGGCTTTACACTGGCACAATCATCCTGTCTGAGCCGTTAGTCTAATTAGGACCGGTCAACGTCGCCTGTTCCTCTGCTTCGGGTTCGTCGTGGCGATGATTGTGATTATGTGGGTATCCGTACGTTGCTAAGGGCAGTGCCCGCTGGAAAGCGTAGTGGTAACACTGCCGCCTTGCAATCAAGTTCGGAATTACAAGTATATCGTTCTGACCTCAGCACCTTCCCAGACGTATGCCGAGCTCCGTGGCGGAGTGCTTAGAACGGCGCGCTACGACGCCATTGGTACTTGGTTCGAATCCTGGGCTGACCATGGGTCATCTTTGTGAGTGTCCCTTCATCAATGTCATCCTCATCTTCGCGATTAAACCAAAATAAGCCAAATCCGCTAGGGGTCCGGAGTTCGAATCCTGACGTGGGTATGGATGTTTCTGAGTGCCCATTCAACAATTTCATCATATCATCCCTCATTCCCATCTTCCCAAATTAGCCAAAAGTGGCACAAAAAGCGAAGTGAAATAAAGCAAATCAAATAAAAAATCAAACCAAATCAATTATATTTGCGATTAGTCAAAAATGGCTAAATAAGCCAAATCAATCAACCAATATACTGTACTTCTCCAATTATATGCATCAATTTACCAAGAAATTTTGTTTTGGATATTTACGAAATAATCGTCTTCGCGATTAGCGAGAAGTAGCAGAAAAGCGATGTAAAATAAACCAAACCAATCAATCAACTTCCCAGACTAACAATATGTAAAAGAATGTTCACCTCTTAAGGAGTCAGTAGCAAAAAACTACGTGGATGGAAGAGAGGTACACTCCTCCCAGTCAATCAGTGCTACTACTTTAAACTGGATTACCCCTTACTACACGCAATAAAAGCAAGACACTTTATTTGCCGTCCTGATATTTTAAATGTCTGTGTTGAGCACTACATAGGTTACAAGTTGATGTTTATTCTTTCTGTTACGCTTAAAGTTATTGATGTTGATTGTATTGAGCATTGTGTATAAATGTGTTCACATTTCTTTAAGAGCAGAATATTAAAGTATAAATCGTGACTGAAGTATATTACTTATTTGGCAGCTGCATTACTACATTATGTCATGTGTGTACGCGAACTCATCGCGAGCTAATAAGTGTTAAAAGCAATCTAAGTTTTCCTACGAGCATATGAGGTGTTGTTGAACACAGCCAACCATAGGACTTTACACAGACTGATAGGTGCGTACCACTGTATTGTTGATATATTCAGTGGCGTGTGGCAGATATAATATTATGATGCATATTTCTGTAATGTGTGAATCAACTACTTACCTGTCGATTTGCTGTAGAATGACTGTAATGTGCACACGTATCCTTAGTGCTTACAATTGCATTTTAACTCAATTACAGTTATATGCACCATGGTAGGAGGAGACATTCTTCTGATGTGATCGTCGAGAATTTGGCAACAAACTGTGAGTATTCGAATAGTTCATTACTTTATTTTAATTTATAGCTGTTCGTTGTTATGATTCTTGTAAACAGGAAGAATAACAAATTAGTAATAATTTTTATTTCCTGTTTCGATACCAATATTTCCAAACACAAACTTCCACTATAAAGGCAAACGAAGACAAGCACAATCCATAAAACAAGAGCAAAAACGAACCCTTCAAGTCAGCCACGCGAATGATTTTAGGTTCGGCTTCCGAGATAGTCTGCATGTGAAACAGATGTGCTTTCTTGTGTTGACAAAGTTCGTGAATCATGTTCTTTTGCCAGTGTTCAATAATTCCAGATTTAACGAATCGGGATACTACACTATCGAACCTACGCTTGTACGGTGAGCCTTTTTGCAGCGTAAACACATTGTCAGCTTCGTAAATACAGTTGTCTAACAGACGAAGATTCTGTAAAATATCTTCGTCCAGATACGCCGTGCCGCTTATAAATCCTGGGTCGTTGTACTCGACAAACACAGCATATTTCCCAGTTGACGTCATCATCTTCATGTCAACTCCATCTTTCAAAAGTATGAATCTTCTGTTCAGCTCATTGTGTTCCTCAACAGTTGATTCTTTCAGAAGATCCGACATGTATTCTTCGTATCCTAACCATTCTATTCCACTGTTCATGAGTTTTTCAAACGTTCTAATGGGAGGTTCGTACATAGGTACAGTGAGGAATGACACTAGCTCGCTGCAATATGCTCCCACGATCAGCATGAAGACAAGTATAGTCCAAGTCAACAGATGCCGCAGAACATCGTTCTTCGGTTGTCGGATTCCTACTAAAGTCAGCATTCTCAAAACGTAGAAGAGGCACATCTGTACTTCTGTGAATCTGAGGAGCGACTTGTCGTGCGATATTTTGATGCTCACTTTTGAGAAAATGTTCAAGAGTATTGTGGACAGAATTACTGATCCGAGAGTGCATAACCACAACCCGGTGTCGAAAGGGCGGATCAAGGCGTAGGCTTTAGAAATTTCCCGCGGACGTGGTGTCAGCATCGTGAGGCAAAGTTTCAAGTAGGACATGGATATATCTAATGGATATTTCCCCTCGTACTGAACCCAGCAATCGCCAATCCCAATGTCTGCGACTCTGTACTTCACATCAGCCGCCATACCGGTGGCTGTTCCGTTCTCGTAACATTCCCCCCACTCGTCTTCCGGGAAACGGAAAACGAACGAGAAATTCAGGATCCTCGATAGTTCTTCCAGAAGGTTGAACTCGGTTCCTATGACGGTGCCAGGAGGAGTGGTCACGTTGACGGAACCTATTTCTACCTTCTCAAGGAAAGCCATGTACGGAGGTATTGGCGTTGTGGTCACCGTAAGGACCTCTTCGTTCAAATTGCTCAACTTGTCAGGAAAAAGATTGGCGTGTGAAACAAATTTCTCGCCGTCCCATTCGTCGACTTTGACAATCTGAGCGCTGACACCAGGAAAACGTGTGAAGACTTCGTACGAGCCACTAACTGTTATCACATTGGGGAAATTCTCAGTTTCCTTCTCGATCAAAATGTCTGCCAAATTGTCACTGGCGGAACAAGGCACTATAACAATCGCAGAAAGTGCTGACGTGTCAAGCCACGAAATGAACAATTCTCTAAGAGCGTCCATATCATGCCCAGCGACAACATACCTCTCACAATAGATCTCACCAGAGAATGCCACACCGTAAACTAACACCGGAACATTGATTTCGCTTCTTGCAATTGATTCTGCAATACAAATTCCAACTCCACAGCCTTTGCTAAGAATCGCAATGCATGATGTCTTCACCCAGCTGTATCTGTTGATGATATCATGCATCATCATCGAAAGCGATCGATTCTCCTCACAGAGGTATTTTGGTTGGGGAACCTCGGAGTTAGCTGGTTCCAGGACGAGAATTTGCAGCAGCACGATGGGAGATATAAGCTGTACTCGAATTCTCTTCATCTGAAAACAAGAAAGCTGAATTTAGAATTTAGCCTTACAACTTTGAACAACTGAATATCACTAAGATTAACCCACATTTTTACTTTAAAGTTTAGTAAAGTGCAAATGCGTCCTTGAAATTAGTGTTATTTGCGAGTACTAGTACAGATAATTAATTACCAATCCCTAATTCATTACCAAAAAACAAACAATAAATATTTTAGGAGTAACGTTTTAGCTTTAGTTAAGAACTTCTTATCAAGCTAAATCGTTTCATGATTGATTTCTACACAGGTTACAATGCTTAAGTTGTTGCAGTACTCTAACATAGCTTTATAGAATAACTGTTAAACTGACAAATATAAATTATAACAAAACACAGTTTTATATATTATAATGTATCATGATTTTATTATTTTTTTTATATTGATTCGGCTTTTTTTCTTCCCCTTTTTTACTTCTAATACATTTTTGGTCATATCAATTTTCTGCACAAGTACTATTAAATATCCTAATACCATATTTTCTTCTTTACATGCTTGTGCCCGCTATATTATGCACAAAGGCATGTGACAAATCAAATTGTAGTATTCATGTTGGGACAAATAGATTTTCAACTGCCTAATAATAACACATTTAAGGTTTCCTTGGACCTATGTAACTAAGTTGGAAAACAAAAAATGAGGGTCAGAATGTATGGGATTGGGACAATTAAGAGTAGTTGTGCAGACTATTCAGATGATCACAAATAAAGAATGTGATAGAAAAAGAAAAGAAGGAAGGTAGGTGATGACACGTTGCTACTAAAATCTTTTTGGCTTGTTTTATGTGCAATGAATTAACAGCATTAGGGATCATAACAAGCAATTCACACCATCAAGCTCCGAATGTCTCACGACTGGTCTTCTCGATATCGTATCCAGGCACGGCCAGCTTGATTGGAGCCCGGAGCCTTCAATTTGGCAACCCTGTAAACCGTGACATCAGCCGGCCGATTACTCGGAAGAAACATTATAGAGAATGAACTTACAGACGTAAAAAGTAATAATTTTATGTATACGCTAGTGTATTGAACGTTATTTTTGATAAGGAAGACAGTATGTTATTAAGTTGTTAAAAATATACATTACATTTTTTGAGCCGCATACCAGCATTTCACGGAGCATTCTGTACGTTTCAAATGTGGTGAATCATCAAATATAATAAATATCCAATATTGATGTCATCAATATTCTTAATTATCATGTGCAAAATAAATTAGCGACGACGAAGAGCTATAACCATGGCATAGAGGCTTAAAACATGTTTCCGCAAAAAGCAAATTCTACGCTGAGAAAAGTTATGTATACATGAGGCATCACACGCTAAGCTTTTACTTGTACAGTACGAGGGTTAAACTACAAGACTCAAACAAGAATTCTGGAAACAATACAAATTCAAACAAACTTAAGAGCATAAAACTGCCTAACCTAACAAAAAGAGTAAAACACAAAAACACTAATTCCTTCACTGTAACATATCTCGGCAAGAGAAAAACAACGGAAATGTAGCACCTTCTAATTTCTAAACCATGCAAAATTATCCACTTTCTCGCAGGGAGTACATAGTCACCAACACTCGGCATTATTTTAGCCTTGTACAGTGGGATCCATGAGTATTATCGTGCAAATTGTCCATCACCATGTTGGTGAACTTTATTTGGCCCAATAAGAGCTTCAAGAATTAAGAAAAAAATCAAAACAAGCTATTGACAACTTCTGCACCAGCATACATAAAAAATCCATCGCTTAAAAACACATAGGATGTAAGAGAAGAATTAATGAAAATAGTCATGGACAATTTGCACGGTAATCCTCATGGATCCCACTGTACATACATGGGCTATATGTTTATCACATCCACAACTACTTTGTACGTCTTACTTTTCAAACTTTAAGGCCAGTGTGTTAAGTCATTTAAATATTTAGTTGTTAAAGAGGTTCGATTGTCATTCCGAAATGCTAGCAAATAAAATAACGTCAAACTACACATTATTGGAAAGTTCCATGCTGCGTATGAAATGCAAAGTTGGCCTTGCGTTTTCTGCTTATTTCCAGTTATTTAACGGCCAATTTATATTTCTATTGTTAATGTATGTTTTCCACTTCGTAATGTCAATCTTCTGTCCAGATTTTGTAAACATTTTACACAGATTTCCTTGTAAGAGTCAACATACATTTTGCTAGTCTGAACGAAGCACGAAAACAGCATTAGCAGACTTAGTAGAATGTGTCACACAATCGCTGAATAATTGTAATCACACGGTAGGAGTCTTTTGTGACCTATCGAAAGCTTTCGATTCTGTAAATCACGAGATATTGCTGTGGAAACTTCAAAAACTTGGTATTCGTGGACTACCACAAAAGTGGTTTCAATCTTACCTTACCAATAGAAAGCAAATTATAGAAATCGCTCACACCACAGCAAAAGGATATGTAACACATCAGCACTCCACCATGAAAAGTGTAACATGTGGGGTGCCTCAGGGAAGTATTCTTGGCCCTCTTTTGTTTCTTATGTACATAAATGATTTACCAAATGTTATACCCGAGGCAAATGCAATATTATATGCTGATGATACAAATATTATAGTAACAGACACTTCCAAAGATGCTCTACAATCTAAGGCTAATAACGTATTAAACAAATTAGATGACTGGTTTTTAAATAATAATCTACTCCTCAACAGCAAAAAAACAAATTACATTACATTTTCTACAATCCAAACCAGAAACCAAATAAGCCTCAATCTAATATCTGGGAATAGCCTACACAACTAGAGCCTAAAAAAAATTAAAATTTCTGGGTATCATTCTGGATGAATGAACACATAAACACGCTACAATCAAAATTAAGTAGTGTGTGCTATGCCCTTCGAGAAATGGTAGACATATGGCAAACTTTGATGCTTTATTAAGATACGGGATTATGGTTTGGGGTAACAAGGGCCACTCCAATGTCCTTTTTATGCTTAAAAAAAGAGCTATAAGAATCATAGCTGGAGTAAAGAAAACTTATTCATGTAGAACTCTTTTCCGTAAACTTAATGTGTTAACTCTTCCCTGCATATACATTTATGAATGCTTAATTTATGTTAAGCAAAATATTTCCAACTTTGCCACAAATGAGGAAATACATGGCCTAAACACAAGAAATAAAGACAAACTTCACATAAAACACTGCCGCCTTAACTTATGTAAGAAAGGTCCCTTAAATTCTTCCATAGATCTCTACAATAAACTACCACAAGATGTGAGGAGAGAACCAAAATTGATGATATTCAAGCACAAGATAAAATCAATGCTTTTGAAGCATGTTTTTTATTCTATAGCTGAATACATGGAAGCGACTTTTACATAAGACAAATGTACATAATGCAGTATAATCACATATTATTCTTGTAAAATTAAATGTCAAATGAAAGTGGATAATTAGAATCACCTAGAAGTAGGCTGCAATGTTCTATATCTTCTCATGTTATATTTTTTTGTGATTTTGATATAATACCAGAGTAAGACCCAATTTTTTTACAATTTTTGGCTATATATTTTGTATTTGTAAAATCTATTAATGTAGTATTGTATTGTAATGTAAGTATTGACATGTCCTATATTACCATGTACTGTAATTTGTACACACCGGTAGTCTTTGGACGCAAATAAACTAAACTAAACTAAACTAAACTATTCGCGCCCATGCTATGTAGCTTCATGTTTAGACCGGCGAGACAGCGTTGCCAGATTTCATGATTCCGGCATGTAATCAAGCTGGCCATGATCCAGGTTATTCGTATGAACTGCATTTCCCGTCCGGATTATCCTCTCTTCATCTAAGGTGGACTTACACGGAATTTGTGTCGATTACAACCACAGGACAATTGCTACATCGCATCACTGATCGAGTCGTTTTCGTACTTACATTCGAATAAGTGATTACAACAAACTTGAAACTTTCCGTACTTGTGTCACTAATACACACTAAGCGGCAGCTACACATTACTTAGAGTCTCTTAAAACTGATAAATTCACCGATAACGACAACGTTAATCACAAAATTTCTATTCCATGTTTTCTCTCTGTAGCATTTCAGTATTTTCCTGTCACAAACAATTCTGTAGTCCAAGTAATTAGTCTTAATGGCGCGCTGGTTCGAAATTTACTTTCTTTCAAACACCCCTGCCTCAACAAACAAATAAAAAGGGAGTAATGATTGATGCATCATGCCTTGGGATAATAAACGCAAAGGTTGCCAACTTAGCTGATTTTGAGCTAAAATTAAGCCCATTTAGTTGGTCCGCTTTTTATTATTCTACGCAGCCACGTTAGGCTACTGTGCATCCTCCGCGTGACGTAGAACCGAACGCTAAAGCCACCAGTCAAACACCGCGTGTTTGTCGGTGCGAACAGAATATAGCACTGCTGCCAGCGATAAGGGGTATAATGGAACTCTATTATCATCCATTCTTAAAGTTACAGAAAGATACATAAGGCTTCTGCTTCCATTTTGGACACTTAATTTCCAAAAAAAAGTACAAATTTTATCTCATGTTAGGCACCAAATTTCCGGCTGTAAGAAATCTTCGGCCTCAATTGGGTGACAGAAATCAGTCAATAATGACATGAATTTCTAAGTAAATTCTCTCGACAATTTTTCCACTCCGACATTTCTATAAATAGCCCTAAATAGGGACCAAGAGTAAAATGAAAACTTTAAAATTCTAATAAAAAATTAGGGCAGACTGTATACAGCTCGAATTTACATGAGGTATTAGGGTAAATTGGGGGAATATGGGCAGAATTAAGCTTTTGCCCGTATTACACGAAACGTAATGCGAATGTGGTGACACGTGACACCCAAACGTTGGTACGACTAGTGCTTTCATGGCAGAAAGGTGTTGGGAGTGTCGAAAGAGCTCGTCCAAAATCAGCTATGAAATTGTTGAATAAACGGTAAACCTATACTGTTTGTTTCACTATATTATTGCAGCTGTGTTAATTCTTGTTCTACAACAATAGCATTTAAAGCACATTTAAAACAATTACACAGAGTAAGTCAAGTGTTGTAATCGTACCTTGAACATGTTGTGAGAGAACGAAACAGTTATCCAGCCTCTCTCTCGTCCTTGGGTTGCCCAGTGGTGTCAACTATAAAATGTTGACGTTATGGGGAAAATGAGCAGTGGTGTTTCGGATAAAATGAGCAAATCTGTTTGTGCTCTTATAAATTTGTAGAAGCTACTGTTGTATATTTTATGCTATAAACTATGTTACGGTTTATCGTTGTAAAGTCAAACAGTAAGCGTACGAGACTATATTGTTGGACAAGGATACAATGAAACATACAGTTTAGGTCTGAAACTACATATTTCATATTGGTTTTCCAGTCGAGTTTGCAATATTTAGCATTATTTTATTTACTGCTATAGCCTGTTTTAATTTGCGTTTTCGTGTTTCACATATGGCTCACACGTACGTACAACCATACGTCATATCGTCAGGCGTGGGATCCAAATCACATGGAATTGGCAATAAATGCAATCAGGAATGTGACTGTTTACAAGTAAACAGTCATAAGCTACAGCATCGTACGGAGTGTCTCGCCAAACCTTGCAGCGCTACTTAAAAAAGGGAGAAGAGTCTTTCACAAATTCATCTCTGGGAAGGAAACCCGAAATGGGTAAGGAGGCAGAAGATGAGTTGCCAGAACATGTTAGTATTCTGCAAGAACATGGATTCGGTGTAACCAGTCAGCGTCCATTTGAATTCATGTAAAAGCTGAGCGTCAACCACAACTTTAACAAACAAGAAAGGATGGCAGGGTGGGAATGGTTGCACGGGCTCCTCAAAAGACATCCTGGTTTGACCATTCGTAAAGAAGAAAATCTCTCTATCAATAGACTATTGGGAATAAATCGAACAGACGTGCATGACTTTTTCATCTGTTGCAAAATAAAATGACAAAACTACAACTGCTTCAAAAACCAGACCGCATTTTTAATGCAGACGAATCCGGACTTCAAATTAATACGAGATCATCTAAGGACGTTGCTAAAGGACTACAAACTCCATCGACACAGGTTCCAGCTAGGGCTATATCGAAGAAAACACCCGTCCCTGCACCTGCATGCAAAGGTGACTATTACGCTGAAAATCACGGAGAAGAGTGGATTGCGTGTCACTGGTGTGTTACCTGGTACCACGAGCTGTGTGTCAATTTGAAGTCAGGTGATCAGTTTTACTGCCCGCAATGTCGTGCAGGTGATAATTTGCATTCAAAGCAAATGTACGTGTTGCCCATTTTCCACATAGTGTTTGGTGAATATGAGCATTTGTGATGGTTAGTTCAATAATAGTTTTTCATAACAACAATAAAAATTTGTTTCATAATAGTTACTTTGATACACTTCTGAGATCTTGTAGTTGATATATTAGTGCGAAATTTGCATTTTCAATAAATGTTTTGCATGCAATTCCGGTTTTTCCGTTAAGGTGCCCATATTCCCCTAATTTACCCTAACTGTTATTTACAAAACGACCTCAAGACTTCAACACTAATGAAGTGAGCTTCAAAACGCCATTTTTATTTTAAAGATGGCGCCTCCTATACACACTTGCACCAGTGATGTGGTTTCTTTCCTTCTGTCAGCCCAAAACTTTCAGAAATTTATCGGCAAATGAAAATTCAATATCTCTGTGCATGCTTACCAGATCAGCAAGTTTACTAATGGAGGAGAAAGTTCGACGATGGCCTCAGTTTGCAGGCAGATGGGTGGAAAGGCCTTTGCAGTGACTCATAAAAGTGAGTGCACGTGGATCCCAAAGACGACTTATTCTTCTTAATAGCCGGACCCCGTGGCGGAGTGGTTAGCACATCGCGCTGCGAAGTAAAATAAAGCAAATCAATCAATCAATTATTATTCTTAAGTTATACAGGCACTAACTCAAAGTTTAAAACACATACACACACACACACCTTTCTAAAGACATCCAAATATCAACCTTACTTCCACATAGTATAACCTGGACTGCACTGTTGCAGACTACTGAGACTCTTGCGTCTGGATTCGCAGTCAATATGAACCTCTGCGGCCTGTTGTGCCCTGCCATGTGTGTTTACGATTGTCCTCTCATCAATCACCATTCATTCTCATCTTCGCGATTAGTGAATACTGTCAGAGAAGCCGAATAAAATAAAACTAATCAACTCAATATAATTACACTTTTTTAGTTTTTTCTGTGTCAGTTATAGCTCTCTTTTAGTTATCGGTTTTGGCAACCCTGATTATGACAGGCGAAAATGTAAAGCTTCGATTAGTGAGTTTGTCGTTCTTTGAAATAACAAGAACCTCTGTTTGTTTCTTCCCAGGACAATAATCGCTTTCCGTTGTCACCTTAATTGACGATACTATTGTGTGTTGAGTGAGGGTTATCCACCTTCTTTGTGTGTTTTGTAGGGTGTGGAATGTTTGCGGAAGATTACGAAGATAAACTTTGAGTGGCGTACGGCATACGTCTCATGCAAATTCCGCAGAGAAGGAGGTTGAATCGAAGAAGAATCGAGTATAATGCAACAGTCTAGTGGCATGAAGTCTATGGCTTTTTTCTGAATCAAGGCGAATATATAAACGGTAAGTCAATCAGGGTGTTGGTATGTTCGAAAATGTTGGCTGCAATTGTTTGCGATCAGTGAGCAGAATTATGATGTGCCTTTCTTATTAAATGATTGATTGTCATGTCAAAATAAGAAAATACAATGGGAAATATCGGTATAGTTATTAATATTTGCTGATAATCATAATCTATTTGAAATGCGTAATTCTATACTGCCCGCTGTAATGGATATCACGTACACCAGGTATTAAACAAGGTCATAAATCTGGTAAGTAACTACCAACTTACATTTATGAAACATTTAAATAACAACCAACTTGATTTTCCCCCTCCTGCAGAGCATAATAGCAAAGCTAAATTAGAGCTACGTATCTCATGCAACGTCTCTAGCACCCCAAGAGCGTTACACATATGGTGGAGGCGCCGGGCACCATATATGTAACGCTCTTCGGTCTAGAGACGTTACATGGGATGCCTAGCTCTAATTTTTAGACATTTGAAAATATAATACACTCTTTCATATTTCTTACAATTAATTTATTTTATATTTTCATTTTTAATAGTAATTTTATTAATAATTTATGTGTGTTTAACAAGACTTATACTTAGAATATTTTAAGTTGTTAGGGAAAAGAACTTAAAATATTCTAAGTATAAGTCTTGTTACATAAAGCCCCGTTTCCATTACCACAAATTTGCCGCGCAACATGACGCGCGGCATGGGTCGCGGCATGTGGCAACCATTAGTTGAAATGGAAACTGTCTGCAACATGCCGCGGCGCAAGTGCCGGGAACAAAATTGCCCCAAACGATTTTGACGCACAACATGTGCCGCGCACAATGGAAACAGTCTGCAGCAAGTTCCTGAGGCACGGGCATGCGCACTAGAGTAGAAACAGACGATGTGACTACAATCTCTGGTCCAACAAGATTTAATAACAATTCAAAATCACTTGCAGTCATTCTTACAAAGTTTACGTATCCACTTTGAAGACGTAAGTCTCTCATGAACTAGTTTTCTTTTCGCTAGAAAACTTCTAAAACTTCTAGGTCTTTTTCTCCTCTTTTTTAGAAGTTCATGGTACGCGGCTGCCATAACCACAAAACCCGCCATCTTTACACAAGTAAAATCACCACCAAATTATTACAATACAAGAGAAGAAACACTGACTACTCTAAAGCACTGTGCAAAGCTACACTGCGGTCCTCCACTCCGGTGTTGTTTCGGGCGTATTTTTGTAGTTTTGAATTGGATACAGTGCACTAAATGACGCGCAACGTGCGCCGGCGCATGTTGCGCGTAATGAGTCTTAGAAACATAGCTTTACCTTGCTGAGAGGTATGACTGGCGTAGTCCTGAGACGGGCAGCAGTTCCCCTGGACTGGGTTGCTGTTTTCATTTATTTATATATATATATATATATATATATATATATATATATATATATATATAGCAAAGTGTCTTCCTGTCTTTTCGTTTACCAGTGAACTTCCCAAAGTCATTGCGATCTCAGTGGCTCTTTATGCCACTTTACCCAAAATATTAGTAGTCATTCCTGAAGTCCTCATTTTGCCATCTTTTCGTACCTCTTCTTTCTTCTCTTCCAAAGAATATTGAGCCTAAACAGAATTATGATCCTCACCACCCCTCCTTGAGCATGCCACTGGACACTCGGAAGAATCTTGATGACTCCAGACAAACCCTGCCGTGGCTGTAAACATGGGGATGGGGGCTGAAAAAAAGAGCCTGTTATGACCCAGACCTTGAAGTGTGGGAGAAAATACAGATCCTTGGACCTGTCTGCCTGTTCGGAAGCGTTCGGCTGTTCTCGGCACCGGCAGAGACCAGAGAGATTCGCACCATTCTGCGATGAGCTGGGCCGACGATCACCATTGCTTTCAATAGGCAACTTGGCGGGAGGGTTCGGCGCGAGGGATAGTACTGGGGCCTCATTTCATAAGATCCCATATTTGGTCTGAAGTTGTTGTTTCCTATACTCAAAATACTTCACCCTTTTATATTTTAATCACTGCTCCTTGTTCCAACCTTGGCCTTTAGTCAATGGATTGGACTTTTCCCTTTTCCATGCTGCTCGTTCGCATAGAGACGGTGACTGTATGCTTTAACGTTACGCGTTGATATGCGTAAAGTGTAGTAGAATTCCAGTTGCGTCAGGACTGACGCCTATACAATACCCATGAGTTCAGAGATTTCAAATGAAATTAAGTATCTTTACTAGATGGGCTGTTGTAAAAGATGGTTGTGAAATTCCATCCGTTACAACTGCACCTACGGTAAGCTACACTCTGTCCCGGAAATATGTGGAGGAAGCCAACGAAAACAAGTCTCTGCACGAGACTTCACCACCGACAAACAGAAGTTTTTTTTTCACTTGAACACGAGGGAAAAGGTGTTCTCTTGAAACGTGGCGTTTGAATAAGTATAGTTCAAAGCGCTAGACAATGGATAATGGCCAATTAACATTGCATGTTGAAACCTTTATTTCAATTTGGTCTTGACGAGCAAGTCTGCCTTTCCACTTAGGTTTAAGATACGGCATTTTAGTGTTGACACAGTGCTTGTTTTGCTGAACCTCCGCGGCGTAGTTGTTTTCACAGCACGCTACGACACTAGGGGTCCAGGAATCGAATTCTGGTCTGGGATCGGGTGTGAGTGTTCCTTCATCAATTTCATCATTATATCATCGTCACGATTAAATAAAAGTTAAATAAAAGCGACGCTAGATAACAAAAATCAAATCAATCATTACTTGTTTTGCTGCGAAATAACCTCTTTTTCGAATTTCATGAAAACTGATTGCGTGTGTGTTGATCCAATTGTCTTAATGAACGACCCATATATGCCTACTTAACTAAGAAGCTGTATGTATGAATGGGTGAAGAACCTGTGTCAACATGAAATAAATAATGTGACTTGCCTTTTGTGGATCCACAGAAACCGTACTTATTTTCCGTAACGTTCATGGCATCACAATTGCTTGTAGTTAGATCTGGATTTTGTGCTGGCCACATCAAAGGGTAGCGAGAGTTGGGATCCCCGACAAATCTGCCTATTGAAGGTTCATACGCACGCTGGCTTCTTGGTGACGCTATTTACTCAATACTACTTGCGTACTTCTTACTAAATTCCAATTTGATGAGAGGAGTACTGTGGCGGTCGATGTCGGTGCCCTCGCAAAGTATGCGAACTACTTTCTTCTGAATCATTTGAACATGCGACACTAGCGCCACTGCCAGTGGAACAGTATAAACGAACTTTTCACCCATCCTGTACACCCAACGGCAAAGGAATGCGAATTGCCTATCCCCATTTTCCTAAAGTCTGTTTTCTGCAATGTGATGACGACGAATTGAAATAACAACGTAAATAAGCAGAGGATGACGCCTGCTTTGCATCAACATAATTCCATTCGTCAAATGGAATGAAGAAAGCAATGGACAATTTGCTTTACTATTGTAAGCCTTGTTGTGTGTGTGTGATTTCTTATCTATACATTTACAAGACATACAAACACGTAGGTTCAAATTAACAACGTAACTTTAATACATGGAAGCCATTCACGTACATCTTACACACGGTTACTATAACAACCAATCAATAACATGCTATAGAATACAAATTCTTCTTCTTCCTCTTAACATGCGTCTATCATCTCCTCCTGGAGTCTCTTTTTGTTTCAAGTGCTGGTCTCACCTAAGTCTGTTCGACAATCCTTCTTCCCTCTGCATCCTTAGGTCTTCTGCTAGCTCTTTTAGCTTTAGTCAAGAACTGGTCCAGACCGAAAGGATCGTCTTCATCTTTCTCAGACTGAACAGGTCCGCTGCGTGCTGCTCCACGGTCCGTGCCACTGAATTCCTTGTCTGGGAAAAAACTGTTTGTTTTCATTATTTTCTCCAAATCATCTCCATACACATCCTTGTTCAGATCTCTTGATGGTCTGTAAATATGTTGGCCCAGAGGTCGTGCATGCCACCAAGGTTTATCATACACGTTGTACGCTTCGTCATCTCCGTACCCACTGTCCATCCTCTTTGATTGATTGAACAGCTTCTGGTCAAACTGAGTGTCGTCACTGGCCATGCTCTTAGCTGGCACTCCAATGGCAATCTGTTTACTAATGTCCCTCTCCCTGTCTCTCCGGAGCTTCGATCTTTTATGTCCCTCATATCGCAGTTGGTCACGTTCTCATGATTCCTTATCTTTCTGGGTAAGTTTCTTTTCCAGCTGCGCTCTCAAACCTTCACTTTCCGGTATTTTTGTATTAATATCTGCGTTGTAATTTCGTCCGGACCCCGTATTTGTGAACATTGTGTTACATTGTGCTAACAAGTTCCTCCAACCTGGATGAATACTGTCGAGCCATGAACGTCCAATCAACGGATAACGCAGTTCTTCTTCACACAATATAACCGGTAATTTATACAATACATCATTCAATGATAAATCAATGAATGCTTGACCTTTCAACTTCAAAGTATTATTATTCACACCTCGTAACTTAAGTGTAGTGAATTGTGTTCGCCGATGAGGAAACATTTTTTTGAAAGACTTGCTATTGAACAGCGTAACTGTAGATCCAGTATCTACTTCACATTGTACAATTCGTTTATCAATACACAGATTAACTACGCACGGTTCCGCTGACATAAGAACATTAGTGCCGTCTACAACTTTCGTCTTTGGCTTGAAACTAACGCTCCTTGCTTTTGAACGATTGAGCGTAGCATCTTCCACTTGTGAATTGTCTGTGCTTGATGAAATAGTGCAAGTATTATCTTCTGGCGGATGAGAATCACTGACTTCAACGTGCAATAAAGACAAACCATGAAATTCGTTATGTATGTTTTGTTCAACAATAGCTTCTAAAGGTTTAATATTAGACGTAGATATTTGATCACTTGTAATTGTCTTACTCGCAACTCCACCATTATTTTTCCTAAACTTGCATTTTACATGCCAATGACCTTTCTTTTTGCAAAATGAACATATCGAATATTTTGCTGGACAATGTCCAAGATCATATCTTCTGGAACATCTATCACATTCTTCGGTGCTTTTATAACTTCTATTCTGAGGATTAACGAAGTTCTTTCTGTGTGCTTGCGAGGACTGGAAACATGGTTTCAATTTCTGTGTTCCAGAAAATGCAACTAGATTAGGACTATAATCTTTTTCACGATGTATGAACATTTGTGTTTCCCGTTCAATTAATTCTATTTGAAGCACAATATCTTGACATTTTGCTGGAGTCAATGTAGGTTCAGAAAGCAATTTCTTTCTAATGGCGTCAGACCGAACGCCTACAATTATTTGCTCTACAATGGCTTCCTGTAAGTACTGGCTAAAACTACATTTAAGTGCTTGTTGCTTAACACGTATCATAAATTCTGTTGCATCCTCGCCGCTTTCCTGCGTGCACTGTCTGAACTTAAAACGTTCCACATATTTGTTTGTTCTCTGGCCATAATGTTTAAGCAGATTGTCCTTGAGGGTCGAATACGTTTGCCGTTCGATTGGTTCAGGTGCTAGGATAATCTTCAGTACTTTGAATGTTTCAGGTCCTATAACTGCAATCAGTATGGGCACCTTCCTGGCTTCATTTACATCATGAGCCAAGCAAGACTGTTCAAACCTCGTTAAATAATCTTCTATTTCTTCCGAATCTGGCCGGAACTCAGAGAATAAATTCAAACCGAACATATTCATAATTGTGGTTAACTAAATATCACAATATCATAGACACAATCCGTATCCCACTGATTTAAACTTTGTTCTTGTACAATTATTGTAATCTACGCCGTAGACACAATTTGTATCGCATTGATTGAACCTTACCGTTGTGCAATTATTGTAAATAGTACACAAACCGTGCAATCTTGGTTTCTTACCGTAGAAATTGATCAAGCCGACACAATTTCTGCTTGCATAAACCTATGCTGGAATGATGATCGTCGCGTACTCTTCGTGACGTCTTCACCCATACTTCTTACGAAGAATCACCAAGAATATTCTGTACGACTGCGCCATAGATGTAAGCCTTGTTGTGTGTGTGTGATTTCTTATCTATACATTTACAAGACATACAAACACGTAGGTTCAAATTAACAATGTAACTTTAATACATGGAAGCCATTCACGTACATCTTACACACGGTTACTATAACAACCAATCAATAACATGCTATAGAATACAAATTCTTCTTCTTCCTCTTAACATGCGTCTATCAACTATTATCTTTGCCGTTGGCTGTACAAGACGTCGGCTAAAGAAATACCCATACTCACAATACAGTTTTTCCTTGTGAAGTCTTGAACTGTTCCCAATAACAATTTACTCAATGTCTTATATCTCCTTAAGCATGCAATTAAATACAGTTCTCTTTGCTGGATCGCTCTGAGTGGACTCGGTGCAGTATATGACGGATCTGTCTGGTTTTCTAACACGTGTGTGTACTCGTACGACATTTAGGCTTGACAAACAGCACAAAATCAATCATGCAAACAGAGTGTCATGCACGAACGTGCTCCTCGTGTATATGCTTCATAAATATCCACCGGACAAGCGTACCAGTTAAGACGGAAATATGGTTTCGAAACTGTGTACACGAATACTAATTAAGTTCGTTGTGTTCTCTGTACGACTGCCTCATCGTATTAGTACGGCGCGTAAATCTGCCAAGCCTTATAGTAATAAAAGAGATCGTTAGAAAATGAAACATATGAGGTACGCAGTCAAATAGAGTCTAATGATGAGGAAAATAAGCTGATTTGTTTGAACTGGCAAAACAAGTTTTGCTATGCTCTCTCGTAACAATAAAGAATGAATTTAGTAACCATTACTAAATTTAGTAGTTCTAAGAAAATGCCAAGGGCCCCCGGTTGAACTCCCGGTCTGGGCATGTGAGTGTCCCTTTGGTCACCCCTTAATGTATATAAAAAACTTAAATGTAGAACCACCATTAATATAATGAAAATACACTGGTCAAAACAATTAGGGGAGCAAGCAAGAAATCCCAAAACCAAAGTTGGAAAGTCAAAAGTAGCAATGTATGTTGATGAAGTGAGTGTGTCCTCAAACAGTACAATTCATCTGTGATGAATCATCAGCATGAAGAGCTCTCTAGTGACACCATAAGGCACGTGGCAGAATTTGTGATATGAGGAGCAATCACGAGGTCACTTGGGAACACCGGTTGTTTGGTGCTGGCAGACCGTAAGTGCAGGTGGGATTCAGTTGAGTAGTGTTGAATAGGAACGATGGCAGAACAACACGATTTAGGGGAATCTCCATTGGGAGGATGGAAGCAGCCCTTGGTGTGTCACGCAGTGTCATTTCCAGGTTGTGGACACGATTTCAACAGACAGGTACAGTACGAGGAGGCCTGGGCAAGGTCGCCCACGGTCAACAACAGTTAGGGAAGACCGGTACTTAGCATTGTCGGCTCGCAGGAATAGGCAGCAAACTGCAGCTGACTTGCAACGCGGCCTTGTTTTGGCAACAGGACGAAGAGTCTCGGGCCAAACTGTACGAAATCGCCTGCGGGAAAGGGGTCTTTATGCAAGAAGACCAATGGTGTGTGTCTCTCTGAATGCTCAACACCGTAGGGCCCGCAGACAGTGGGCTGTGGAACATCGTGAGTGGGGACATGGAGAGTGGAGTTCAGTTCTCTTCTCGGATGAGTCGCGTTTCAGTCTCTAGTCAGATAATCGACGCATTCTCATCTGGAGGGAACGTGGGACTCGCAATTATCCCGCACATGTGCGCGAAGTGTCTCAGTATGGTGGCTTAATGGTATGGGCAGGGATCAGTGTTGGTCGACGTATCCTCTTGCACATTATCCGGAACGGTACTTTGACAGCCTTACGGTACCGGGATGAGATCCTCAGGCCTGATGTTGTCCCAACGGCTGCAGATATCGGTGATCGTTTCATTTTTGTGGACGATAATGCCCGACCTCACCGAGCACGTCTGGTTGACGCCATGCTACGGGATGAGGGTATCGAACGAATGGTATGGCCAGCGTCCTCCCCAGACTTGAATCCCATTGAACATGTGTGGGACACACTCGGAAGACGATTGCTGCTCGTCCAGCGCCGCCTACAACTCTGCAACAGTTGGAAATGGCCCTTCTGGAGGAATGGGTGAATATCCCGCAGGCTGTCGTTGATAACCTTATTGGTTCCATGCAAAACAGATGTGCAGCTGTCATAGCAGTTCATGGCGACCACACGCCTTATTAGAGGTATGGATCTGTTGCGTATCTGTCCATTTCTGTTGTCTTTATCACCGTGCTGTTCTCCTGATTTTGTGCAGTACCTTGCAGAAATCACCCCTAGAACTCTGTTGAGCTAATGACTCAATAGACATGTATTGTACTGGTTGAGGACACACTCACCTAATCAAAATACATTGCTACTTTTGACTTACCAACTTTGTTTTTGGGATTTCTTGCTTGCTCCCCTAATTTTTTTGACCAGTGTATATGCAGTACTGCGCTTCAGGGTGTCCCTGTGCAGTTGCAATGGCATACAGTATTCCACGACAAGCATGTGGCATTTTCGGCTACCAGTGATGCTCGTATCAGTGTACAGCCTGAATGGTGCATGATACGTTAAAAATTCAAGGACTTGAGATTGAAACTCACCTATTTTCAACAACTTTCAATTTTTCGCTATGTGCACTAATAACAGAGTTGCCTATTGGACCGGACTTTTGAGTCATCCTGTATTAAAATAACTGGGAATGCAAATATCAACTTCATGTACGTTAATTCAAACAATATTCTATTTCATTTCTGTTAGACGTTTAGTCTTATCAGAATATGTTAGATCTATGCATTACCTACCCTACCCTACCCTAACCTAAGCTAAACTAAATCTAACATGACTCCGGAATCCAATGGCGTCCCATTTTAACAATTTGAAGAGTTATTGAGTAATTAGTATATGCATGACATATAATTTTTTAAAAAATATTATAAGACCCGTTTTCAGAAAATGGCTACCAAAGTTTTCTTTACACCACCTTCAATTGTTTTTTACCCTGACATGCCTTAAAGACCTTTCCAAACCGTCTGAATCACATCTATAGGTGCCCTGATCGCCGAAATATTGCAATTTAAAGTTAACAAGATGTTGAAAAAAATTGTTAAAATCGCACAGTTTGCAACACTGTAATTTCGGAAATGCAAAATATATGGATCTGCAACTTTCCATATTTTCCTACGGACAGATAAGATTTCTGAATATTTACTGACGTAGTCGTGATATAATACGATGATAAATGTTTAATATTTATTTAACAAACAAAACACAATATGAGCACACTGTTAATTATCTTCAATTATGTTTAATATAATATATTAGTAAAATATTTTCATTAAACAAAACAAACATTTTTTGTGGGTTAAACAAAATTATTCGGACACATGGAAGGAGAAACAGGAAAAGACGCTTGAAAAGCAACGAACAGAAATGTCACTATCTGGTAGGCATCCCTTTCATTTTTAACACCTCGGATAAACGATTTGGCATACTTTCTACCAATTTTCTGGTGTACACTGGCGATATGTTGGCCCATTCATGTTGAAGTCTCTCCTTGAGGTCTGCCTTAGGGATGGCCAAACGGATCCGGATCCGAAAAATCCGGATCCGAAAATTCCGGATCTGGATCCGGATCCGAGAGTTTCGGATCCAAAAATTTCGGATCCGGATCCGGGTCTGAAAGTTTCATATCTCAATCCCATTATAATATGACCACACCTTAAAAGGTATTATGATCTTCGATTACAAAGAATTTTTTCATTAGTTAGTCCTACAAGAATTTTTTTCAAGTGTTGTTCCTAAAATACTTTGCTACGCATCGGCTAACACACTCGTGCACAAAAAAATCTTACTTGTTTAACATAAAATGTCAGAGATGATTTTGTAAACGCCATTGAAACGAATATGTATTCATTCCAATGTATTGCAAATGAAAACACACATAAATGTGAGACATTCCATTCCAGGATGAAACCTTTAACACATATAACAAGATAGAAATGTTATACAAAAATTATACAATTGTTCTAGAGTTACAGTTTTACAAATTAAAATAGAACATTATAATATATGCAGTGTTATATAATTACAAAGTGTAAGACTAACATGCGAGGTTATCTAAGTGTCCCCATCCAATTTCCATGAAACTTGGCAGGCGTATAGTGGGGCCCAAATGAAGAAATACGTGTTTTTTTGTTTCAGCTAAAAAACGTTTTTAGGGGGCAAGACCCCCTCAAATGTCAAGATGAAAACAAATTGAAGTGAGGATCTGGCCCCTGTGTCCCTCCGATTTCCATGAAACTTGGCAGGTGTATAGTGGGGCCCAACGGAAGAAATACGTGTCTTTTCGTTTCAGCTAAAAACGGTTTTAGGGGGCAAAACACCCTCAAATGTCAAGATGAGGACAAATTGAAGTGAGGATCTGACCACTGTGCTCCTCCAATTTCCATGATACTTGGCAGGTGTGTGTATAAACGGGCCCAAAGAAAGAAATACGTGTTTTTTTTTGTTTCACCTAAAAAACTGTTTTAGGGGGCAAAACCCCCTCAAATGTCAAGATGAGGACAAATTGAAGTGAGGATCTGATCCCTGTGTCCCCCTCCAATTTCCATTATACTTGGCAGGTGTGTGTATAAACGGGCCCAAATGAAGAAATATGTGTTTGTTTTGTTTCGGCTAAAAAACTGTTTTAGGGGGCAACCCCCCCTCAAATGTCAATATATGAGGACAAATTTAAGTGGGCATTTGACCTATGTGTCCCCCTCCGATTTCCATGAAACTTGGCAGGTGTATAGTGGGGCCCAAATGAAGAAATACGTGTTTGTTTTGTTTCGGCTAAAAAAACGGTTTTACAGGGCAAAACCCACTCAATTGTCAAGATGAGGACAAATTGAAGTGGGGATCTGACCCCTGTGTCCCCCTCCGATTTTCATGAAACTTCGCAGGTGTATAGAGGGGCCCAAAGGAAGAAATACGTGTTTTTTTGTTTCGGCTAAAAAACTTTTTTAGGGGGCAAAACCCGTCTCAAATTTCAAGATGAGGACAAATTGACGTGGGGATCATCTGACCCCTGCGTCCCCATCCGATTTCCATGAAATTTGACAGGTGTATAGAGAGGCCCTATGCCCCCTGTTTCTTCCTATGCCATATTTAGGGTGGTTTCGGGGTCAGATCCCCACTTCAATTTCTCCTCATCTTGACATTTGATTTGGTTGGTTGATTTGTTGTTTTAAGTCCACTTTATGCACAGTAAGGCTAATTGGGACTGGACAGTTTAAAGTGGGATCCGAACCACTTGTGCCTCCACCGGGTATCGAACCCGGGACCCATTGATTACAAGGCGACGACGCTACCACTGCACCATCGGGGAGGCCGTCTTGATGTTTGAGGGGGGACCTCTATACACCTGCCAAGTTTCATGCAAATCGGAGGGGGAGACTTAGACCTCCCTTGTATGTATGTATGTATATTATATATATATATATATATATATATATATATATATATATATTAGCGGGATCCGGATTTCGGATCCGCCAGGATCCGGATCTGGCCATCCCTAGTGCCTTCGAGATTATAGGTGTTTTCCTCACTTCTTTCTCCAACTTACACCACAGGTGCTCAATGACGTTCAAGTCTGGAGACTGCGGTGGAGGATGGAGCACTTTTGGGCAGTTGTACAATAACCATTATTGTACTACGCGAAAAGTGTGCTTCGGGTCATTATCTTGATAAAACATAAAGTTACAAAGAATGCCCATCATTTCTGCACTAGTCTTTAGATTTGACTTCAGAATGTCAAGGTAACGGTACCTGTCCATTGTCTGTTCGATGAAAGCCAATTTACCAACGCCTTGGCCCGACATGCAGCCCCAAACCATTACGTGACCACCCCCGTGCTTCACTGTTGCTTGCAAATTTTTCCCTCGGAGCTCCTCGTTTGGTTTACGCCACACTGTTACCCTCCCATCTGACTCACAAATATTGAATTTACTCTCGTCAGTGAAAATTACCCGATTCCACCATGTCTGATCCTTTCCTAAGTGTTTCTTTGCGAACACCAGTCTTTTTGTCCTGTTTGGCTTACTTACAAATGGCTTTCTCCTGGCTACACGGCCATGATAGTTTGCCCTTCTGAGCACTCTTCGTATAGTTTCAGGATGACTATGCTTTCCACACTCCTCAGCTACCTCAGCACACACCATTGGAGCACTCATCTTCGTTTTTTTTTTTAAATTTTCCTCACGATTACTGTCTCTTCTCTGGGGGAAAAAATTCTTGGTCTCCCTGTATGACCGTGGGACTCGATCCTGTATTCATCTTTAAATCGCTTAATAATATCTGCAACTGTACTTTTTTCATTTTCAACATTGAGGCAATTGCACGGTAATTTGTATATTAGGACAAAATTATCAAATTGTGCAATACTTAGATTTGATATTTATAACAGTTATGTTTTGAGTGATAATATAAAAAAATTCAAACTTATGTGTTCTTTCAAAGAAGCAAGATAAGAAACATTCAGATTTATAATTAAATTTATTGAAATTGTGTACATTTGCTTTGCTTGCATCAACGTTTATATACAAAGGCCAACTCTTTAAGATTGTTCAGTGTATAAATATGATGTCATTCTTGGTATTTTGTAACAACATACAAAAAACGGTAATTGTAATTGCTAGATAAGTATATTGTTATATACATTGCAAAGTAGCTGTAACAGAGCAAATATGTACATTTACTTCACAAACATCAAGGCTGTTAAGCACTTAGCACTAAAATCATAAAAAAACAATTGAAGATGACACATGCTAAAAATCTTTCTCAACTAATTACTCTGATACTAGTTGTCTGTGGACATTGGAAAGGATCTCAGGATGGAAGAAGGATAAGTACAAATGTAGCAATATGAGATAGCTTCATAATTGTACAATTATTGTTGTTTTTAAAATATTATACTTTGGAATTTAATTATAAATAGGTTGCTTAAGCTATATAGAAGGGTTTTTTTCTAATAACTGGATCTTGAAAGAACTTTGAACATGGAATAATCTTTAAAAAAAAGATTGGAAAGTTGTGGAATGGCACTAATATGTATAAAAACGCCTTGTTGAATTAGAAGCAGTTAATTGATATCTGCTTTCATCTACAATAATAATCAAGCTTATAAGTGATTTTATACCTCAAATGGATACCTTGAGGAATGTTACATAAAGTGACATATATATATATATTCTACATTTGGACGGGATTTAGCCAAATGTTGTGTTTTGAAAATTGAAGAGCAGAATTGTGGAATATCTGGATGAAGAAATTTATACTTAAGTAGGATTCTGGCTTGTAAAAATATAGTATGTAAAAGACTGATTCTTCTTCGAGAAGTTTGTCTAAGAGATATTTTCTTCATTTAAATTTTATTTATATGTTATAAATTATGGTTTTCCAATGTATAATTTGATGTTGTTTTAACTTTTGTTTCCTTGTTATAACAATATATATTACATAAAATTAGTCATAACTGTTTCAGTATAAAAAATTATATTTCTTAGTATATGTAAGACAGTGATTCCTTTTCAGCATGTAATCGTAGCTCTCTATTGCACTACACATTTATTTGAATTCTGATTGCATGCTTTTAATGTCAGTCAGTTATATGATGTGATGATGTGTCGATCAGATTTAACCGAGGGCATTTACCAACGTGATTAGTGAGACAGATTAACAGAATTGGTAGACCATGCTGTATTCTCTCCATGTCACAGTCAGATTTATCGTCGACCTGCCTCATTATTATTATTATTCTAATCCTTCGCCGTGAAAAATGTGTTTAATCAAGGTGTTGAGTGTTTTTATTTGTATGTATATATATTTGACCTGCCAAGCCAACGGGAGTAAGGATGGAAGTCGCGAGTCTGACGGGCGAGCACCAGAAAGGTCACGTTTTGCGTCTGAAACTTAGGAAATTCGACGTTAACGACAGCCATTCAAATATCTCGGGTTTCAGCGGCCGGACTGAAGTGAAACTTTTACCAGCGCAGCAACATGTATGCAAGGACGGATGTGTGGAGATTCGTCGCAATCAAGCAAGAATTACGGATGCCAGATCGAATTGGTTATAATCGATCAGTTTATGGACACAGATTGCAGTTGAGCTGTCGGCGCCAGCCTGGCCGCCACTTAATCCGAACGTACCATACCAGGAGCACGCTCTGTCCAGGCTGGGAGACAATGGAGCGAAGAGGAATGACCTCTTGGGAAGCGTACCTTCAACGACCGTCAAGCGTTCTTTTTCGAAATCCGCATAAAACGAAAGGACTTGCCATTTCGACACACAGTTTTACCGCGAGTTCCAAGGAGAACACATCCACGCGCTCCGAACGTTGAGACTACCATTGTGCCAACTCGTCGTGTGTTGTTACCTTTTTGGTGTGAGGACGAGCGGAAGTGCGCCAGCCTACTGTAGTCGTCCGAGCGAGTTTGTGAGAAGTGGCTGTAAGCGAGATTTTGTCCTTTTTGTGGAGTGAAATGCACATAAGGATGACCGGTTGACTGTAGAAGAGAGGAGGGGGGCCACCCTCGGTCCGCCCCGATGCCAGACGAGACACCACGACTAATGCCTACATCATGCTGA
Source organism: Lepisma saccharinum (assembly GCF_977018435.1). NCBI lineage: Eukaryota > Metazoa > Arthropoda > Insecta > Zygentoma > Lepismatidae > Lepisma > Lepisma saccharinum. The sequence goes on along the minus strand of NC_139250.1, from coordinate 1,994,078 downwards.
AAACCCGAGTTACGCCACCTGATGCCTACCAGCCGCCACAGAGAGAGAGAGAGACGGCGAACGCTGCCATATCGACGTCCCGACGCTTGAGATCGTCCGACGGTGATGGAGAAGACGCCGACGACCCATGAACGACCGCCCACCGCCAGATGCGACGTCCGAATCACGCCTGACCACGGAGATGCTCACCGACCCCGAGAGGAAGAGACGCCGAGGCCCTTGACGTTCCCCGAGCGACGCCGACGACCCATCGTCACTGATCCGCCGAGGAACCAGATGCATGAACGCTCTTCACCTTCTCGTCGTCGCGACCGAGGAAGAATAGAAAAACCTTTCGTGTGCATACTAAGTAATTTCAATCGCCCGCGAAGACATCAGGATGAGCCGTGGAACCAGAGAGATGGTAACGTATTCATCTGTATGAATGTCAACACGTACCGGCTCGTTTGATATTTAGAGAATGCCCTAGAAATTCGTCAATGTTTTGAAAACGCCCACAGAACTGGAAACTTCGTATCAGACTCCCGTTGCGCTTAATATTTGTATTTAATTGTCTCAGGTCAATTTTGCTCATTTCTTGTGATTTTTAAGGTTCTTAAGTTCACTGTTGTTTGTGCTCCTTTTGTTTTGATTGAAGTGCGTACTGCTAGAGTAAAGCGCCGCCCGCTTAATTGTTTAATCTATTTGAGGTTTGTTCATTTTAGTATGTGTCAGCGCTGTGTCTCTGCTAGCTACGTCAGGTCGCGTATGTGATTATTGTTAAAGTATTTGCCTGGTAATATTAATTGCTCGTCGCGGCGAAGTGTTGAAGTCCCGCCCGCGCGAGAGTATATGTTTGCGTCACTCAACGGAGGTTATTGTTATGTTTAGGACCACGTGAGGCCAAGTAAAAGGAAAAGTGTTCGCCCACGTGAGCGTAATTGCTGTTGAGACGCTTTGTTTATTCTGGACAAATAATGTATTGTCACCGCACCGACCTATTTCTAAAGGTAAACTTAAGTAAGGGCTGGCTAGTGATTTGAAGTAGCACTGGAGCAAATTCACAAATGACCTGATTAAACAAAAATCAATGTAAAAGTAAATGCGAATGCAATAATTAGAGCTCGTCGTCAAAAACCTGTGCATTTTATGTATTATTTTTGTTGATGCGCCCCATAAAGCTAAATCTGTGAGTGAATGTGTGAGTGCAAGAGGGGGACCTGTACTGATTTGATTTTTTTTGTTATGAATAGAATATACTTTTTATTTTTCATGTTAATTTGGGCAATATCATTTCTTACGTATGTCGCTACCCGTGATTTTCAGGTATGTAGCTAGCCGCTTCCCGGCTACAGGTAAAAGTCTGGTAATTGAAAGTATGTGTTTTTTTTTTTTTTTTTGTGATATGGCTAATCGCTATGCACTGTTGGTCACTGTCCCTATACACTAACTCAACCTGGACCGTTAAGCACTTTCACTTGTCCGAGGGAGATTTTGCCGCCTCTATCTAGGTAGTGGTAGTTTTTGTCTTCCCGGGCAAGGGAGGGCGTTTACATCCATGCTCACTGCCTCGTTTCGTATTACTATTGGTCTGGTTTTGCTTATTGGTCTTGCTCTTTACCTCTATTTTTAAAATTCATTATCATTGTCAATTCACATTGCGAAACCGATTTCATACAGTTCGCATTGATTCGCAATGCCAGCCCGCAATTTCCACTGTTCAACGGACATCGCTGTGTGCTTTGTTGCCACGTTCATCTTTGCTCCGTTCAATAAAAATCTGTATAAAATCGGTTTCGCAATGTGAATTGACAATGATAATGGATTTTAAGAACGGGTGCAAAGAACATCAAAACAAGACCAATATTGTATTTGTAGGACTATACCCAATACTAAGAAAATGTTGTTTCGCAAAATTGAAAAGAACTGTTTTTTGACAATTTTTTTAAGAAATCTGAAAATGAATTGTGTTTAAAACCTATCTCCCTGCACCGTAGTAAAATTCCATCACGATCGGACGTCCAGTTTCAAAAAGAGCGATCGTTTGAAAACTTCCAAAAAACCAGCCCTTTATTGCTCTCACGACGATAAAAAATATAGAGTATGCTCGAAAATATTTAGTTATCATTAGGGAGTGGAAGTTGATGAAATGTCATCTTTTTTCTGACATCTCGGACAGGATGCTCATTAAATATACACAATATTACAGTTCGTCTAGAACCCAAAAAAGGTAATTTTAAAGTGCATTTTTTGTAATTTTCAGGTTTTAGGTCATTTTCCCCGATTTTCGACATTTTTTGCAATATTCGGTGTATTGTTTCATCACATTTTGTCACTTCTTTCATTTTGGTAATATTCTTGAGTCTTTTCACCAAGGTGAACATAGGCCTATGTATATCTCGCAGGATTGCAATTTACGAGCAAAGGAAATGCTGAACTGGTGACAGTCTTTGTTGTGTCTGGGGAAACCAACAGGTGTCCGTCTGGGGCAAACTCAGATAAGGAGAGGCTGGAAATACCCTGGCATTAATGCATTTTACACCAATTCATTCAGTGAATATGACTTTTTCATTAAATTGTTTTAAAATTATTCGGTTCATTCCATTGGAAATCTTCGTTGCATATTTTAATTGAATGTGCATGTGGTATCATTTGGTACATTTTTTTTGAAAGCAAGATTGCCTTTTGTTTCATTTCCGTTTCATTTCAATTTTTAACCTGAAACTAACAAAGTAAACTAAACTGAAAAATTTGCATTTTTACGTCATTTTTTTCATTTTTTAGGACATTCTATAGGTCATATACCTATAATTTTAGGTCATCAACTTCCGCTCCCTAGTTATAATACCGGGTGTCCGAGAAGTCTTTGTATGAAAACAAAAATTAACTGTATCCGCTATATGCAACATAGACATGAAAAAATGGTACCAAAATGTTCGGAAACTATTCAAGTTTTATTGGCAATAGGAAAGAAATCTATAAATCTCCACGTGAGCACCCTTGGTAGCACGGAGTACATCTAGTCGAAATTCAACTTTTCGCCATGCATTAGCCACCATCAAAGGAGGGATTGATGTGATGACTTGGGTTATCCGTTGTTGCAGAGTTGCAAGATCGGATGCAGGAGTTCTGTAGACATTGTCTTTCACATAACTCCATAGAAAAAATCTAAAGGGGTTATGTCTAGAGATCGTTCAGGCCACGCCGTCGGTCCATCTCGACCAATCCATTTTTCCAGGAAATGTCTGTTCAAGGTAGGAACGAACCTCCAGACTCCAATGTGGCGGTGCACCGTCTTGTTGAAAGATAACATCTGGGTGGTATTCTAGCAATTGAGGAACAGCAAACAATTGCAACATGTCGAGATACACTCCAGATGTTACGGTGTCCTCACAGAAAAAGAATGGTTCGAGTATTCTGTCATGCAGCAGCGCGCACCAAACGTTCACCTTCGGGTTGCCCATGGTCGACTTCCTCACCTCATGAGGGGGCTCTTTACCCCAGATACGCACGATGTTTGAAACTGTCTCTGCACTGTTTTTTGTGACCTGCTCTCGTGAAACCACAGGACACACTCAGCCTTTTTCTGATTTGTGTACATTTCCGGTTTGCTGGACACTGGCACTGCTACACTACTGCAACGGTACAGAAATCTGAAACAAAAAAAAACTTGAATAGTTTCCGGACATTTTGGTACTATTTTTTCATGTCTATGTTGCGTATAGCGGATACAGTTAATTTTTGTTTTCATACAAACACTTCTCGGAACGCATAATTTAATAAGCTAATTTTTTATAAAACTTGTTTTTACGTAGGTCTACTGGTTAATTTTTAACTGCAGTCTAAACTCAAGTATCTATAATAGTAGATCCTAAAATACTATACAGAAAGAGATTTATCTCAACATATTTCAGTACACATATATGCATATATGTTACATATTTCGAAATTGTAGCTTTAACTAACATAAATGAAGGGGGGGTATGCGCTTATGTCCTGGTGCTTTAAATAAACCTAAACCTTTTAGCTTTCCTGGAAGGCGTTATATAACTCTAAGGCCATAAGTGTATTTTAATAGCAAGTTTTCAATGACAACTTTTGCCGCCGCCGTAGAGTTATGCAACACACATAAACCCCTTGTAGGGAAGCAAGTTTTTCAGGATCTAGGTGTCCCAGTTTTATTGACGGTGAGTGTACAAGTGGTCGAGAAGTTGCAGCACCGTTAACCTGTAGGCAACAGACATTAGCTAGGCACTCCCATAGACTTTCTCCAAAAGAATAAACAAAAGAAGTACGCAACAAGATACACCTCAGGGGCATATGGGACATTGTTGCCAGCTTCCTCCATGCGGTAGAAGAATATTTTTAATAACGTAAAGTAGACGTGTCTCCCCCGCCCCCTTCTTCTTTTTTTCTTTCTCTCCAGGAAATAATTGAATGTGCAGCTAGAATCAACGTTTTTTCACTAATCAGCCCGCCTCTTCAAAAGGAGAGAGGGAGGGAAAAAACGTATCATTCATTGTTTGTGCTCCTGAGTGCTTCTATCGCATCTGTCCCTGTTGCCCCCCCCCCCCTTCCTCCATCTTCCCGCTTCTCATCTGAATCCTCTCATTTTCCGGCCGCGACAGGATGCCACTGTTCTCCATTATTGAGTAAGAGGATGCAAAAAAAAGAACGGGTCCCCGCAGTGTTGCCACCTCTAGCTACCGGAAGTATAGAAGCAAAATGGAAAATTTATAAGAGTGTAGAATGAATATTAATACTGTTTTTAAAGTCAGTTTTAGAAACAATACAATCTTCATTTGAATATCTAGTGGCACCATTTGAAATGTGTACTTACTCTCATGTTCTACACGGGCACGTATCTAGAAATATATTTCGGGGAAGGGCGTCCGGACCCCCTTCTCTTAGAGGTAATAATAACAATGATAATAATAATATAAATGTTTAAATCAATATTAATTAATATTGTATTGTTATTAATACGTGAAATGGTTAAAATACGGTGTTCCCCAAGGATCAATATTAGGTCCACTACTTTTTCTTTTGTACATAAATGATTTACCATTTAATATACAGAATACAAAGATTTTGTTGTACGCAGACGATATTAGCGCAATAATAAAGGGAAATGATGTGAACGAGTTAGAAGCCAACATTGAAAAAACAATGGAAGAAATGAAATCTTGGTTTGACAGTAAGAAATTACTTTTGAATGAACAGAAAACAAATTACGTGCTATTTCACACTAAACAAAACAATAAAATTAAAGATGTAGTAAAGAATAGCCATCTTCCAGTAATATTAGTTAGAGAAACAAAATTTTTAGGAGTTGCCATAAATTAAAATCTAAATTGGTCAAATCACGTAAAAATACTTGTTAAAAAACTAAATTCCAAAATATTTGCACTGAGGATATTAAAACAAACCCTTCAAACAAATTCACTAATTCAGGTATATTATGCAATGTTTCATTCACTAATAAATTATGCAATAGAATTTTGGGTGAATTCACCGGCAAGTTTAGAAGCATTTAGGAAACAAAAGCAAGCTATTAGGATTATAGCAGGTATAAAGCCAAGGGAATCGTGCAAAACGTTGTTTAAGAAATTCAAAATATTAACCCTCCCTTCACTGTACATATATGAAATGTCATTATATGCTAGAAAATATATTGCGCTGCGAAGTTCAATAGAACACACACATAACACCCGAAATAAACAGCTCTTAAAGCCTTACTTCACCAGGCTAACATTAGTTCAAGAAGGACCCCAACAGATGGCAATTAAAATATTCAACCATTTACCAAACGATATAAAAGCAGAAAGTATGACAAGTTTCAAAAACAAATTAAAGAAACTATTAGTTAATAAGGAATATTATAGCGTTAGTGAATATCTACATTGTAAATTATAGAAATTTTGTAATTATATATATATATATATATATATATATATATATATATATATATGAACTGTACTGAACCCTCCAAATACCAATGTATATGGTTTACATGGAAAAATAAAATTGAAATTGAAATTGAAATATAATTGTACGTTTTCATTATCTAGCTTACGTGTTATTAAGATCGACAAAAATTTGTAAGAAGAACTGCCATGTCAAATAAATATATGTCAAATATATAAGGAATTGAATATTTATTGAATAACAAAAGAGAATGTTAGATCGAGTTGACGGAAAGTAAAGCTCCTCATTTATATATTATACGTATTATTATAAGTACGTAGTAGTGTGCATTAATCATCTTTTTCGTTCTGTCACTCAGAGCTGCATGATTCTAATCTAATCCTTGCTTTCCTGTGAGTTCGGCGGAAATGAACAACACTCGATTAGATAACAAAAGGCTAACTTTTGGACGTCTGGGAAATTTTATTGCAACTAAACTTCGAAAAATTATGTAAGATGAAGTTTCACAAGCAGTTCCAATTTTTCTTAGTGAACATCATGACGAGTAATTTCCTTCTTGTGTGTTTCTGTTTATTTCTGCCAATATTAACGTTCTCCAGCGCTTCTCTCTCTCCGTTCCAAAGAGTACAATGGGGCCCGCAGAGGAGGGTCAGAGGGGACAGTTGCCCACCTGAGATATGGAAAGATAAATTAAATTGGATTGGTGATATTGTATCGATATTTTATTATAAAAATATTGTATTTTGTGACTTACAGGTTGTAAGTTACAGAATTGCTGCCATGTCCAACAACATATCGAGAGAATATTTTCACCAGAGACGTTAGAATCATGTTGACGTTGTATCTAGGGGTGTGGGGGACGGAACATTTTTGGTCGGTCGGGATTGGGAAGGAATCTTTTTATCATCCTGACATTCGAGACCAGGTCCGTTCAAATGTCGAATTCTGCACGCTATTTCCCTTAAGTTATTGATTTTGCACTTCTGGAAAAAAATTCATTTATAATGCAACGACCCGGGACCCCTTGACGGTTTGGGGTCTTGAAAAGTCTGGAAATCATTTCCCGAAGTTGCGATATGACTTTGATAATTCAGGTGCCGTTATTTTGAATTACCCTTTCTTCACACTTTTATCCATGGAAAGGAAGTGAAGCGAATCCAGGTTCTATTTAAGTACTGGACTCAAGTCTGAACTTGTCAGCAACACCAGCCTGTTTTCAAATCATTTTCAATTTTATGATTTGTCAAATAATAATAATAATGACAAAATACAATAATTTTTATGTAATTATGTAGGTAATAAAATACCTAGGATAAAAAGTACAATAAATTTTGTTTTTTAACAGTAACACTTAAAGTATTTAAAAATGAGCCTATTATTTTTCATCATTAAAACAGTAAATACCATGTCATGTTCCTTATTGGAGGAAGATAAAAGGTACGGGGAGCAGGTTAGAAAGTTTTGTGGGGCGGCAGGTGGACAGAAGGGGGTGCAAAAATCCACTGTGATCAGTGGCGTGCCCAGGATTCTTGAAAGGGAGGGGTCATGTATAATTTTTCTTGGTAGTCAGCCCTCATTTTGTCATATTTTGCTACCTTTGACGTTCTTTTTTAGTAATACTGGGCGAAAGGGGGGGATTATAACCCCCCTCAACCCCCCTTGGGCACGCCACTGACTGATAATATTAGATCTTGAGCCGCCCCTGTAGGGAACCCCCAGGCGCTTTTCTTATTTCGTATCATTTGACATGAAACAACAATGAGCAAGATTTTGACATAAAATTCTAGAGGTTGGCTACACCATTTTCACGCTGTCATCGTACATTTTCCTCCGTTTTTGAAATAAAAAAATCGAATCGAAGAGGTGGGAATATCACTATGCAGTCATGCCAGGAAGGGGCCGGGAGGGTGGGTAACAGTAGGGTACGGGAATTCGCAGTTTTTAATTCGCTCAGACTCGAGTATTCTGTGTACATGATTTGATGGAGGGGAGTTGGGGACGAGAGCATAAAAGAAACAGACGCGCATCCCTCGCTGCGATCGGCCCGCCCTCTCGCTGAAGTAATGAAAATTATGCATTAGTTCATATCGAAAGGGTTTTTTCCTTTCTTTTCTTCAGTCAAAGCTTTTCTTTCATCGCTTTTCTTCTTCTTCTTCTTTGGCAGGAATTAGATGAGTGGCAGGGAACGGGAGGTGGCCGCTAGGCTTGGCACGGAGAATGAACCTGTGGAACCGTGAACGAATGAACTGAATGCTGGGATGACTCAACTGATGAGGTTTATTTTAATCTGTAGAGAACATTTTTCTTCCTCCTTCTTGCTTGTTTTTGTTATCTTGTACCCAAGATCCCACCAGGGGGAGGAGATTGTAATGTTTCGTCCTGTTGTCTTCGCTTCTACCTTATGCAAATCAATGTTCATTTTGGTTCACAGTGTCCTCGTGATGAGACTGTGTTGACACATCGACCCATAACGGTAGAATGTGCAGGAAGAATGTGTGTATTAACGGACCCAAGACTTCAAACAGGATTGTACTATTGCAAGCCAAAGCAATATGTTGTCGTGGAGTACGGTTTGTTCAATCTTCCCTCTAGCGTGAAGTCTGAAAAATGCAAGTAACTGACACAGCATCGACCTCGTTTTGCTGGAGGGTCGCCATATCAAACCTACGGTCCGATTTGACGACGTATATAGATTTCTCTACATAGAGTTTTGTTAGTTCTTATCAAAAAATACATATATTTCGGTCAATTGTTTGATTTGATTTAAAGTTTGTTGTTTAACGTCAAATAAGAAAAAGTTATGTTCTTCTTCCCTACTCCCTTTTATGTATAAGTCTTTTCACTGGGTCTTGTAATTTCTTTCTAGCTGTTAATCTTCTTTCTGTTTCACTTGTTCGTGCTCACTTCTCTTCTGTCTCAGGTTCTTCGTAATCTCTCTCTCTGTATCTGTTCTTGATCTATATTTCTTGTTCTCCTTCCTTCTCTCGCTTCGATATTTCTTTCTCTTATGCTTATTTATATTCTCATCCTACCCCCCTCTCTCTCTCTCTCTCTCTCTCTCTCTCTCTCTCTCTCTCTCACACACTCTATGCGTGTGTCTTCTTTAATTCTCTTTCTTTCTCTCCCTCTGTCGCGTTTTTTTAATATATATCTCCTTTTTTTCTCCATTAAAAAGCTTCTTCCTTAATTTACTTGTATTTTCGAATACCTGACTTTTGGGGACCTTATTTATTCGATTTTCGCCCGGAAGGACATCCTGTTCTTAACTCGGATTCCTTGGAATTTTCCCCTGGCGTCGCCTTCATCCCCGATGGAGTCCACGGGGAAGGTGAGACTGTGCGTGAAGTGGACTTTCAACAAAACTCAAACTTCAATAGTGGTATCGTCGTCGCCTTGTAATCAAGGGGTCCCGGGTTTGATACCCGGTGGAGGCACATAGTGGTTCCCACTTTAAACTGTACGTACAGTCGAGATTAGTCTTACTGTGCATGAAGTGGACTTAAAATGGGGTATTGTCATGGGTGGGACACGCCAGCAACATTTTTCTTACAGTTTCTGTGCAATGAAACATAGAACTTAACACTCTTGATTAAACATAACTACGCTTAGAATACTTTACCAGATTTATAGCTGTAAGTGGACAATATTGTGTCACCGCTTATCGGTGGGACAGATAAAACACTGCCTCTCTACTTAAAAATAAATTTATTTTAATTTCTGTGAATTGTCAAGTGATGAAAAATAAATAATTCAGACGAAGAGAGAACATAATTTACCTTTGAATATTCTAGTGGAGTTGAGAAGGAAATGCAACAGTTAAAGGAGAAATTAATTGTTTTCTGGTGTCACGGGTGGGATACAATACAAAAAACAAGTAAATTCAAATAGTAATATGTAAAATACCTTCTACCTTCTAACTTAATTATGTGTAATACTTGATTTTTATACAAATGATACTTTTAGAGTGTTCACGCACAAGATAGGATAAAGTTTAAGGTTCAGGGGCACTTTCACAAGGAATGCCCCCCCCCCCATGCCTCGATAATCATCAACTGAAACTAACAATACTTTTGTTATTCTAGAAGTATTCAATTTTCCTATTTATTTTGACATTACTTGATAGAACAGCTTGTTTGCACAACAAACAAACAGATTTGTGTAACATACATTAATGACTTGTCCATCTTTTATAATCACTTTTTTAGCGCTGGTGATGCAATTTGATCACGAGTGGGACAATCTGAGTGCTACTGGCATCAGCAAATACAAGCGCGTGCCCCAAACAAACCCCTTGCCCCCTTTTCACCCTTCGCACAATGGGCCTAAGTGAGCATGACATAATAGCCTTTGTCGAAGCATTTGGAGGGTGAGGGGAGATAAGATCTACAGGACTCGAACCCTCGTCAACAGATTACTTACACAAATGCAGTTTACCTCCAATGAGCTAATAATGAGAGAGAGACTGGATAGCGTCCGGGTTAAATAAACTACATGATGGCGTGTTTGACGCACGGATTGGCGGATTAGATTAAGCCTTTTGGCGCGATTGCTGCTCTCCGGGGGTTGGGGGAAGAGGGAGGGGTTGGTTGGGCTCCGAAAGCAACCCTCACCCTCGCCAGCCGGTACCAGATGACTGCTTGTCCATTCAGCATAAAACGCAGATAGAGTCAAAGGCTGCTGTTTTGAGAGAACGCCATGCTGAAGTCTGCCTAACCGCACTCTCTTACACTCCCTCCCTCTCTCTCTCTCTCTCTCTCTCTCTTTACCCCATTTTGCATCCAATCCTATCTTCCCCCACTCCGTTCTGGCCTTCTCCTGACCGGAAATGGTAGATTTCCCACAATTCAGACTTGGAAGGTAAATATCCCTTTACGGAGGGATAATTTTCTCACATGAGGGAAAATTGGGAATCTCTGGAACGAGCGAACGGAAGCAAGTCTCTGCGCAAGTAGTGCGAGGGAACGGGATCGCGTGGAGGGGGAAAGCGACTACAGCTACCAGGCTTCGCTCCGCCCACTCGCTTTCTTCCCTTCTCTACCGTTATGCGCGGACTTGCTCCAGAGACTCCCGGGATAGAGTATAGGAAGAATGTATTCAACAGTGGCAGGGCGAAATTTCTTCAGTGAATTTTTAAAAATCCTCAAAAGAGGGTAAGTCAGCAAGAAATGTCTTTCTTTGCCAGCTTTATATTCCTACAATGGGAAGGAAACTTCCATGTATAGGCGAGAGACATCGCTTGGACTGTTTCCCCTATGGATAAATAACCTTATCGCTACAAGATGTGTTCTCACTTTCATGTGAAAGTAATCTACTCATAGAAATCCACAATTTTCATATTCGATTTAGATATTCTTCTTCAGCGAAATTAGAGAAACATTATTTTCTGAGTCAACATATTTTTACGTCATGTGTAATAACATACGAGAAGTGTTCAATGAATAAGGTACCAAAACGTTTCACGAACGTAAAATTTTCGTCACCTTATTTACTGAAGAACCCTCGTACTGTAACCCACTCAAAATTTAAACTGGTAATGTTCCTTTTCGAGTGAATGCTGGTTGGCTAATCCATTCATCACATTACTTGTTATTAGGCTGACAGTGACGAGAATACGAATTTTGTGTCAAAGGTTCTGGGTTCGATTCCTGGCAGAGCATGGGTGTTCCACTGTATTTTTTTCAGCTATTTCATCTAATCTATGCAATTAACCTAAAGATATGGGGAAACTACATTAAATATTTATAATAGCATATGAAAGGTACCAGGTAGATGGAAGAAAAAGGGAAAAGGAAGTGCCAGTGTCCTACGGTAAAGGTATCATCCCAGCGTTTTCATGGAAAGACTGAGAGCAGAGAATAAGTGAATGTTAGTGACTGGTAGCCGGATATTTCATTTTGGAGACTTTATACCTGTAACCCTTTTACCGTGTACAATTCACTATGACTGGTAAAATGTGTCTGTTGTGTGTAATAAAGAATTGAGGTAAATATTTCTCGAAAACTGACTTTTCTCTTTGAGGGATTTTTGGGACAAAATGGGAATTTTTTTCTCATCGAGGGAATATCTTGGGAACAACACTGCTCCTACCCTTACGGCTTTCAAACACACACACACACACACACACACACGTACACAAACAGAAGGGCGCAGCGGTCGCCGTGATTCACCGGCCCTTTCCTCTGCCTCAAAAACACGCCAGACTCAATTTCGGATTCCCCGCATTTGACTGTTTTGCTAGAGGGCGGGCAGTTGAATGACGTTAATAAGTCGAGGATAGTTGATTAATTAGAACACAGAGCGTAGCGAGGAGGGGGAGGGGGGAGGATCCTCTGCAAATTCCCATTTCAATGCGCCATTCAGATGAACGTAGCCGACCTCCACCAATGCGGCTTTTCATCCTAAACCAGATTTTCATTAACTGTTGCGCGCAGAGCAGCTGAGACCGGGTCAGAAATCAAAACATTACCCATCCTTCCTCCCCCTTGCACACGCGCGCCATCTACGTTCCTTGCTCCGAATCCCGCCCCCTCTTTCCCCCCTGTCTCTCCGCCTCAAAACGTCAACCGGAGTTAGTACAATCTGCAAACCAGTTAATTAGACGCGCAATGAATTCGCTGGTGCAAGGACGTTTCGTAATTACGTGCGTTTATTCTATTGTTGCAACAGAAACTTGGACTACGAGGTAATGGAAAATTACTGGCTGTTCATCTATTGCAGCTGGGTTGACATGAAGGACAAACTTCCCTGCAAGTTGACATGTTTTGCTTTCCAAGCACAACGACACGACTAGCGTTTAAAAAAGCCATTGCTATATTCAAGTAGAGTATATTATGGAAAAAATACAATTACTTTATAGTTTCTTTGACAAGATATGGCTGGCAAGTTTTTTTTTCCTACTAGTTCCATACTTGCAGCAAGATGAGTACATTCAGTTGGACCTATTAACTGCAGTGAGCGGGAATTGATTGGCGGAAATGACGTCAAAGATAGATTGATTTGCTGTTTTAAGTCCACTTTATGCACAGTAAGGCTAATCGGGACTGGACCTACAGTTTAAAGTAGGATCCGAACCACTTGTGCCTCCATCGGGTATCGAACCCAGGACCCCTTGATTACAAAGGCGACGATGACGTCAAGGAGGTAGGTAGGTTTTTTAGAATCGTGTGAAGAATGGTAACCATTCAGTCGATCGTCATGAAATTCTTAATAGATACCACTGCTTTATCCGTACCATTTTTTTTTTGTCACAAAGGTCCAATATTTATGGCATTTTAACTCTAAATTTACCCTTACACGCCTCTAAATTGGAATTCATATCCTCCAGGCGGGAAATTCTGGGTAAACACCTGTCGGAGCTGTTAGTACCGATAATAAAATGTACTACTGTGTAAAATCTTTAACAAGCAGTAAAAAGGTATACTTCGCATGCAAATTGTCCATTACTATTTTTATTCATTTGCCCATTAATTTTTGTTTGTTTTTCAGGAATAAAATGTTACCGATTCTGCTTTAATTCTTGAACATCACATTGCGTAATAGAACGTGAATGAACATGGAGAGCGAATTATACTTGTATTATTTCGAAGGTAAGTACGAAGAAGCCAAATGAGAACATAATTCAAACATAACCAAAATTAACCACTTTTAGTAATTGTATGCAACAGGATGGGCACAACATTGGATGCGATATACTCTAAATATACTGTTCAGATAAAGAATTTTCTTTAATGATACGTTTTATTTCTAATATTATTATGCAATAAACGATCCATATATACATAACCTTACTTTCAATTATTCCTTGCAGGACGATAATTGCGAAAAAGCATTCCAGAACCTTCGTTCAAAAGTCTTTAACCTATTATGAACACGCAAAGTATCTTATTATTATTATTATTATTATTATTATTATTTATTCCAAGTAGGGTTACACTTAAGCTTACAGTATTTTTACACAGATTATCTTACTATATAAACACCTTTTTACCCTACATGTTAAGCTACAAAATTCTGCTAAACGTTTATAAACGTATAAAATATGGAAAAATATAAGTGTGCCTATATACCATAATTGAAACACACAAGGAATAAAAATACACAAAGAATAAAAACACACAAGATATAGGAATTAAGTAAGTATATGTGAAGGAGGCAATGAGGTAAATGAGGCACGGTGTCAGTATGCGTAGGTTAACATCTCAATTTGTTGTTTAAATTTGGCCAAATTTCTCTCCCTTTTCCAGGCTACAGGCAGTTGGTTCCACGCCTTACTTGCCAGCGATGATAAGGATATTGATCCGTATCTTGCCTTGTTACATTTTGGAACTCGGATACTGTTGGTGTTATTAGATCGCAGATTGGGATAATGCATGTTACTACCTTGCCGCTTAGTAAGTGGTTGTGTGTGTGAATTGCCTGATGAATTTTGAGTAGCAACGCATATTTTCGCCTGGATTCAAGCGTGGATAGTTGCAGTTCTTCTCTGCTCGTTCGTGAAGTTGTGTGTGCTGTATTTCGTATCCTACGAATAGCCCAATTTTGCATTTTTCTTCTAATTTGTTGGCGTTATTTATGTTAATCCCATAGAGTACAGAGGAACAATATTCAAGTAACGGCCTAATAAATGCTTTGTAGAACGCTAATTTGTGAGCAAGGTGCACATATTTTGCAGACATATTGAAACTGTTTGATTCTAGATGCTGCACGTGCACACATAATCTTCACATGTTGTGGAAAGGATAAATTCTTATCTAGGTACACACCAAGATATTTTAGACTCTCACTTGGTTTTATATTCGAATTACCTGTTTTAATATTGTCAACTTGCGTGATGTTATTGTTTTCCGTGGATAATATTAATACTTGAGTCTTAGACTCGTTCACTTTCAACATGTTAGATTGATACCACTGAAGAACTTCGGGCATGCTTTTTTCAATATTTGCAATTACTTTTTCTAATTTGTTAGATGCGCAGTACAGGAGACAGTCGTCTGCGTATAGATACAATTCAAAGCCAAATTTCTTGCTTGCGATATCATTTACAAACATGTTGTTAAAAAGTTTCGGGCTCAGAATAGATCCCTGAGCGAGAGATACATTCAGACCGTTCGAAATCGAGTTGCTAACTTTTGTATCGATACTCCTATTGTGTAAATAGCTTTCAATCCAGTTGCATGCAGTAGCAGAAAAATTGAATTGCTGATATAATTTCTGTATTAATAACTTTGGTTGAACACTGTCGAATGCTTTACTGAAATCTAGTGAAATTATGCCGATGTATTGCTTTCCTTTACAATCTAATACATGCCGCCAGTTATGTAACAGTTCATGCAAAAGTAATTCTGTTCAGTGATTTTTTCTAAAAGCGAATTGTCTGTCAGTAAGTAGGTTGTTACAATGTAAGTATTCTCCTAATTGTTTATCTATTACATTTTCAAGAATCCAACTTAATGAGGAAGTTATCGATATAGGCATAATTATTTAATTGCGTTGGGGACCCCTCCTTAAATATAGGTGACAGCATTTTGTTCCTACGCGTCAGCAAAAATTTGATGCGCCTGGTGTTACGTTACATCCGGTTGTAGCGGGCCACGAGTGATTTTATTGTTGAGTCAGCAGAACGTGTCTGATCACCTTGAAGACATCGGAAGCGGTGGGGGGAGGGGGGTCAATGGGTTTGTCACGTTGTTTCTTGATGTATGCTAAACTAACACGTGCGTATGTTTGTGTGTGTGTGGAGGAAATGCGCGCGCAACCATTGCGTATGATTCAAAGACATGAAGAAATGATTTAAAGATGGCGCCGAAGGTGCTTTACCCCCGAAAGTTTAGCGGCTAAGGTTATTGCTCTGTAAAACAAGAGGCGTCGAGGGTTCGATTCCTGGTAGAGTCAATATTGATTGGTTGATAGATTGAGTTAGTTTTTTTAAGTCTGTTTTATGCACGGCAAAACTAATCAGGATTGGAGCTACAGTTGAAAAGTGGTGATTCGGACCACTATGTGCCTCCACCGAGTATCGAACCTGGGACCCGTTGATTACAAGGCGACGATGTCAATATTGAATGGTCTCGATTAGCCTGTGTGTAAATAAAGGCAACAAAATGGTTGAGTTCGAAAATCGAGTTGGGTTAGTGGTTAATGTTGTCACCTGGCAATGAAGAGGTCGCGGGTTCGATTCTCTAGGTAGTTAAATTAGGCCAATTGTTTTGCCCCGCCATTATAGGTCCCGATTAGTCCATCTGTGCATAAATAGTATTTGAATAAAATCAAAATGGCGGCCGCGTTTTGTGTTTAGCGGCGGCGGCGACCGGGGCGCGGCGCGGGGGGTGTTTTTTATTCCGCGAGATGTTTTAACCAAGTGGTTGAGGGTTCGATTCCCAATGTTGGTGAAAATTGGATATTCAATTGTATTTGTTTAAAAGTTCCGATTAGCTTTTTGTGCACAAAGAGAAAATGAACTAATTGGAAATAGGATGTTTATGCTGTAATGAAAAGGTCCCCGGGTTCGATTCACAATGTCAAATTGGCAGATAATGATGTTGTTTAAAAAAAAAAAAAAAGAAGTGTGTTGAGTCCCCATTAGTATTTAGGCAGGAACAGATATTAAAAATCAAAACAAAATGCCTTTTGATTACAACGCAAAGACTTTACCGCTAATGTATAAAGATAAATTAGAATCTGTTGTTTTGCCGTGTGGGGCCCCAGTACCGATTAGCTTAAATGCATAAAGAGTAGGTAAAATAACCAAGATGGCCGTCACTATTGTTTTGTGATCAAAGAGGAGTCACAGGTTCGATTCAATCAAAGGAGGCAAGATTCTATGTTTCAATTCCATGTAAAAGTCTAAAGTTATGTTTCGATTAACCTCAATGCATAAAGAGGAATTAAACAAAAACAAGCAAAATGGCGACAGATGTGATAAAAGAAAAATTGAATTAGTTTTTTATAGTGACAAGAAAAAATAGCGAATCATTGTTAGAAATAGAATGAAAATAAAGATACTTGCCTTTGCGTGTCCAGCGCTGTGCAGAAAAGCTCTCATGCTTTATCTCCGACAAGTCCACAATACACATTTTTTTTATTGTATAGTTAATTATTAATGTTGTTATTAACACAGATTCTTACCAGTGTGAAGAAAAGCTCTCATGCTTTATCTCCGACAAATCCACAATACACACTTTTTCATTATATAGTTAATTATTAATGTTGTTATTAACACCGAGTTTTACCAGTGTGAAGAAAAGCTCTCATGCTTTATCTTCGACAAGTCCACAATACACACTTTTTCATTATATAGTTAATTATTAATGTTGTTATTAACGATTGTTACCAGTAAAAATATAAACCATGAGGATTTTTAAAGGGGGTGCTAAGTGAAAAAAAAGCCAAGACATATATTTTATCCCTGTTTATTACCAATATTTACAAAATTCAAAAGAGCCGCACACACACACACACACACATACATATGTAAAATGTTTATATTGTGTCACCAGTTTATCAGCATGTTATTTAACAAGTTTTTATTCTTCAAGTTTGTTCACTCACCCACATAAGGAATTGTGTCACTATCATATCCATTTTCTGCTGCAACCACTGAATTAAAATGTTTCACTATTTTTTCCACAAGCATGTTCTCGCAAAAAACAAACACTTCTTTGGAAAGTCTTTTTCCGTCGATGTTTTGTATAGACAAAGGCTCAGGTTTTGTACATCCATGTAGATGGGAAAGCACAAACTTCTCCTAATGACATGCATGGACAGGGGAAATATCTGTGCAACCGAAACATTGTTCGCGAAGGTCGAGAATGCAAGATTCCACACAGTTTCCAAAATATGATTTCAGATACGGCGACACTGTTTCACACATAACTTTCGCATGCTCGATGCACACAAATATCTTCATAAAGTTCCGCCACGAACTTTCTGCGATGAACACTATCTCCAGGGAACCGTAAGCTGGTTTCTTCCTTATAATGATCTGACGGCGATTGTACAGTGTGGTTATCAGCAATTCATGTTGCTCACTTAGTGGGTAGGAAACACGAGGCTGCTCACCTGGAATAGCGATGTAATTGTCGATTACTGGAAACAATTCCTGAAGAGCGTGCCACTCCTGCAACTGTAGTTCAACACCGGCCGCCCCGCTTCTGTGTAGCCTGACCACAGGTTGGAAATCCAGATGAGAGGAAAGTCCGATTGAGATAACTTTTGTTTTCGAAGCATTCAAATAGTAGACGTGATCAAATAATAGCGACTGGCGTATAAGACTAGTTACTTGTTTTTGTTCTTCAGGTAAATGCTGATCGCTCTCTTTCTGAAGAACCCCCTTGAAATTAGTGTACGGTTGAAATCTTTTTTTCAGCGGCATCGAAATAGAGGATTCCATGACTAAGAACTGCGAGATACTGCATGTCGCAGCGTGCAGGTATACATTTGAAGAAATGCGTGGGTGTGTTTTTGAGACGCATGCGCGCGTAGCAAACCAAGCATGTGCTGGACAAAAAAGGTGGAGGGGGCGGGGCATTACAAAGATCAATGGTGAGAAAAAAATCAGCAGAATATCATAAACGTCATATTGAGAAAATATTGGATAACAAATATTAATTAATTTAATTAAAACATCAACCGCATTGTCGATCTGAAATTAGGTTTATAGACAGGGGGCAAAATGGAAAATATCGACGATGTTCTAGTATTGGATTGTTTCTGTATTTCCATCGGTATAATCCTCCACCACATTTGAAGCATACTGTTTTATCCTCTTTTTGAATGTAAAATAATCTTGCTTCGGACAGAGCTTCTACAAACGGGAATTCTTTTGATTGCCAGTTTCTGAAAGAGGACAATCTAGCATTGAAAGATCCCATCTCTGGATATTGCGTCATTGTTCTGTAAAGACACAAAACAAGATAAATATTATAAGTAAGCTGTTGTAAACTGTAACGCTACAAAATTATTAATATACTATTAGGACTATATGTAACTTGTATAAAATTTCAAACAGTATTTACTGTCAATATTTTCTAGTATACGTACCGAGTATTATAAATTTAATTTACGAGTCAGCAAATAAGTTGATATAATATTGTCGTTTTTTATCGGTACTGGGAATAAAATTTGAAATTTATGCATGGGTTTACCAGAGGCTCTATGGAATAAATACAGAAAACAGTAATGCCCACAGTACACAGACCCGTAACTTTGTATCTGATGAGTGTTGTACGTATAGAATTTAGAGTTATTTTCCAAAAATCGCAAATGGTTATGCACATGTGGAGGTTTTCCGTAACTATCAAAAAATTCCCCCCGGGAGTTACTGTCTATGTAAATTGCTACCCAGTGCTTCCCGGGGCTATCTTTGGGATCTGTATTTACAATCAACGCTGCTGGTAGTTCCACATGTACAGGTAATTCATTAGCTGCGAAAACACCAACATGATGATTGTCAAAGGCTCTATTTGATATTAACCCGTGAAGCAAATTTAAAGTCGACAGCATTGCTGGACACTAAATAGTAATATTGTGCAACTCACCTTTTTATACTTCAAAGTAGACGGTACACGTCACAGTAGATTCCAGAACCAATTTGATCTGGGTCACCAAGCTGTTTATCGTTGTTGAAACAATGGAGAGCTATCTAACACAACGCAGATGCTCGGAATATGTAGGCGGGGTTTACAAACGCGCATGCGTACAATGCTATCTGGCATTTGATGTGCTGTTGTAAAATGAATTTTGTACTATAAGAAAATTGTCTATGTGTGTGTGTATATATATGGTATATATATATATATATATATATATATATATATATACAGACACACACGCATATTTATTTATTGATGAAGTGTGTGTATATATATATATATATATAATACAATACAATATAATATATATATGTAATTTGAAGATACAACATATCAGTAAAATCTAACAACTAGCAAAATATTCATAACATTCGACTTTTATATTATATGTAATTTAAAACATTCTTCACAGTTTGAGAAATGGAGTGCTTGTGGAAACACCCGTTCTCTGCAATATTGGCTGGTCCATCAGGATGTGGAAAGACATATTTTGTGAAGCATTTTCTCCAGTGTTTACCCCAAATGGTAAATGTAAAATTCAACAATATTTTGGTGTGCTACGGGGAATGGCAATCTGCATACAATGATTTCCCTGGTTTTGTACAATTTCGGGAAGGAATGCCTAATATTGACCAATTTGTGCCAAATTCTGGACCTCATCTTATTATTATCGATGATCAGATGAGGGAATGCGATCAAAGAGTCACAGATTTATTTACAAAAGGGTGTCATCATCGTGATATTAGTCTTTTCTTTATCACTCAAAATCTATTCCATCAGGGAAAAGGGAATAGGGATATATCTTTAAATAGTCATTATATTGTATGCTTCAAAAATCCAAGAGACAGAGCCCAAATTAATTATTTATCTAGACAAGTATACCCGGAGAATCCAAATTTTATAAAAGATGCATATTACAATGCCACCGCTGAACCCCATGGATATTTGCTGTTTGATCTGAAGCAGAACACTCCGGAAGAAGTACGTTTTCGGTCGCGGATATTTCCCGACGATGATATCAATTATGTATATATTCCTACAAAAAAAGCAAGCATAATCACTAGTCGTTTATTCTGTCATCATGGCTCCAAGAGTGAAACACGCTAAAGTGCTCCAAGTTTTGTCGGATGCTAAACCAGCTCTTCGCACAGCTATATTACAAGCTGCTGATTCTTCCTTAGTTAATTCAATCTGTGAGTGTTGTTACAATGTTCTAAAAGGGAATGTTCCTCTTTCAACACCTCAGAAAACAAGATTGAGCCGGTACAAGAAGGTGATACGTAATCTCTCTGCCAAAGGACACTCTACAAAGCAGAAGAAACAGATACTAGTGCAACACGGAGGATTTCTACCTGCGTTATTAGCCCCTTTAATAGGAGGTGTGTTATCAAGTTTATTTAAGTGAAAAAAAATCTGAACATGGAGCATGCCAAAAAAATGGTTATAATACCTCAAGAATTTATGGATAACATGAGACATCCTGTTATGTCTGCACCGTCTACATCCTTATCGCAATTGGATCAGGATATGCAAGTAATTTTGAATCTCAAAGGTCTTTCGGATGATGAAAAATGGAATCGTTACAGTATTGTGCTCCAAAAATTTCTGTCTATTACTCGAAAACAAAGAGAACCTGTGTCGCTACCGATTACAGAATCTACTGAGAAGTTGACTGATATGAAAGAAGAAATTCTAGCTGCTACACCTAGCATGTATCGTAGAAAAGCCGAACTGTTGTATAAACGTCTTTTACATAATAGTAATATTGTTTGGGATAAATATGGGGCAGTTTTTATTAACAATAATAAAATTGAAGGCTCAAATATTGTCGATCTAGTATCGGATATAATTCGACCACGAAAAACAAGCAATCCTGTTGGGTGGCAACTATTCAATAGAGCTCTGGCGTTATCTAATATCCCTCAAGAATATATTGGAAACCCCCGGAGACAGGAGTTTATTCAACAGATTGTTTTTGGCAACCCCGGACGCCATGTTCCGCTGTCCGGAGCTAACCAAGAAGAGGCACAAGAATTAACAGAAGCAGAAGAAGAAGAAGAAGAAAAGGAACCAATTTCTTTTGTATCATCATTTCCAGGGCACAAACGTAAACGTACTGTTCCAGTTTGGTCAAGATACAAACCATGAGCGAAAAAATATTAGAGAATATCTGGTACAATCCATCTCATCCAGCATCCTATTCTACAGCTTCAACACTATGGAAAGCTGTAAAAAAATCCATACCATTGTCAACAATCAAACATTGGCTGACAAAGCAAACTGCATACACTTTGCATAGACCTGTAAAGCGTCGATTTCCGAGAAACTTTTATTTTGTGCATAATATCGATGACCAATGGCAGGCTGACTTGAATGACATGCAGAGTTTGCGGAATCACAACAAAGGGTACAGATATATACTCACAGTTATCGATATTTTTAGCAGGCATGCTTGGGCTGTCCCTGTAAAAAATAAAACTGGTGTATGTATAAAAAAGGCTTTCCAGCAAATTTTCAAACAAAGCAAAATAAAACCTTTGCAATTACAAACTGACAAAGGCCGTGAGTTTACCAACAGTATTGTGCAGGAATATCTCAAAAAACAAAATGTAATTTATTTTACAACAAAGAATCCTGATATTAAAGCTAGTATTGTTGAAAGATTCAACAGAACTTTAAAGGAACGCATGTGGAAGTATTTTACTAAGCAAAGAACCAGCTGTTATGTTAATGTACTCCCAAAGCTTTTGAAAGCTTATAATCATAAAATTCACTCGAGTATTAAAATGGCACCAGCAGATGTTACTCCTGAGAAGGTTTTGAAAGTATGGCACAATATGTATGACAAAAAACTCAAATCTGATTCATCTCCACTATTGTCATTGAAGATGCCATTCAAAATAGGAGATACAGTGAGAATAACAAAAACCAAAAAACGCTTTGACAAAGGTTACATGGAAAATTGGACAAGAGAAATATTTGTGGTGGAACGTATTTTGAAAAGAAATCCTCAAGTGTATGAATTAAAAGATCTACAAGGACATAAAATCGATGGAACATTTTATACGGAAGAGTTGCAATTGGTCCGCTTACCGGATATGCATGAAATTCATAAAATCCTTGCGACCAAAGGTAAAGGAGCCAGTAAAAAGTTGTTAGTTCATTGGAAAGGTTACTCCAGATTATTTGACAGTTGGATTAGCGCATCGTTTTTGGAGTCAAAAAAAGAGAGAGAGAGGCATAATTTTTTGTAGGTATTCTCATCAGTGGTACAAATAACCTTCATAACACATCATGAGAAAAGCAAACGCTTTCTACCTTACTTTGCCTAGTAACAGTTCCATGAAATATTTCCCAAGTAATACTCTAACTAATTACACCACAAAGCTTCAGAACCGTGTGGAGTTGGACACCAACAAATGGGAGATGGCATTGGTAGAAGTGCATTATCCTTATTCAATACTAAACATTACAAGATTTAACAACTATATTCAATATAAATCTATGGATGATGTCAAATGGAACGAACTTCGAATATCCGAAGGCTATTACGCATCTATAAACAGCATTGTTGCAGAAATCAATAAATATTCTGAAACATTAAATTTTAGTCTCCGAAATCATCCTGCGTACAAACATGTGACTGTTGATATATCTACCAAGCAGAGAAACATAAATGTACGATTGTCACCTCAACTGGCTCGGATATTAGGTTTTAAACCGACCGATGACATATCAGAAGTAAAAATTGGACGCTCGCCTCCAAATGTTGTGAGAGAAATTCCTTCCCAGATGTATATTTACACAGATATTGCGGAATCACATATGGTGGGAGATGCTGTCGCCCCTCTATTACGTATTATAAACATTAATCCTATGGAACATACTTTTGGAAGTGATGGTGTGCAAATTTTCGATTCACCACATTACATCCCAGTGCAGAAACATAATTTCGAACAAATAGAAATTGACTTAAGGGATAGCACTGGTGCACACATCCCATTCTCCTTCGGACTAGTGTGTTTGAAACTTCATTTTAGACGTTGTGGTGAAAAGCTCTGATTATGAATGACCCATATTTTCAATACTACCATCAACAAGCTGGATCTGGTGTGGGTAACATATATTACGGTGCTGCCTATCAAAAAGGACATGGCATTGGAAGTTTTCTTGGAGGACTTTTTCGGTCAGCTTTGCCTCTTATCAAAAAAGGAGCGAAAGCTGTAGGGAAAGAAATGTTAAAAACAGGGGTAAATGTGTTAGGTGATGTTGTAGACAAAACACCCCTAAAACAGTCACTACAATCCAGAATTTCGGATGCCAGATCAAATCTTAAAAGAAAAGCTGAAACAAAGCTAAAGGAAATGATTGGTTCAGGTTATCAGGGGCATAAACATTTCAAAAGGAATCACTCTGCTTCGGGACAGCGAACTGGAAGGATCGCTCAGAGAAAGAAGAGATCCAGTGCCAATACAAACACCAAGAAAACAACCAAGCGCAACCGTAAAAAAATTCAAATAACATCAGATATTTTTGATTAGATATGGCGCTAATTAGGGAGAAATCATGTGAGTGTTTTAAAAGTGAATTGGATATTTTCTCGGTAAAACCTACTCAGACAAGCATCTTAGAACACCACACCATCGGATACAAACCTGTTAGTTCTCTGGCAGATAATGCCCCCACCGAGTTTGTAATACCTGGACATGGTGATGATTATATGGATTTAGCACACACAATGTTGAATATAGATGCCAGAATTGTAAAAGCGAATGGTCAGTTATTGCTACCCACAGATAAAACAATTGGACCTGTCAATGATTTTCTCAATGCAATGTTCAGCGAAGTACAAATCTACTTAAATAACAAACTCATCTCGTTTCCATCTCACATGCACCCATACAGGTCTTATTTTGAAAAAGCACTGAACTATGACATATCTGCAAAATCATCTCATCTCCAAAGTGCATTGTGGTACAAAGATACAGCAGGCGCTTTTGATAACGTTTCGGAAGACAACAAAGGCTTTACAAAACGTAACCAACTAACAAAACAGAGTAAAACATTTGATATGTTTGGTTACTTGCATTCTGATATTTTCAATCAAGAGAAATTTTTGATCAATGGAGTGGAAATGCGAATAAAACTGATTCCTTCGAAAAACACTTTCTGCTTGATGGGATTAGATGACAGTGAAGGCAAAGTGGAAATTCTGGATGCTACACTATATGTGAGAAAAGTATCGGTCAGTTCATCCATCAAACTTAGTCACACTCGCATATTGCAAAAACATACAGCAAAATACCCCCTAACAAGAGTACAACTTAAAGCTGTAACTATTCCAAAAGATATTGTTTCAAAAACAATTGACAATGTGATACTTGGACGTCTTCCGAAACGATTAGTTGTGGGGTTTGTTACCAACGATGCATTCAACGGCACTCTGTCTACAAACCCATTCAATTTTCAACATTTCAATTACAACTTCTTTACTTTATATGTTGATGGAGTCCAAATTCCCGGCAAACCACTTCAACCAGACTTTGAAAACAACAAGTACATAACAGCATATCACACATTATTCTCTGGAACAGGGATACACTATATGGATGAAGGAAACAATATATCGCGTGAGGAATACCCCCAGGGATACGCATTACTTGTTTTCGATATAACACCAGACGCAGCTGCAAGTGCCATATCCCACTGCAGTCTTCAACGGCAAGGGGCTGTTAGCTTGGAAGTCCACTTCAAATCGGCTTTGGAATCTCTACTCTGAATTTGACGCTCTCATGGAAATTAATAATCAAAGAGATATTCATCTGGATTAATTGTATAACAAGGTGAGTTGCACAATATTACTATTTAGTGTCCAGCAATGCTGTCGACTTTAAATTTGCTTCACGGGTTAATATCAAATAGAGCCTTTGACAATCATCATGTTGGTGTTTTCGCAGCTAATGAATTACCTGTACATGTGGAACTACCAGCAGCGTTGATTGTAAATACAGACCCCAAAGATAGCCCCGGGAAGCACTGGGTAGCAATTTACATAGACAGTAACTCCCGGGGGGAATTTTTTGATAGTTACGGAAAACCTCCACATGTGCATAACCATTTGCGATTTTTGGAAAATAACTCTAAATTCTATACGTACAACACTCATCAGATACAAAGTTACGGGTCTGTGTACTGTGGGCATTACTGTTTTCTGTATTTATTCCATAGAGCCTCTGGTAAACCCATGCATAAATTTCAAATTTTATTCCCAGTACCGATAAAAAACGACAATATTATATCAACTTATTTGCTGACTCGTAAATTAAATTTATAATACTCGGTAAGTATACTAGAAAATATTGACAGTAAATACTGTTTGAAATTTTATACAAGTTACATATAGTCCTAATAGTATATTAATAATTTTGTAGCGTTACAGTTTACAACAGCTTACTTATAATATTTATCTTGTTTTGTGTCTTTACATAACAATGACGCAATATCCAGAGATGGGATCTTTCAATGCTAGATTGTCCTCTTTCAGAAACTGGCAATCAAAAGAATTCCCGTTTGTAGAAGCTCTGTCCGAAGCAGGATTATTTTACATTCAAAAAGAGGATAAAACAGTATGCTTCAAATGTGGTGGAGGATTATACCGATGGAAATACAGAAACAATCCAATACTAGAACATCGTCGATATTTTCCATTTTGCCCCCTGTCTATAAACCTAATTTCAGATCGACAATGCGGTTGATGCTTTAATTAAATTAATTAATATTTGTTATCCAATATTTTCTCAATATGACGTTTATGATATTCTGCTGATTTTTTTCTCACCATTGATCTTTGTAATGCCCCGCCCCCTCCACCTTTTTTGTCCAGCACATGCTTGGTTTGCTACGCGCGCATGCGTCTCAAAAACACACCCACGCATTTCTTCAAATGTATACCTGCACGCTGCGACATGCAGTATCTCGCAGTTCTTAGTCATGGAATCCTCTATTTCGATGCCGCTGAAAAAAAGATTTCAACCGTACACTAATTTCAAGGGGGTTCTTCAGAAAGAGAGCGATCAGCATTTACCTGAAGAACAAAAACAAGTAACTAGTCTTATACGCCAGTCGCTATTATTTGATCACGTCTACTATTTGAATGCTTCGAAAACAAAAGTTATCTCAATCGGACTTTCCTCTCATCTGGATTTCCAACCTGTGGTCAGGCTACACAGAAGCGGGGCGGCCGGTGTTGAACTACAGTTGCAGGAGTGGCACGCTCTTCAGGAATTGTTTCCAGTAATCGACAATTACATCGCTATTCCAGGTGAGCAGCCTCGTGTTTCCTACCCACTAAGTGAGCAACATGAATTGCTGATAACCACACTGTACAATCGACGTCAGATCATTATAAGGAAGAAACCAGCTTACGGTTCCCTGGAGATAGTGTTCATCGCAGAAAGTTCGTGGCGGAACTTTATGAAGATATTTGTGTGCATCGAGCATGCGAAAGTTATGTGTGAAACAGTGTCGCCGTATCTGAAATCATATTTTGGAAACTGTGTGGAATCTTGCATTCTCGACCTTCGCGAACAATGTTTCGGTTGCACAGATATTTCCCCTGTCCATGCATGTCATAAGGAGAAGTTTGTGCTTTCCCATCTACATGGATGTACAAAACCTGAGCCTTTGTCTATACAAAACATCGACGGAAAAAGACTTTCCAAAGAAGTGTTTGTTTTTTGCGAGAACATGCTTGTGGAAAAAATAGTGAAACATTTTAATTCAGTGGTTGCAGCAGAAAATGGATATGATAGTGACACAATTCCTTATGTGGGTGAGTGAACAAACTTGAAGAATAAAAACTTGTTAAATAACATGCTGATAAACTGGTGACACAATATAAAAATTTTTACATATGTATGTGTGTGTGTGTGTGTGTGCGGCTCTTTTGAATTTTGTAAATATTGGTAATAAACAGGGATAAAATATATGTCTTGGCTTTTTTTTCACTTAGCACCCCCTTTAAAAATCCTCATGGTTTATATTTTTACTGGTAACAATCGTTAATAACAACATTAATAATTAACTATATAATGAAAAAGTGTGTATTGTGGACTTGTCGAAGATAAAGCATGAGAGCTTTTCTTCACA
Source organism: Lepisma saccharinum (assembly GCF_977018435.1). Lineage (NCBI taxonomy): Eukaryota > Metazoa > Arthropoda > Insecta > Zygentoma > Lepismatidae > Lepisma > Lepisma saccharinum. The sequence continues at coordinate 1,966,434 of NC_139250.1, read as the reverse complement.
CTGGTAAAACTCGGTGTTAATAACAACATTAATAATTAACTATATAATGAAAAAGTGTGTATTGTGGATTTGTCGGAGATAAAGCATGAGAGCTTTTCTTCACACTGGTAAGAATCTGTGTTAATAACAACATTAATAATTAACTATACAATAAAAAAAATGTGTATTGTGGACTTGTCGGAGATAAAGCATGAGAGCTTTTCTGCACAGCGCTGGACACGCAAAGGCAAGTATCTTTATTTTCATTCTATTTCTAACAATGATTCGCTATTTTTTCTTGTCACTATAAAAAACTAATTCAATTTTTCTTTTATCACATCTGTCGCCATTTTGCTTGTTTTTGTTTAATTCCTCTTTATGCATTGAGGTTAATCGAAACATAACTTTAGACTTTTACATGGAATTGAAACATAGAATCTTGCCTCCTTTGATTGAATCGAACCTGTGACTCCTCTTTGATCACAAAACAATAGTGACGGCCATCTTGGTTATTTTACCTACTCTTTATGCATTTAAGCTAATCGGTACTGGGGCCCCACACGGCAAAACAACAGATTCTAATTTATCTTTATACATTAGCGGTAAAGTCTTTGCGTTGTAATCAAAAGGCATTTTGTTTTGATTTTTAATATCTGTTCCTGCCTAAATACTAATGGGGACTCAACACACTTCTTTTTTTTTTTTTTAAACAACATCATTATCTGCCAATTTGACATTGTGAATCGAACCCGGGGACCTTTTCATTACAGCATAAACATCCTATTTCCAATTAGTTCATTTTCTCTTTGTGCACAAAAAGCTAATCGGAACTTTTAAACAAATACAATTGAATATCCAATTTTCACCAACATTGGGAATCGAACCCTCAACCACTTGGTTAAAACATCTCGCGGAATAAAAAACACCCCCCGCGCCGCGCCCCGGTCGCCGCCGCCGCTAAACACAAAACGCGGCCGCCATTTTGATTTTATTCAAATACTATTTATGCACAGATGGACTAATCGGGACCTATAATGGCGGGGCAAAACAATTGGCCTAATTTAACTACCTAGAGAATCGAACCCGCGACCTCTTCATTGCCAGGTGACAACATTAACCACTAACCCAACTCGATTTTCGAACTCAACCATTTTGTTGCCTTTATTTACACACAGGCTAATCGAGACCATTCAATATTGACATCGTCGCCTTGTAATCAACGGGTCCCAGGTTCGATACTCGGTGGAGGCACATAGTGGTCCGAATCACCACTTTTCAACTGTAGCTCCAATCCTGATTAGTTTTGCCGTGCATAAAACAGACTTAAAAAAACTAACTCAATCTATCAACCAATCAATATTGACTCTACCAGGAATCGAACCCTCGACGCCTCTTGTTTTACAGAGCAATAACCTTAGCCGCTAAACTTTCGGGGGTAAAGCACCTTCGGCGCCATCTTTAAATCATTTCTTCATGTCTTTGAATCATACGCAATGGTTGCGCGCGCATTTCCTCCACACACACACAAACATACGCACGTGTTAGTTTAGCATACATCAAGAAACAACGTGACAAACCCATTGACCCCCCTCCCCCCACCGCTTCCGATGTCTTCAAGGTGATCAGACACGTTCTGCTGACTCAACAATAAAATCACTCGTGGCCCGCTACAACCGGATGTAACGTAACACCAGGCGCATCAAATTTTTGCTGACGCGTAGGAACAAAATGCTGTCATTCTACTGTGACCCTTGCGTGTTTCCAGCTGTTGGGAAAGATTTCGCTTTTTATGGATGAATTAATTATATCGGTGAGAGGTTCTGTAATCCATGGGGCGAGCAGATATAATATGCGATTACTTATTCCATCGAAATCTGGACACTTTCTGGCATTAAGTTTTTGAAGGATTTTCAGTACGTCCTCATGTGAGACGGGTGTAAAATTGAATCTGGCTTCTCTAGATTGACTTGAGTTTTCAATTTGCTTGCTAGTTTCATTTTTCGTGAGCGTTAAATCGTTTGTGAATATATTCGATATTGACTTTCCGACATTAGCAAAGTGGTAATCCAGGACATTCGACACCATCGCAGCTTCGGTAATTATTTCATTATTGTGTTCAATAGATGTGATGGATTGGTTTTTATTGTCATTTCCCGTTAAAAAACTAAAAATCTTGAATTTATTGTTGCCTGCATATTTACCAGAATAGATCTGTTGAAGGAGATAATTTCTTTTCCCATCTTTTACTGTTTTTGTTACGTGGTTCCTTAAGGTCTTATATTGTTCTCACGTGTAATTATTATTATTTGAACTACGTGCGCGCTTAAACATCCGGTTCTTGAGTGATATCAATCTAAGTAGACCTATATGTATTCTCCATGAGCTCTTGAATGCAAGATTATTGGAAGCATAGAGATTGACGTAACGATTGATATAGGTGAATATATCCATGAAACGTATTCGAAATCATGCGCTAGTGCCGCACTATGCAGACAGGAAAATATGTCTGAAACTGGACACACGAAATCGAGTACACAAATGCGCATTTGCTGAAGAAAGATGCTTTTTTGTAAGCAGTAAACCCGATTTCAGATAAACTGAATGTACTGACAGATACTTATTCCACATATTGCCCGATGTTTAAAGTGAGCAAAATATATTTTTCTTGCTTCAATATTTTACAATAATATAAACACAAAATGTAACACAATAATACACCCTACAGTCGGCCGCGGACACGAACTAATTGCAAAAACCTGTTACTTGTCCATGGTGTTGCAACTTCAAGTTGCCGTCCAACCACTTCATGGCGATAGTGACTTACTTACACATTCGCTTTTCCCAAAAGGTATGATAAACATCCTTATTCAGATATTGTTCTTGTTCAGGTGTTTAAAATCTACATATTGAGACACTGTCGTTTCATTTCTTCACATTCTAGTGATACATTAACCTTGCCACGTCATTGTGCACAATCAACTTAGACAGGACGGGGCTGCTAAACGATTTCATGTGAAATTCTAACTGGTCCCTTTCGTCACCTGAAACAAAGTTTTCTTTTCTTTCATTCTTTGCCCTTGTACACCATTGACTAAGAAAGAACGTTTCTCTCAGTTTGCGAAAAGTCTTTTCTTTCCCACCGAGCCCTTTTAATAGCCTTCATGGCTTTTTGACGACATCGAATCAATTTAATCGATTATGCCATCACTTCTGCCGAGTAATTTTCCGTCGTTTTCGACGTCCCCCCTTCCCCCTCCTCCACAATGGCTACCACTTTCTCATCCTGCTCGTACTATTCTTTCAATCAGAGGATTTTCGGAAGTAAAAAATTCAATCATTGGAGTATCTCCCGGGGTTGCTTTTTGCGAAAATTCATCTTTAACTCGAAGCTCGTTCCTTGCAAAGGAAAATTCATTTCCTTTATCAGAAAGTGATTGCCATTAATTCCTTTTTCCATGACGAAACATCAATGTCTCCCATTCCCCAACTCCGCCACCACTTTACAAGGGACTTTGATGGGTCCTAGTTTCCTTCGGTGAAATTCTGGATGCGTTTTCACGAATTACCAAATCGCTTCATCACAAAATCAAGCCCAGCAAAGAAATTCGGCAAATTTTCTTCTTTTACGAATAAATAGATAAGCAAGGATAATAACCCTAAAACTTTTTGAGTGCGTTACGTCTGTTGCAGAAAATAAAGAAAACACAATAAATAGAATGGACTTGAACCATTAGGCAAATTGGGAATCGTAGAAATTGTTTAAATCCGTTCAATTTTCATTCCAGTTAAAGAAAATAGTTTTCGTGTATTTGTCCATTAAGATTTACGATAAAGAAGATAATATGAATTTCTATGCACAATGAGTTTGTTATTTAATTGCTTGAGTTTACTGTTTCATTCATTTTATTGCCTTTTCTTCAAGTATGTGTGAACTTTAGGTGTTGTCGGGATATTACTCGTAATTCGAAATAGACTGATTTTTAATTAACAAAAATTGAAAAAAATCTATAAATTACCATCGTTCAACGAACAGTGGGATCCATGAGTATTACCGTGCAAATTGTCCATCACCATGTTCGTGCACTTTATTTGACCAATGAAAATGATCACCTATTGATCTACTGAAAGCACCAGACAAAATTTTCTGAGGGGTAAGTACGAGAAAAGTGACATGAAATATTACCCAAAGAAGTCAACCGTTATGAATTTATTTGATTTGATTTGATATAGTTTATTTTACTTCGCGTTTTGTGCCTCTTGGCTAATTTGCGAAGATGGGAATGAGTGATGAAATGATGAAATTGATGAAAGGACATTCACAAACAACCAAGCCCGACCGGGATTCGAACCCGGGACCCTTGGCTTCGCAGCGCGATGTGCTAACCACTCGGCCACAGGGTCGGGCTTATGAATTTATGTTACATGATTTCTTTATTTCACATTTCTTTGCGATAAGCGAAAAGTGGCAGAAAAGCGAAGTAAAATAAACCAAACCAACCTGTGCTGCTTATTTACATGTATGTTCGGCATAAAATGCCGTTTTTTTCATTCGATCGTGGTGTCGAAACAAGGTGTCAAACAGAAAAAACTTCTGAAAAAATGTTTGCCTTGATCTCTCTACGGTGCGAAAGTATGTGTCGCGACACGATGTGCAAGTTGTTGTAGGGGAGGTTGAACAGAATCATAACTTCCCTACTATTTGGTAGATGGCGTTGCAGTTTCACTGGTGATGTCAGCACTCGTTAGTGCCTCAGTTGCCTATTCGGCGAGAGATGTCGTTGTTGCTTGGAGGTGACAGAGAGCTTTTTCTGTTGTTTTGAGGAGGCAAGTAAAAATTTGTTTTATCAGTTATATAGTGTTGTTTGTAAATACGTAGCAGATAGGTTGGATATGTGATCATAGCATGACTGAATGCAATTTCTAGTATTGAGGGAAGAATTGATACTCATTTTGAAGGACGATGTCAGCAATTATAAGGATAAAAATGACGATTACCCTATGGGCAGTGGCGGATTACCAACTAGGCCTACTAGGCACGTGCCTAGGGGCGGCAACTCTTGGGGGCGGCAAATCTTTGTTCCAGAATATCAAGAATAATAAAAAGTGTCTTACGTACACAGTGACAATATAGACCTATGAAACCAATGTTTCAAATCAACGGTTTGCAACACTTTCGCTTCATACGAAAGAAACATTGATGTATCGGATTTATGTGTTATCAAGAAATGTTTCGTTGCTCTACCTCCTTCAGGCGCCAAACAATTTGTTTTTATTTAACCCGTGCTGTGGCTTTTATCGCTTACAATGACAATGCAAGCCGCCCAGCCTTTGTTGATTTGTTTTTGTGAATACATAGCACTCGATCTTCCACTAAGCGTTTGTTAATGGCCAGGCAGGAAAGAAGACTGATTGTTTGAAACTCGCATCTGTAACAATGCGAGTCTTAAAAAAAATAAACACATAAACACTGCTGATAAGTGAGTGAGTGAGTGCAGCTTTCGCGTGGACCGCAACTAGTTTTTGTCTTACTGGATTCTCTGGCTGGTGCATTCAGTTTGTTGCTAGTGCGTTTGCGATTTGGTGGGTTTTTTTTTATGCAGCAGGCAGCATGAAGCGAACAAAGTGGGGCGGCTTATCGTAAACTTGCAAACGAAAAGCGTGAAAAAGAAGCAACCTTACAGAAAAAGCTTGGTATAGTGGACACGTTTTTTAGGCGAAAGGAACAAGTGATTTCCGAAAGCAGTCCAAAAATTGAAGTGGAAGCGGCTACATCGAGTGAACTCTGTGAAACGCAAAATGTCGAAAATATTGTGGGTTTAGTGGAGGAAGAAAGTTCACCCTCAGTTCGTAGGAGTTCCTGATTGTGACGGTGAGAGTGCAAATTTCGTTAGTGACGATCCTGCCGAGTGGTGTCTGAATGAGTCTACAATTGACATTCTTCTAAGACGTGGAATTAATCAGAATGCTGAAAACGATTTTTCTAAATCGCAAAGACTCATAGCAGGTAAGACAAGATTTTTAAATAATAAAGTTTCTTTCGTAAACTTGTAAATGGAGAATCAATTTTGCGGAATTATTTGTATATTTGTGCAGAAACTGGTGCCGTTTATTGTTCATCGTGCAGGTTGTTCAAGGGCAAGACAAACATCGCAACTCACGGCATTTCAGACTGGAAAAACATTTCAAATATTCTATTTTTTATAGCATCACTCGAAAATTCTGAAGAACACAAAAACTGCGAGTTGGCACTCTAACCAAGACAGAAATCTGTTGGGACCTTGGGGAACCATTTTCAATCACATATTCAGACGGAACTTACGTACTGGGTCAGTGCAAATAAGTTACTACTTTTCTTTTGAGAAGGGCGCACATTACGTTTGTGCCTAGGGACGGCGAGGAAGCTTAATCCGCCACTGCCTATGGGACAAATAACAACAGGTCATCCCAGGGGGTGCTCGTTCGGCGGCGCAGATCGTATGCGCAGTTGTCCGTGGATGCATGACGTCACCATCGAAACACTCGGCACGGAAAAGGCTGGTTCCTTATGAAAATATTGAGAAATTTGACAACGAATATCTTCTAAAATATAGTAGCAAGGGAAAAGTTACAACTTTTACTCTTAAGATTCATCCTTTCTAATCAATTTATCACAAAGTTGATTCAAATGTGTAAAATGGTTTTCAAGAAATCGTGTTACGAAGGAACCCCTGTTTTGTTCTCTCCAGGCTTCCAATGTAAGGGAGTTTTAACTTAAGCGCGTTGGATTTCTTTTCGCTCTATGTTTTGAAATAAGATTATTTTGTTCTTGTCAACTGAAATCATGCCTAAATGCTATGGCAAGCTGTGAAAACTATTATCAGAAAACTAATGGAAGAAATCTAAAATATCACAGCTTGATTGATATAAAAAAACGCGAGATTGCCCATTTTTGTGAAAAAGGCATTGTGCGAGATCTAAAAGCAGAACTTTATAATATTGTATGTAAATGTAAGGGTGTAATAAACGTGACTGCTTCCCAGGCACGTATCCAAGTGGGGGGCTTAGGGGGCTCAAGCCCCCCCCGAAAGTTTTCGGTTTACACTAGATAAAATGAGATTTTTTGTTTCTTGTGGTGTCAAATAAAATAATGTGACGTTAATTTAAGAAGAGAAATAATTATCGAGGCAAGACGGAGAATATTCTATAACCTTGTTATTGGTAACAGCTCGTATCCAAGGTGGGAATCAGGGGGCTCAAGCCCCCCTTCAGAAATTTTTCAGTTTACGCTAGATAAAATTAGGTTTTTGGCTTCTTGAAAAATATGGTGATAATTTGAGAGAGATAATTATCTAGGCAAGACGGAGAATGTTCTATAAGCCTGTTATTGTTAATAGCGCGTATCCAAGGTAGGGATCATGTGGTTCGAGGACCCCCCCCCCCCCGGTCCCCAAGGAAATTTTTCAGTTTACACTGATAAAATTAGGTTTTTGACTTCTTGAATAATGTTACGATAATTTAAGGAGAGGAATAATTATCGAGACAAGACGGAGAATGTTCTATAACCCTGTTATTGTTAATAGTGCGTATCCAAGGTGGGCATCAGGTGTCTCGAGCCCCCTCCCCCAGGAAATTTTTCAGTTTACACGAGATAAAATTAGGTTTTTGTCTTCTTCAATAATGTTACGATAATTTAAGGAGATAATTAATTATCGAGGCAAGACGGAGAATGTTCTACGGACCTGTTATTGTTTATAGCGCGTATTCAAGGTGGGGATCGTAACTCGTGGACTCTCCCCACCAGGAAAGTTTTCATTTTACACTAGATAAAATTAGGTTTTTGTCTTCTTGAATTATGTGACGATAATTTTAGGAGAGAAATACTTATCAAGGCAAGACGGAGAATGTTCTATAACCCTGTTGTTGATAATATTGCACGTAAACTTTTCTTACGCTTTCGGTGTTGTCGTAGCGAACTTGAACACTATGCAGAAGAGACTTGTCAGCATTTGGAAGCTGCACAACAAAGGTAGCGCCGCAGGTAGGGCGTTTCGGATTCATTGTAATTTTTTAATCTCTGGAAAGCGCGAGAGGGAACGTTCTTGAAAAAGAGAAGGAGTCGAACTACTGGCAATATTTACGAATCGTGATATCTGCGAAACGTTCTAAAATATAATGAGGATATTAATACGCGGCTTCAATTTCCCGGTTGATCTGTACAACAGAATAGGTGGAGACTTCTGAGGTAAGTATGACAATTCATACAGTCGATTAGTGATCAGTCAGTGTCCATTGGTTGCTTTATAAGATCTAGTGATTCGAAAATGAAATGGACTAAATACCGTAAAGTAACGAAGTCTACCACTAGTTCCAGTTCGGTCCCAAAGCTAAAGACATTGACGACAACGGAATTTCGAGTAGTGCTACGAGTAGTTCGGGTCGAAAGACGAAGAGATCGAAGGTCTCTCTCTCTCTAAAGTGAATATTTCGGCAGTATCGGGCTGGGCATTGGAGCGATTTATTAAAAAAGAAATAAGCTGCACAGATCAACTGAAAATCAAAGTTTTGAGTGATGATTTGGTTGTGCCAGGACCAAATTTTGTGTATGCAGTCCGAGAATTTCATGGCATAAAAAAATACTTTTGTTTAAGGCTACTGGGTTCGACACACACTCAACAGACAATTTTGGACACTTACGAGTGCTTAGGCATGAATATGAACAATTTGGTGGGTTTCGGCTTTTATAAGAGCTGCAAACATGGGAGGACAAGACACATTAGTCGTGCTCAGGCTCGAATGAGAGAGAAATATTCGTGAACTGTCTGATTCCAGTTCCCAGCACACAGTTTGAATCTTGCGTTGTCGAGTAGATTGTGCATTCCGTGCATGTGTAACACCTTCGTAAAAACACTTCTGGTACATAGATGTTTTGATGCCTGATGAGAAGAAATGGACAAACATACATACTGAGATGGTTCCGGCACACAATATTAATGCATGGAAACAGAGGAGCGTTACCCCCACACCCCCTATACTCCTTCATGGCGTGGTGCTATGCACAGGGAAACACTTTACCTCTTTTTTTTAACAGAGGAGTTGAGTGGTAGAAAATGCCCCGATTTCACGTTCTGATTAAAATGACAGCCTTAAATAGTGGCGACGATTTAGGAGATAATAGTTGCTCCCCATTCGTTTGTCTCCACACTATCACACTATGGCCTCTTAATGCTTGTCTCCTTGTCCCCCCCCCCCCACATTTTGGAACCCAATTGCCACCACTGGCCTTAAACATACAATTGTGATACCCCTTTAAAAAATGGTGTTCAGCCGCCGGCCCGAAAGGAATTCCTGGATACGTGCCTGTTGCTTCCCGTAAAATATCACTGCATTCTCCACGTTCTTCTTCTTCTGTCTTTTCTTTGGCGCCGTCAATAGCTTCAACACAGTGTTTTTTTTATATATATTTGTCACATATTTGTTTTAATTAGTATTCTGCTCGTTCCGCCACCTGAACGCAGCAGCTACGGCCCAAAGGGCAGTGTAGTTACATCGGAAGAAGGCTCGGAAATGGCAGGCTTCAGAAGTTAACTCATCCAAATTAAATTAAACAGGTATGTGCTCTCTCTAAATTTATATCATAGTTCACAAATAATTTGATTATAAGTTTTAAAAGTATCTGTTTTATTTAATAGCGTATTAATTGGTGCATTCTTCTCCAGCATAGCCATAGGCAGTGACCACACTACGACAGTTTCTCTCTCTCTCTTATATGCCCCCAGTAAAACGACAAAATAAATAAATGAATGAATGCTCTTTTAGCCAAAATATGCATTTTTGTGTCGTATGTAACGGAATAATAAAAATGATTGCCCCGGGAAAATATGATTTACCCCTCCATCTTTACTATTGCGCTGTTACTAGCTACAAGATATTTTGATTTCTATTGTTCCCACATATTTATTTTAATTTTAGTATTGTGAATCATATTCCACTGTGTTACCTCACGTAGCCACCTCCCCCCCCACACACGTACGACTTCAGTTGTAAGTTTTAGACTAAGCTTGTCAAATATCCACTTATATCTTTGTATTCTTGAGCCATTTTAAAAAAAATCATTTCGCCCCTTCTTCTGGACTATTTCATAGGAATGTTTTCCCACTGGAAACCCCTTTGCAGATCGAGATCCGGGGCTATAGCCTTCCCAAGCCAGCGTCCCCTCCAAATACTCTCTTGGCCTCATGAAAGACAAATATATGTATTTCTACGAAATATTAATTTACTTGGCAGTTTCTCTTTTCGAACAGGAATAAGTTTTAAATTTTAATAGCTTATAAATTTACACTAGCAATTTTGAGTAAAGGTTTTGCGTAACCCTAAAAGTACATTTAGAGACTGCAAGGTCAACTCTCGATATTTCAGATATATTAATAATTTTCATCACAACGTCTTGTAATAATTATTTGTTACTTCAATAACCTCCTCGCAAATGTTTCTCGCATATTAAAACATAGATGCCAATTTCTGTTTATTTCCTTGTAATGCTGACCTCCGTGGCGAAGTGGTTAGCACAACGCTTTACGATGCCAAGGGCCCCCAGGTTCGAATCCCCGCCAGGGCATGGGTCTACTTTCCTTTCTTCAATTTCATCATATCATCACGCATCCTCATCTTTACGATTAGCCATATGTGACAGATAAGCGAAGTAAAATAAACTAAGTCTATTAATCAATTATTTTTTAAACTCTTTAATTCTTCTTTAGCATGCCACGTTTTTGTTAAAATTATATTACGATTTGTAAAATGACGAAATTCTAAAGGAGAACACGCAACTTTCTTTGTAGCGCATCGGTCAGAAAGTTTCAGGAATATGGATTTTCAAAATACATTTTTTCACATGTACTTTGCCCTCTTTTAAAAGTAGCGCGTTTTCAATTATGTTACTAATCATTAAAAGGATGCCTCAATACCATCTTGGAGGATGACAATTATTATTTTCCCCCTCCTAAAAGTAATAATATACTTTCGCTCTCTGAATCTCCCATATAAATGCTAGGGGCCGTCTGCTTCAGCCGAGCTTACTGCTTCTCCGGTGACGTCACGCGTTCGTGCAAGATCGGCAATCTTCGGATGGCTTTACCTAATCTCTATATTCCTTGAGGTCATCCAGTGGCGGCTCGTGGTGATCCAAAGTGGAGGGGCGATAGCTCACAAATTTGCTCTATTGATTTGCTTTATTTTACTTCGCCTTTTGTGCCACATTTGGCTAATTTGCGAAGATGGGGATGACGGATGAGTGATATGATGAAATTGATGAATGGACACTCACAAAATCCATGCTCAGGCCGGGATTCGAACACGGGATCCCTGGCGTCGTAGCGCGATGTGCTAACCACTCCGCCACGGGGGCCTGCACAAATTTGCTCTACTAGTAATGCGAGTATAAATGATGAATTTCGTATAACAGCCAACGTGATAAGAAATTTATACGTTCGTGTTTACCGAATATCATGTTTTACACGTTTTAAATTAATAATTATTTAACAGTAATGCGAAGAAGATGGAAGAAGAAAGATAATTCTAAGAGATTTAGTCGTTTAACAGAAGAAGGGATATTAATTTTTACACAACTTGATAAGCACAATGACGAATATTTACGTGAATTGATCGTGAAAATTTCTAGTAAAATGTTACACAGAAAATGTCTCCTGTCCAACATGACTAATTGATATGTGAAATACGGCACCAAAATAAATATGTCACTGGAAAGGTTATATCTGCTTTACCAGAAGCTCTAAAGTAAAAACTTCAAACTTACCACAAATCTTCAGACATGCTTGTAACTGAAATTTATCCTTCTGTCCTTCAACGCGAAATTTGCGAGTGAACTCATGACCTCCCTTCTTTGACACTTGTTCTAGATTCAAATTCGGACTAGATTTTTTGTTTATTTTTTCATCCAGACTTCTGACTTCTGGTAGAAAAACTTCGCACCAACAATTTCTCCTTACTGTTCATCGCGACAAATGCACAACTACCGAAAGAGCTTCACTTCACTTTTCCATGGAAAACGAAGAGGCGTTTTAGTGCTTCGGGGTTGCCAGACAATTTTGCCAAATTTTAAGAAATTTGTAGTTTACAGGTTCCTGTAGCGACTCTTGGTGAGTGTAGATGACGAGTTATTAATTTATTTAACATCCGCCTTGAAAATAAATTGGAGAACTTTGTCACATTATGAGGATTTTTTTCAAACGTGCTAATCAAAACATGCATTTAAATCTACATGATGTACTCCACATCATTGTAATCCAAATGTACTTTTCACTAAATTCAGAAAAAATACAACGCATATAGCTACACGATAATTTTGCGTGTAACAAGAATCTATAGCCGACTTCCATGGCTAGCATACCGGATTACAAAGCCAGGGCTCCTGGGTTCGAATCCCGACATGGGTATGTGTATTCTTTGTGAGTGCCCCTCATCAATTTCATTATACCATCATCACTCATCCTCATCGTCGTGATTACCGAAAAGTAGCAAAAAGCGACGATAAATAACAAAAATCATGCAAGAGTCTGTACTTTTTCAGTTAGCAACATTTTCTTTCCTCGTTGGAAATTGCGTTATTTATTGCTCTACTCTTGTCATAAATGAATAAGATTATGGAATACAGAATTTTTTTTTCAACGGTTAGTAATTTTCTTTCTTACGTTAACTTCATTGCTTCTGGCAACTCTTCATTGTTTACCGTTCTCCGGAGAGAGGTCCAGTTTTGATTAGGGGGTGGGTTTCGGACGACAAACCCTCCGTCCTCCCAGCCAGAGATCCCGCGCGTGTTATTCCTTCAGTTCCCTCGCCTTTTACCCCTCGCGAACACGCCTGAGAATGCTCTACGTCTCGTAAAGTGGGAGGACGGCGCCCCGCCACATTTCTCTCCAAGTTCCGTATTCTCCCGCACGGTGGCGTGCAAACTTTGCAATTGTCGAGGAAAAATGAATACAGAACCGACTAACCAACGATCTATAAGCAATGGAATATTTGCAATTCAGACAATGTAAAAGCTAACATATAAATGTTAATGTAATGTTTGTTCACTTGCGGTTGCACACGGCAGTGCGGCGTCCGTATCGTCCTTATGACCGGCCGCCCCTGGGTCATACTGTTATTCGGACGACTCGATTTAGTTTACTTTGAGACAAGCAACTTGCCAATATCTTAATTTCTATTCTGAACTTAATTATTTTGAGATGTGATGGACCCGTGTTCTATTTTTAAAGTTATTGTGAATCATTTAGCCAACTTTTATGTTAGGTATTGTATTAGAACATGTTCTCTATGTCACTTTTCTGTTGTTTCTTGTACAGTGGGATCCATGAGTATTACCGTGCAAATTGTCCATCACTACGTTCGTACACTTTATTTGACCCAATAATAGCTTCAAGAATTAAAAGAAAACTCAAAACAAGCTGTTTACAACTTCTGCACCAGCATACATAAAAAAAATCATCGCTTAAAACACACAGGATGTGAGAGAAAAATTAATGAAAATAGTCATGGACAATTTGCACGGTAAGACTCATGGATCCTACTATACAGTGGGATCAATAAGTATTGCTCGGCAAATTGCCCATGACTATTTTCGTTGATTTTTATTTCATCCAACGTATTTTGAAGGACTGTAATTTCACGTATACTGGTTCAGAGGATGTAAAGAGATTCTTTGGTGTTTTGTGTCAGTTCTTGAAGCTCTCCTTGCATAAAACAAAGTGAGTAAGCGTGGTGAAGGACAATTTGGTAATACTTATGGATCCCAATGTACGTTGATGAGCCATTATAGACATAACTAAAAGCTTACATATTTTATGTTTTGTCATCTACATTCATATATTCCTGGGTGTTCATCTCTGAAGGAAAATGTCACAACCTATCCCGCTCAGTGTTACAACCAATCCCCATGGTGGAGCAGGTTGTAACAATTGCAAGGTTACTTTGTTCTTTAAATTCTCACATACGGCTCCTGCTTTGTTTGCAATAGAATATATACTTTCTTGTCTGCAGAATTTCGTTTATGTACTGTTATGTATAGTCGGCAATGTACTCGAGATCAAAAAGTATTACAACCACCAGGCACGTATCCAAGGGGACCTTAAGGGGCTCGAGCCACCCCTCGAAAGTTTTCGGTTTACGCTAGATAAAATGAGGTTTCTTTGTTTCTTGTGGTGTGAAATAAAATAATGTGACGATAATTTAAGGCGAGAAATAATTATCGAGGCAAGGCGGAGAATTTTCTGTAACCCTGTTATTGATGATGGCACGTATCCAAGGTGGGGTACGGAGGCTCGAGCCCCACCCCCAAGGAAATATTTCAGCTTACACTAGATTACACTAAATTAGATTTTTGTCTTCTTGAATATGACGATAATTAAGGAGGGAAGTAATTGTCGAGCAAGACGGAGAATGTTCTATAACCTTATTATTGTTTATAGCATGTATCCAAGGTGGGGATCAGTCTCCAATACGAAATGATAAAAACTTCTGGTGAGTTGATTTTTAAAAAAATGTGTCCGAGATAAAGAATGGCGTGCCCAGGATTTTCGAAAGGGAGAGGGGTTACGCATACAATTTTTGGTGGTCAGTGCTCATTTTGCCATCTTTTCCTGTCTTTGACGTTCTTTTTTTAAGGAATACTGGGTCAAATAGGGTTATGACCCCACCAACCCCCCTTCATGGGCAAGCCACTGGAGATAAGTGAGTAAGCATTTGATCATATTGGGAGACGAAACATTACATGTATTGAGAAAGGAAGGGTTTTCACTGTGCATTAATTATTTCGCGATCCAGCTGTATTCGAGAAGACTTTCTTTGTTTCGTGCCGATATATGACAAGACTGCGAAAGCTGTGACAGACAATTTTGAACACTTGCGATTGCTTAGGCCTGAATATGAACAATTTGGTGGGTTTCGGCTTTGATAAGAGCTGCCAAACGTGGGAGGACACATCATTGGTGTTCAGGCTCGATTCAGAGAACTGTCTGCGTCCAGTTCGCAGCCCACAGTTTGAATCTCGTGTTGTCGAGTGGATTGTCAATTCCGTGCATGTGTAACAGCTTCATAAAAACACTCAAAGACACCATAGATGTTTTGATGCCTGATGAGAAGAAATGGACAAGCACATATACTGAGATGGTTCCGGCACACAATGTTAGTGCATGGAAACAGAGGACTCAAGTGGTAAAAAATGTTCCGATTTCACGTTCTGATTAAAATGGCAGCCTTAAACAGTGGCGACGATTTAGGAGACAGTTGCACCCCATTTTTTCCCCTCCATACCAGATGCGTGGCGTGCAGGTAACAGCAAAATGTAAAGAATTAAAAAGTTGTTTCAATAAAATAACAACATCGTTAAATACGTTAACCAGAAGCGTTGCCGTCGGGTAGAAATTGCAGAGGACATTTTTACTGTAGCCGACAGAAAAAAGAGGTAACAAGGGGAGTGGACGCCAATGCTAGAGAAGAGCGGGAGAAGACTTTGAGGCAAAGTGTGCTACAGGGTTATTCATGTGGTCCGTGAACTTAGCCCGCCACTTGTCTAGAAGAATAACCAAATTTTGTCCACCCTTAGTGCTACGGCTGTTTTCTGCAGTAAAGAGTTTCGTTAGTGCTGCTATATTTTTGGAACGGCCCTTGTTCCAAAAATGTAGCAGCACTAACGAAACTGTTTACGGCACAAACCAGCACTAACGATGGACAAAATTTGGTTATTTTTCTAGATAAGTGGCGGGCTAAGTTCACGAACCTTTATTAGATATATGCCTGTTTAGGGGGCCAGTTGTCGGTCAAGCAAGCCTGCCGGCACAGGCAAGTGCTGTCACATTGGATTGGCAGAAAATAACTAAATTCCGCCTAAAATGGGGATACTGTCTCTCTGAATCAACTGAAGCTAAGACTGCAAAGCCCCAGCTGGATTTAACTACGAGTAAGACCGGTTAGGTAATAGAAGAAAAGATAGTTCCCTGGAGCGATTCGTGATTTGGAAGAAACCTTGCTCCAAAAAATTAAGTTGGCAACAGTAGTACGTACGGCTGGACTTCCTTCCTTGTGCTGGAGAAGCGGAATTCTGTCGTCTGCTCACAGACACCTCAGAAACGTCAAACTGACCCGAGAAATGTGTGGTTCTTCCCACCACATTGAAAAGAAACAGAGATGAAAAATTGACAAGGCTCGACAACTATTCATTGGATTTTAGCGGTAACTGTCTCAAGAGTGGAAGTTCTTTCTAGGAGTGTTTGTAGCTAAATCACTGAGCGGAAAAGAGAGAGAGAGAGAGAGAGGGAAAGAACGAAATGAACAAAAATCTAGATCGAGGGCATGTTTTTTTTTTGGGGGGGGGGGAGATGATAACGTCTAGCAGGTATGATTTTCGTACTGATGGCCGGTAATAATAATAACCCACAGCGCTACAGCCCTTGGAGGGCCTTGGCTTACCTACCGACTGCTGGTCTCCCTCCCACACTGTTCCGCCGTCACCTGTTAGAGCGTGGAGTTCTTAGACACTTTTGAAAAAGTCACGCCATGCCACTGCTCCATACTACGGCCTCTTAATGCTAAGCCTTGTCTACCATAGGCGTAGTTTCGTCCGTCCACTTGAGGGGCTAACATTATTCATGATTTAATAGCTTTCGAAAATGATTAAAATCGGTTTCGCAACGTGAATTAACAATGATAATGGATTTTAAAAACAGATGCAAAGAGCTTGAGACCAAGACCAATATTCAACACTTAGAAAAGTTGTTTCGCAAAACTGATAACTTTTTTTTCTATTGCAATTTCATAAAATCTGAAAGTTAGGAATTGTGATTAAAACCTTTCTGCCTGCACCGCATTAAAATTCCATAATGATCCGACCATCCTGTTTTTCTTATTTATAGAATTTCAAAGAGAGCGATTGTTTGAAAAACTCAAAACAGGCACTTTTTTCCTCACGACGATTGAAAATAGAAGGCATACTCGAAAAAAATTGATCAGCATAGATTAATGCAGAATTGAATTAGCCAAATTTTGATGCAACTCGTTTTTACGTAACTGGTTAATTTCTAGTTGTAGTCCAAACTCGAGTATCCATAATTTTTTATTCGACAGTAAGTCCTCTTCTTTTTGCTCTGCTGTATAAATTCGTGAAGAATTCTTTGCAGTCCACCACAATGTCCCTTTCTATGTTCAATAGTGTCTTGCCTAATGGTTGATCTTACCCATATTTCCAGATAAAAGCCCGTATAGCTGTAGCCGAATACAATGGCATACATTGTGCAATGTTCAACTGAACATTTTGTGCAACTGAAAATGAGCATCTACCCAGAGTTCGATTTGTGGCCCCAAACCCTTGCCCCTGCAAAGTTACGCCCATGCTTTCGGATCTTAAGAAAATGTATAGTCTACTGAAGAAATGAATTAGAGAAACGAAGAATTCCGGACAATTACAAAATTGAGAACCTCGTATTGAAATATTCGCGATAGGTGCACTATTCTTGGTCTCTATGTAGGCTTAAGGATAAATTCTATATTGAAAGAGTTATCGTACGCGTCTGAAGAGAACGTCAGACTTGAACAAAATATGAAAAAAGAACACACTTATACATACTAAACGCAATGGCATGAAGGATATAGAAAGTTGCAATTTAGGTGATATATTATTCAATTATCCTCCAACACTATACTTTTAAATGAGGATTCTCAACCAAACAACTTCTATACGAGCCCTGCCCAGGTGACATTCAAAGCAGGTTTTATAATATCATTTTGAATATGCATCCTTTAATTTTCATTCTCAAATTCAATAGTCTAAGTCTGTCAACGACTGATTTTTTATATTAACAAACCCTTTAATCAAAAGGAATGATCATTTTTTGTGATCTGCGACTTAACTTCACAAACAGTATGAGCCGTGGCGGCGATTGGGTTCCAAAACAAGGTGCCAAAACGAAGGGGGGGCAAGGACAGTTTACTTTCCGTTGGTAGAAAAGGTTTAGCATAGTGCGAGGGTAAAAGTAGCAAAAAGTGGGTGAGGCAACTGCCCCCCTCGTCCCCCCACTTAATTGCTGCCACTGAGTATGAGCAAAACATCAAAGAATGATCTTTTAATAATTTCCAATCTCCAAATGACGAATAAGATTTATTGTTGTTATCTAACCTGCATAAGCACGTATATTCCTGTTGGATACTTTAACAACAAATACGCCTTTTCTTACATCCAGAAGAATGAATACATCATGAGACTCCAATAGATTCACCCGTCACTAGGAGAGTTGAACGCATTTTTCAACTGCACCGCCCTCGCACAATGAAAAATTCAAAAAAGTCCCGCGCATCTGTATACATAGCCTATTCAAGACTTGGCGCAACGCACACAAAAGACTGGAAAGAAGCCACTAATGAACTGTAATAGTAGTTATGCACCCGCGTAGAGTCCGATAAATCAATTGATTGGAAAAGATCGATCAAAGATCAATTGATGACCAAGCAGTGTGGGCAAGCAAGGGTGGGTGTTTTGGGTGATGACGTCATAAATGGGTGGGGTTTATTTTGTTAGGAGGGATTTGATTGGTGTGACGTCATTGAATGGGTTGTGATTAATTTGTGAGGAGTGTTTTGATTGGGGGGAGGAGGAAAAGTCGGTTGGGGAATTGATAAGATGGTTTCCTGTTGTTAATGATGAGGTGACGGTTTTCTGGGAATGTTGATATGGGTTGGGGTTTCCTGTTGTTAATGAGGAAGTGAACCATGATATGGGTTTCCGTTTCGGTTGGGGGCGTAAATGACTGTTGAAGTTGATAAGAGTGGACTGTTGAGAAGATAAAGGAGTTGGAAAGGAAATGTGTTGGGATGTTGAAGTGATATGGAGAGATTGTGGAACACGTGTTGGGACATGTCGGATGTTTCTTGGGCGTGTAGAAGTTTGTGGGAACGTTGATAAGGTATGACTGTGTGCAGGATACGTTAGTAGGCGGCGGAATGGAGAGCGGGCAAAAAGGAAAAGAGCGGATGTGTCTAATTGGTTTTTAGGGGCGTTGGTTATGAGTTTAGTGGAGATAAATGCTATTTGTGTAGGAACATGTGCTGGTTGGGACTGTAAATGCAAAGATAGAGAAAATGTGATACTGCTGGATGGAGAACGGAAGGAAAGAAAAGAAAAAAGTACGTTTCTCCGAAGAGGTGGATGTGTATGCGATACCGGGGGAGGAGGATCGACGAGGTATGTGGGCACTCGACGCTCTGCGCGAGAGGATGCGCAAGGAACTTCAGGGAGAAGTTATCAGCGAGGAAGAGGAGGGGTAGGTAGGTATATAAAAAGTTCCGTTGTGTTTGAATTTCACTATTCACCAGACATCTTCAGCTGTGTACATCATTGGAGATAGTTGTTACCGGAGGAAGCGATAGAACAGCTATTCGAAGGAAGGTAAGTATGATGGGTTTGGTGTCCTGGGTGTTGACGTTTTTCGGTGGGGTGATTGGAAAATTATCCCCAGCTGAACCAGTTTCGGATTGTAGTAGTGACGTACCTGCTCCTGAAAGTTTACCGGAATCATCGATACGTCCAGGTGGGAGTACGGAAGAGAAATGGTATGAGGGTAGGTATAATTTCCGAAACTGAGGGTGAAATGAAAAGATCGATATTTTAAAATAGTAATAAACGTGTACATATATATTTAAAATGAGCTATGAATACAAAGTTAGAAGCGATAGAATATAAAAACAGAAAACTCACCGGAGATTCGGTACTTATACCTGTTGAGCTTCTTCTTCTTCTCCGGAAAGTATCTCCACTATCTCCGGTTGGGGGTTATTTCCACTCGAAGATAGTGAAGTAGTAGACTTACCAGCATTCGGTATCAGAGGGGAGGACAGGCGTGCAAACAGTAGAGCAGAACTCGGAGGGGGAATTTGTGGAAGAGCTGCAGGTTCGAAAGGCACGGGTTCTGTAGCAAGAGTGTGAGTAGTAGAGGTAGAAGGTTTGGAACGGTCGAAAGTTGACGGAGACGTAGGTATCAGAGGGGGTGGGGGGTTTACTGTTGTGGAAGATGAAGAAGTTTGTTTTCGTCTTAAACTCTTCCCTGATACTAGATGCTGGTAACGTCTTACATGTCTTTTTCGGAGAGTATGGAACCTGTAAATAGATAGAAATATTTTGTGAGAAAATGCATATAAATATATAGAACGAATTAGTAATGATTAAAATGTTTAAATTTAGAAGAACGTTTGTAAGTATAGGAAAGTATGTTTCTATGTGTGAATCGGGAATTATCAGATACTTTAATCGAAAAATTGTAAATATGCGTGTATAAGAAATTATAATTTGAGAATTCCAGAAAAAATGTATTCCAATAGACGTGTCAAAATATTGTATTATAAAATATGGTATTTACCCTGTTTGGTGGGTACGGCACTCGTCCAGAATCTCGTTCTGCATATCATGAGTACCGAATCTCCGGTCCAGCTCTTCTTCCATCTGGTCCAACTGTCCCCTCATGGCGTCAATTTTTTGCTTGAAGAAATTTATGTTTTGCTGATTCATCCTGTCATATTTCGCCGATATATTTGTTATCTTTCTGAGAAACGTCTCTTCCGTACCCGTCATCACACCAAATATCTGCCTTAATATGAACTGTGTTTGCATCATGTTGCCTATGGTGAAAAACTTTTCCTGAAAAAAAAAACAAAAAAAACAAACATGTTTTACTTTTTGTTTCTTATTTCCAGATGGCATCCCTACCGTTCGAATTTGACCTCCTACACGCGAATGTGAAAAATGAAGCTGAACGTGGAGGTGAGAGAAGGAATCTATGGAGCAAGACCCATGCGAAGCAGGCTGAGAAGCAGATTGCGTGCTTTGTAGATTTTTGCGAGGAGAATGGTTTAACTGGAGAGTTGTTGGAAAATCTGGAAGAGGTGTGCAAGGATATGGAGGTTAGGCTCGACAACCTCGTCAAGCTGTTCACGTACATATTCGACAAAAAACAAACAAGTCCGGTGTTCGAGGGATTTATTGAAAATATAAGAAAAGCTACCTATGTACCATCCCACTTCAGCATGAAAGTGTGTTTTGAACTGATGGAAGTTTTCAAAGGTGTGCGGAAGCAGAGAGGTATAGATAAAATGGGGGGTACAGAAGGTGAAATGGAGAAGAGAATGCTAGAGATTTTGAAAAAACGAAAATTGGATAACTAAAAACTAACAATGCTAACACACTAATCATCTTATTCAATTTTCGTTATTTCTATATATGTAATGTATATAAGTTGACATGTGTGCAGAGTAACACTGTTTTTTTCTGATCCATATAGGTTGGCCGCGGTGGCTCAGTCGGTAACGCGTCTGACTACCATGCTCAAGGTCCCGGGTTCGATCCCCGGCCGGTTCAAATCCGGGAACTTTTCTAACGATGGAAGCGGCCTCGGCGCCCACCCAGCGTCGAATAACATGGGTACCTGGGGGAAACCCTGGGGGGTAAAGGCGGTCAGGGGCGTGATGCTGATCACATCACCCCCACTCACGACCGGATCAAGAAAGTGTGGGGCGTTACCCCCACACCCCCTATACGCCTTCATGGCGTGGTGCTAAGCACAGGGGAGCACTTTACCTTTTTTATATGTATTTTGAATAAATGGAAATAATAAACATATATTGAATATATATAAAAAATGATTATGTTAATTATTTACTTGGAATACTTACAAAGTTCTCTCTCTCCATATTCTTGATGGCTTCTATAAGATGTCAGAACAAACACTGTCAGTGTATTCGACAAGTTTCATTTTCCATTCGCAATATCAAAAGGAAATGGGTGGAAGTTGATATCTCTGTAAGGAAATGGGTGGATGTTGATATCTCTGTACGGAAGTGGGTGGATACCGGTATCATATTCTGCTAACAAGAATGACAAACCATTCGCAGTATGTCACAGAACCTGCTAACACACACAACTCATGGTTAAAGTTTTACAACCGTATACCTTTGTAACCGTAAGTTAATGACCGCTAATAACACACCCATATGTCAGAGTATATATATATTTTACATATACATCTTGACCTTGACCTTGACGACCTTGACCTTGACCGTGACCTTGACCTTGACGACCTTGACCTTGACGTTGACCTTGAAACTTCAAACCCGGATATCTCGGTAACCGGAAGTGCTAGACCGGAAATGACACCATATTCGGATTCTACGCCTCGAGATCTATCGATTGGACAACTTGACCTTGAAATGACCTTCAAACTTAAAATCGCTATATCTCGACTCCTAATTGACCTAGGAGGATGATTGATAGCTTGTTGGACTCGGAGTGAAGGCCTCTTTCCGGTGAACCAGGTTTCATTGTTCTAGGACCGGCCGTTTCCTACTTTCTTTATTTTCAATCGTAGACCCCCTTCCGACCACTCTACTGAAAGGTCTCGACGTGCAGATTACGAATTTGTCATCACTTCCGGTCTAACTCAATTAGGAGCCGAGCTATTTTCTTATCTACGTCCTTCTTCCTTTGCCGATAGATAAACATTTCAGACGTTCCTTCGTTAAGAATTTATCTACATCCTGTGTCCTGTGTTTACAGATAAACATGAAAACCTTTACATAGCGATATCTACGAGGAAAACATGTGGTGAAGAGAATATGTCATCACTTCCGGTCTAGCTCAATTAGGAGCCGAGCTATTTTCTTATCTACGTCCTTCTTCTTTTGTCGATAGATAAACATTTCAGACGTTCCTTCGTTAAGAATTTATCTACATCCTGTGTTTACAGATAAACATGAAAACCGTTACATAGCGATATCTACGAGGAAAACATGTGGTGAAGACGGTTAACCATTTCCAGGATAATTACATAGGGTCAGTAGAACCGTTAGGATCGGAGATAACTGTTGCGTCATGCTTGCGTATATAAAGAACGGCGTTCTCTCCACAAGACAGTCTTCGTGAAATAATCATTGTACGATCATGGACGTACAGTTATCCGCTGACGATCTGTTAGTGCTATATCGTGACGGATATTACACAACATCTGCACAATTACGGGAAGTGTTGGCGAACATTGCGCAGAAAATCATCGCGGGAGAAAATATCTCATTGGTCGAGGAGTATGACCACTTACTACGGACAGTGACAACATCCGCACCCGATCTTTCAGGAGGAGGATGGACAGATATTCCCGAAGAGTCCCCAGGCCCCCCATCGACACCTGATCCTGTATCCCGAGTCACCAAGGAGACGCAGGCATCGGACACAGGAACTAACGCTGCATCCAGATCACACCCGGAGCCTTTGCCAGGACCGTCATGGAGACCGGACCCACCAGCAGAAGGAGGATGGACAGGTATTCCCGAAGAGTCCCCAGGCCCCCCGTCGACACCTGATCCTGTATCCCGAGTCACCAATGAGACGCAGGCATCCGACACAGGAACTAACGCTGCATCCAGATCACACCCGGAGCCTTTGCCAGGACCGTCATGGAGACCGGACCCCCCAGCAGAACAGCCATCAAATGGGAAAGGTAAGAAAAGGAAACGTGCTTCAGTGTCTCGTGAACAGATAGGGAATATAACATTACATAACATTCAAGAACGTGAATATCCTAAATTCCGTTCCAAGGGACGACGTGTTGAATTCAGTTTCTCACACCCACCAGAAAATGTCGATCCTCACACTTGGATTCGCGAAGGTGTTGAAAATCTTCTCATCTACGTTAAAAAAGACACCAAGGATGAAGACAAAATAGGTTTAACTTTGTCTAACATATCTGACCCAACTGTGAAAGATATTTACATCGGGTGGCATAGATGTGATCAGTTTCATAGTGATATGGTGTGGAACATTATGTACAAAATACTACAAAGTGCGAAAACCTTCACTGCTACAGATCGTTTAATTTTACGAGCAGACCATGTCAATATACCTGTTGGAGGTGGTGGGGGTAATCGAACATATTGTTTACCTAATTATATGTTAAGCACTCGAAAAATAAGTATCGTCGGTGTGCCAAATAGAAAAAAACCACTCTGTTTAGCTGAAGCGCTGGTCATAGGGAAAGCCTATGCTGATAACGATCCTTCCTATACTCAATACAGAAAAAACAGAAATCTGCTCAAACCTGTTTTCGAAATTATGCGAAAAGCAGATGTAGATCTGACAGACAATACGTGTGTCGGAAGTGGAATTCCCGAACTGAGAAAATTTCAGCAAGTTCTCCCAGAATATAAAATTATTGTATACAACAATCTTCGTGACGTTAAAGATGTTTTGTTTGAAGGACAGGTTGAAAACGCTTCCAAATTTATATATCTTCTCTACGATAACCTGAGACAGCATTATGATGTGATAGTGAACCGTGTTGGAGCATTTGCGGCAAAACAAGAATGTCGCGGGTGTAACGAACTCATATTTCAGAAAGCTCATAACCATCTGTGTAAACAGTTATGTTCTATGTGCCGTTCAACTCCACCGTGTGTGCCTGAACAGGGTGTTCGTAGAATATGTCAAACATGTAACAGAATTTTCAAAAATGAGAACTGCTTCACAAATCATGTTTCTACACCGTTCCGAAACGGTACTGTCTGCAGCGAAATCCAACAGTGTCCCCGATGTTTCAGAATTATTCTCACGAACAATAGATATGAGAAAGTACATAGATGCAACATGAAATATTGTACGGTATGTAATTGTGTGAAACCTGTAAATCATTTCTGTTACATGTCTATACCGAAACCTAAACAGAACTCAAAATTTCTATTTGTGTTTTACGACTTTGAATGCTACACTGACATTCCTTATTTTGAGAAAGAAAAAACTTTTCTTCACGTTCCGAATCTTATTGTGGTGCAGACGGCCTGTCACGCATGTTACAAAAAAGAGGATTTAACAGTTCCGTGTTCTGTTTGTGGAACAAGAGAGTTTATATTCTGGGATGACCCTGTAGACACATTTCTGTCCTATTTGGAATTGCAGCATAAGTTTTCCGACATAACCATCTGTGCACATAATGCACGAGGTTACGATTGTACATTTTTATTACGGAGAATGTTGGAGAGAGAAATGAAACCTCGTGTCATCTTAGATGGTACCAAAATCATCAGCATGACATACCAAAATCTTCATTTTGTGGACAGTCTCAACTACGTTCAGACAAATCTTGCAGGCTTTTCGAAACTTTTCGGTTTGCCTGTTCAGAAAGGATATTATCCGCATTTGTGGAACACCTACAAGAACAGAAATTACATTGGACCGATGCCTCCTCCTTCTGCATACGGTTATGAATACATGAAAACAGTTGAAGATCAACACCGTTTCATGTCTTGGTATGACGTCGAATGCATGCGAAACATACCTTTCAACAACAGAAACCAACTTCTCCAATACTGCATCAAGGATGTTACCCTGTTGAGACAAGGATGTCTGAAGCTGAGACAGAATTTCCTAGACATATGCAAAATAGACATTTTCAAGGATTGCCTCACAATAGCATCTGCCTGTTCACTAATTTACAGACAAAAATTTATGCCTGCTAACACTATAGGAATAATTCCTAAAGGAGGTTACCATCATGCAGATCAGATGTCGAAGTTTGCATTGAAATGGCTGACCTACGTTGAAGAACAGAATGATGTAATACTTCTTCACGGCGGACGTACTCGTGAAAAATATGTCATAGGAGGACGTTACAGAGTGGACGGTTATCACGAGGAGACGAAAACAGTGTATGAGGCCCTGGGCTGTTACTGGCATGGTTGTCAACGTTGCATTTCCGTTAACAGGGATATGTATCCGAAAGATGACGATGAAACCGATCAGGATAGTAACAGTCAGAAACACAGTGACATGTTGAACACTGCAGCCTTCAGATACGAGACAACATGTCGTAAACTTGCGGCTTTACGTTCTGAAGGATACCATGTCGTCACTATGTGGGAATGCGATTTCAACAAAATATTGAAAGCAGATCCTGAACTGAATAGATATTTATCGACACATCCTATTGTTTGCTGCATTCCTTTGAATCCACGAGACGCCTTATATGGAGGAAGAGTTGAAACAGTCAGGACTTATTACAAGATCAAAGAAAACGAGAAATTGCAGTACAACGATTTTACAAGTTTGTACCCTTATGGGAACAAATACTGTGCCTATCCTGTCGGACATCCTACAATATTTCTAGGAAATTCTATTCCTCCGGTAAATGAGGTTTTGAACATGGAGGGACTCATAAAATGTACTATTCTGCCACCGAAAACCCTTTTACATCCTGTTTTACCTACAAAAATGCACGGAAAACTGATGTTTGTATTGTGCAAGGAATGTGCTTTTAGATTAAAATGTGAAGGTACATGCAGCCATTCCGATGATCAGCGTATACTTTCAGGAACTTGGGTCATAGCCGAGGTGCGTAAAGCTTGCAGTTTAGGCTACAAAGTACTGTCAGTGTCGGAAGTGTGGAAGTATGAAACATCGATGTACGACCCTGTCACAAAGACTGGAGGACTTTTTTCTGGTTATGTCAACACCTTCTTGAAAATAAAACAGGAAGCGAGCGGGTGGCCTTCATGGTGTCAGAACGACGAGGATAAGCAGAAATACCTACAGGAATATTTCGATAAGGAGGGTATTCTGTTGGAAGAAAACAGTATCGAAGTCAATCCCGGGAAACGTACTCTGGCTAAACTCTGCCTTAATTCTTTATGGGGCAAGTTCTGCTAACGGGACAATCTCTCCCAGACAACCATCATTAAGGAATCGAAGGATTTCCTCGATAAAATGACTGACCCAAATATCGTAATCGGAGGAGTCGTATTCATCAATCAGGACACCGTTTTAGTGAACTGGAAATATGTTGAAGAGGCAGTCAGTCAGAACAGGAAAGTAAACGTTCCTATCGCTGCCTTCACAACATGTCATGCTCGTCTGAAACTTTATGAACTTCTAGAAAAATTGGGTGACAGGGTATGTTATTGTGATACAGATTCAGTAATTTACATAGATAGTCCTGAAATGGAATACCATCCCCAGACAGGTGACGCACTAGGAGAACTCACCGATGAATTGGCAGATTTCGGCACCGATGCGGTTTGTGAACAGTTTGTTTCAACGGGACCGAAAAGTTACAGCATGAAAATAACAAAACCGTTCTCCGAAGCACAGTATATCTGTAAAGTGAAAGGGATTACATTGAATACCTCCACATCAGAATTGATTAATTTCGATACCATGTGCGACATGATAAACAATGAGAAACCTGAAGTTATGGTCGAAAATATTTTCAGAATCAGAAGAACAAAACAGTTCCAAGTCATCAGTACAAATGAAAAAAGCTGTTTCAGCCAGTATTGTTGAAACGACAATTCGACCATGAACATTTATCGTTTCCTTTCGGATACTGTGCAGACTAAAATATGTCTGTAACGGTCCAGAGTTCGAACCCTTCGGGGCTGATATAAAACGTGTTCGCAGACTGACAGACCTTCATTTTTCTTCAGAATATGTAAGACGTTTCTTCAGCATGATTCCTAAACTTTCTCATCCTTTCACCATGATGGTTTGCGGAGCATCAGGAAGCGGAAAAGCTACTTTTGTGACAAACATGGTCGATTCCATCGTTCATCTTGTAGAAGGATCCGTCAAGAAAATCATATGGTGTTACGATCAGGAGAACAGTATTCCACAAAGTCTTCGAGATGTGCAATATCATAAAGGTATCGTCGATTGGCAGTCGTGGAACGGAAAAACTCCTACACTCATAATCCTGGATGATCTTATGATGGTTGCACAAGGGGAAAATGTCGCCGACCTTTTCACAAAAGGCAGCCATCACAAAAACATTTCGGTGGTGTTCATAACACAGAATCTTTTCCACCAAGGAAAAAATTGCAGGGGCATTTCGTTGAACGTGAAGCACTTTGTTATTTTTAAAAATCCTCGAGATATGAACCAATTCACTGTTTTTGCAAGACAACTTCATCCTCACCGCATGAAGGAACTCGAAAAAGTATATATAGATGCTACCACGCAACCTTACAGTTATTTGTATATTGATCTCTCACAGTCAACACCGGATCCTTTACGTTATCAGACAGACGTTTTCAACCAGAATTACTCAACTGTATATCTTCCTCAGGAATGTTTAAAACATCGAGATGAGGAAAACGAGGAAGACACGTACCAACTCACGTTCTAACAGGAATAGACATTCCACTTCTTTCAAGAAACATTCACCTTTCTTGCACGTGTTGAAAAATTCGCCGCCCAAAATCCGTAAATCATTATTGAAAAGTGCTCCGAAAAAAACGATACGTTTCATCAGCGAATGCTGCCTGAACGTTTTAAAAGGAAACGTGAAAATTAAACCGTCCGCAAAACGTCGTCTGACACCTTACAAGTCGGTCATACGCAATCTAGTGAAACCGAAAGTGAACATCGAGAAACGCAGAAAGCTTCTTGTTCAGAAAGGAGGATTTCTACCTTTACTTCTAGGCTCCTTGTTATCGGGTCTTCTCGGTACTCTCATTCCTCATTGAGAAATGACATCTTCTTACAAAAAAATGATCGTCCTTTCACCGGAACAGTTAGCACGTATTCGTGGTTCCGAATTGTCTGTGACTCAAAAAGTATCCGTTCTAGATAAGAAGATGAATGATATTCTAAAAATGAAAAATATATCAGACGATCAAAAATGGCGTCTTTACAGAAAGGAACTGGACGAGTATTTATGGTTGAGTCGAAAATCCAAAGAACCATTACAGATTCCTATTGTTCAAGATAACGACGGTTCTTCTACTATTTCACCAGAATCGACGTATTTTCCTCAGAATCTGGCAGAGACATTACCCCGTAATACACGTCATCAGTTACAGAATATCATCAATGAGTACCAATCCACGGCACAACATTTGATAGACGAACGTCAGGAAAAAACACTTCCGGATCCGAAAACATTGAACTTCTCATCGTCGCCAACGGAAAGCCCTGGACCGTCTCATCGACAGAAGAAGAAGAAGAAGAAAGTGACCGTCCGTGTTTCCAGGAAAACTACACCTTTTCTGAGAACACCTGACGCTTACAAACTGGTTCCTCTGAGAAAAAGCCGTAGACAGAGAGATCGGTCATGGGAGTCTCTAAGTTGAAACACAATAAAATTCTCACCAAAATATATTACGATCCCCGACACCATGCTTCATTCTCATCTGTAGATCGTCTGTGGAAAGCGGTACGGGATAAAAATATATCCCGCGATACGGTGAAAAAATGGTTGATGCATCAGGAAACCTACACTCTCCACAAACCTGCGAGAAAAAGGTTTCCTCGAAATCATTACAATGTATGGAACATAGACATGCTTTGGGAAGCCGATCTCAACGACATGACATCGATACAAAAACATAACGACGGATACAAATATCTTCTGACAGTGATCGACGTATTTTCAAAATATGCCTTTGCATTACCGCTAAAAAATAAAACAAGCAATTCGGTAACCGAAGCTTTCAAAACTATTTTCGAAGAAAACACGGAAACCTGTTACACTACAGACCGACCAAGGAACGGAATTTACAAATTCTACATTCCAGAAATTTTTAAAAAATGAACATGTACAGTTCTCGACAGCAACAAATTATCCTGTGAAAGCGAGTGTAGTGGAACGTTTCAACAGAACATTAAAAGAACGGATGTGGAAATATTTCACCTCAAAACAGACAAGACGTTATGTAGATATTTTACCGCAACTTCTCGAAGGTTACAATACAGCAATCCACAGTTCCATAGGAATGGCCCCTCGAGATGTCAACGAAACAAACGTTTACATTGTGTGGAAACGTCTCAACAAACCTGACAAACATGTTTCACAACCGTCTTCAGATCTTAATGTAGGTGATATTGTACGAATTTCTGTCGTCAAAGGACATTTTGAGAAAGGATACGAACAAACGTGGTCACGAGAACTTTTCAAAATCCATTCCCTTGTTCAGCGAACACCCGTACCTGTATACATATTAGACGACTTAAGTGAAGAACCAGTAAAAGGTACATTTTACAAACATGAACTGCAGAAAGTTTATTCGGATCCTGACGAAGAGTATAAAATTGATAAAATTTTGAACACCCGGGGAAAAGGAAAAAATTTGGAATACCTGGTTCGTTGGCTCGGATATCCGCCTAGTTTCGATTCATGGATCAAGGCATCTTCCGTAAAACAGTTATCGGGAAAATAATTTCCAAAACATATTTATATCAAAATATAACGGTACTGCGATCCAGTGAGTCCTCTGTGTTCGGCGAGAATGGACGATAATTTCTACGTTTACCTCCATTCATCTGCATCAGAGGAATATTTTCCAGACAACACACTCACCCATTTCACCGTAAAACTTGCTAAACGGATCGATCTGTCTCCAGAATTGTGGGAAGTCGGATTGGCAGAACTACATTATTCAACTCTATACGACAATGTTTTGGAAACTGATTCTGGAATGTTAACTCTTCCTGTTCGGACATATGCAAGTGCTGAGGACCTGATCTCTACCATCATCGAATCTCTCCCCGACGACCTGGAAATAAGGAGATCCGTTCTCGAGAAATTCTGGCATTTTTTGACGGAACCGCAATGGGGAACATTTGGATCTACTGTCTGTGCGGATAACACACTCTATATTAGCGAACAACCATTTTATTTTCCTGCAGCAACATATACGATAGAGGATCTGGTTTATTTCCTGAAAACAGACCCTGCTAATGTAGCTGTTCCTACTCATCTCAGGTTTTTCTTCAAACAGGCCGTGTACAAACATCTATCCGTGATAGGGGTTCCGAAGCCTGAACCTGACGATGCTCCAACAAATACCGTTACACCCATAGACGAAACTGATGACTATGCTAAATTTCGATATGACATATTGAAATCTATTTATTCTACGCACGCAATGTCCAATAGCGTTGTGGATAAAAACCCATATATATTCATTTACTCCGATCTGGTGAAACAACAATTGGTCGGGGGAGAAATGGTACGTCTCTTGCGTCTTACACGAAAACAGTGTTCGGACACAAATACGTCTTGCACAGTACCCGTAGCGCATCAAACATTCGACCCGATTCATTACGTTCCTCTGGATAAAGCCTCTTTCGAAACAATAGAAATTGCGTTGTACGATAGAAAAGGAGATTTCTTACCTTTGAGAACTGGGTCCGTACCCACAATCGCTGTTTTACATTTTCGTAGAAAAAAGCAAAGTCCTTTTAAAAAACAGTAGACAGCTATTTCTCTCAGTCTTTGTCGAAAAGCGAATGAATCACCATGAATTCGCAGACCGAATATTATAGTAACCAAATCCGTGGAGGAATTGGTCCTATCTACCGTTCAACTAGAAATCAAAAAGGGAGAGGATTGGGGTCACTTTTCGCAGGACTGTTTAGAATGGTGAAACCTCTACTCTGGAGCGGTGCAAAGACGATCGGAAGAGAAGCTTTAAAAACAGGAGCTAACATTATCACCGACATTGCAACAACCCAACAAACTCCGAAAACTATTGTTCGTCAACGGGTACGTGAAGCAGGTCAAAATCTTCAAAGTAAAGCACAACGGAAAATCGACTCTCTGGTAGGTTCCGGTATAAGAAGAAAACCTGCAACAAGAATTGCTCAGTTGATGTTAAAACGTTCAGCCACCCGTATTAGAACATCTACGATCCGTAAAAAACGAGCATCCAAAAAACGAAGGAAAACATCCGCAAAATCTAGGAGAACACGTAAAAGAAAAATCAAACACAAGGTCTCAGGGACAGATATTTTTGGATAATGATGGAGGATAACATGTGCATGATCTCGCAGTTCGACCTCTTCCGGAAAAAACCTATTCAGCAAAATGTGGAAAAAACGTACACAGCCACCTACAAACCTATCGCTTCCATCGACAATCAGAATATAATTCAGTTTGTCATACCGGGGGCAGGAACTGATTTTCTCGATCTTTCATCTGCCTATCTCCGTCTGCAAACGCAAATGGTTAAACAGGATGGAAGTCCCATGAGTGCTTCCGAAACCGAAAATGCCCTCACAAAAAACTGCGGGGTCGTGAATTATCTTCTCCATTCACTCTTTTCCCAATGTACAGTGACTCTCAACGGCATTGCTGTAACAACCGCCGATAACAATTACGCATATAAAGCAATCTTCGAAGCAGCTATCAATTACGGAAGCGATGCCGCAAACACGCATCTCACGAATGCCCTATGGTATTTGGACACACCTGAACATCAAGATAAAATCACTGCCGACAACACAGGTTTCACCACCAGAAAAAATTTTTTCCAGTATGTTCCGACGACTGGAAATCCTACGGAAGTGACAGCCGTGGTCGACCTTATGGGAAAACTTCACATAGATTTCTTCCACCAATCTAAATACCTGCTCAACGGTGTTGAAGTACGCATCGATCTAGCTAGATCACGTGACGCTTTTTACATCTGGGGAGACCAGACATCACCTACAGTCAGAATAAAAATTTTAAAGGCTGTTCTCGAAATAAATCACATCATTCCTACTCCTACCACCAGTTTGGCCATAGACAGAGCACTCACTTACGCTCCTGCTCATTATCCGTTCACCAGAAGCGTCATCAAAGCTTATTCTTACGTCGCCGGAACGCAGCAGATTTCGATCGATAATGCTTTTCAAGGTCCTTTTCCGAATGTTGTTCTTTTTGCTATGGTATCCACCGCCAGCTTTCTCGGAGACAGTAAGAAAAATCCGTTCGACTTTAGAAGTTTTAACCTATCTTCTTTCCATCTTGTGAAAAATGGAGAACTCGTACCTTCCGAACCTTTACGAATCACCACAGGAGGAAACGGCGGATTGATAACACGTGCCTATCAAACTCTATTTTCCGGTACAGGCATTCACCACTCAAATTACGGACACCAGATCACACGGAAAATGTTCGAGAACGGATTCTTTTTTCTGATTTACGACATAACGCCAGACTCTTCAGGAAACTACACGCACACCAGTCTCCAGGAACAAGGCATCATCGGAGCCGAGATGCAGTTTTCTCCTCAGCTGTCAGAAAATATAACATGCCTTTTGTATGCTGAATTTGAATCTGCAGTAGATATACCTAAAGATAGAAGTGTCATCCTCCATCAGTGAGACCGAATTTTCCATAAATATGTCTGCCTGTGTTTCTGACTCACAGTGTTATCGAAACAGCTCCGATGTAAACATTATACTGCTTGTGATGGAAAAACCTACCAAAGTGATAACACGTACTATTAAGCATAGTAGTGTTTCTTCGAAAGTGACAACTTCAAAACCTGTGAACATACAATTGTTTCCCGAACTACTTGACAACAGCCCTGGAAGCATAGAAATGACCAAAGACAGACACATTATTATACATTATTGAAAACATAAGCAGCATGAACACGTCGCAGATCAGACAGATTCTATCTCGTAACTGTTCCACCAGAAACATTTTCTACGGTGTTTACCCGAGAGATCTTTTACCTCGGACGTTTCCTACCCCAGCCTTGATCATCGCAAACACTGACAAGTCCAACTCCCGGGGTACACACTGGGTAGCCTTCTATTTCGACAAAAACAATGTGGCCGAGTATTTCGATTCATACGGATTTCATCCTTTCTATCAAGAATTCGTAACTTTCCTGAATAGCCATTCCTCGGTCTGGACTTACAACAACATTCCTTTACAGGGGGTATTGGCCACAACATGCGGTCATTACTGTTGCGTGTATGCTTATTACAAAGCACGTCACGTTACAACCAAGGATTTCATCCACACATTTCCACCAGGTATCAGTAAAGATGGATATATCCTACACCGTTTTCGTCAGATCTTCAAATGTTTACCACATTCCAAGTGTTCCAGAGGGGAACAAACGTGTTGTTCTATCCACACGATCCAGGCTCGCGTCATGAAGAAATCTATTTAAAATGTGTGCTGCCGTATCTTTCTCTCAGTGCCATCGAGACAGTTCTAGTGAACACACCATGGAACCTACTGCGGCTTCTATAATGGAGAAACACGACAAACTTGTGACACGGATGACCCATAAGGATGATGTTTCCAAACGTAAACCTCGCAAACGTGTGCAACCTATTAAATTAGAAACCGTTACTATCAAGAACGAGGCGGCTGACGAGGGAATGGATGTGACTACGGACTGTGATTTCATAAAGAGACGTAGGGAAATTGGTTTTTCCACAGACAAAATCGAGTGTCCTAAACTACATGACGTAGATGCATGTTTAGATCTCTATCTTGCAAACACATATTTTCTGAACAAGGAAAAAAACAAGTACGTAGCCATAGGATTCGAAAAGGAATCCCCTTTCAATTTGGTGTGGGAGTTTTCGCAACAGGGGAGTTCACCCGTACGCATCGATTCTAAACAGATTAGAGAACTGTGTGCTTTAAAATCTGACTTACTGAATTACGTCGACACTGGTCGACGATTCAATTATTTGGTTACTGGAAATATCACCGTTAGTGGTGTAAATTTTTTCGGGAAACGTTGCATCTCGATGTATCAACATCATTCACCGGATGCTTTCATTTTCACAGCCTCTAAACTACATTTATTTATGTGTAATCTTTTCAGACCTCTGCAAAAATTAATGAACGAACGTTATCATAAATTACAACCCGAAATGGAGGCTTTTGTATATTGTATAAAAAAGAATATGGTTTCAGAATATGGTGGACACACATTGATATTGTAAATAACTTATGTTATGTATCTGATGCTGTAAAGTATCCATTGTAAATCTATTCCATATTGTAAATGAACCATTGTTATTTTTATGTATTGTAATTCAGTCTTTGTTATTTTATGTATTGTAATATAACCCTTCAGGTATTGTAAACCTTCTATATCATCAATTGTAAATAAAACATTTGTGTTATTCTATATCCATACTATCAATTATAAATAAAACATTTGTATATTTTGAACATTTCTTTTATTTATTACAATAAAAAGTGTACATTTTCCAGACATTTTCAACTGCACAGGTTTTTTCACCTTTACCATGTTCTTTACATTTTAAACTTTCTGAACTGTTTTTGACACTGCTTAACTTTGGACATTCAAGTTCTTCGATATTGCATACAGTCATCTTACCCTCACCTTTTTTCCCCACTAATGTTTTCACCCATTCCATTTTCTCCGTACCTTTAACATAAACTTGCTGATTCATAAGCACTAAATACAGAAGATCTTCTAATTTCTCGTACGGTAGCCATCCATCATTCCAATCGAGACCATGTTTGTTGGTACGGAGCCAGTAATTCACTCGGCGATACTTTTCACTCAACAAGTGTAAACCATATGGAGGTTTCACTAAACAGTCAAATGCACTGTCGAAAGGAAATTTTAAAATTCCTACTTCTTTACACACAAATTCTCCTTCGACTCCTCGAAAACCTTGAATGTCCAAAAAACAGGCATCCATTTTGTTCAACAGGTGAACACTGTCAATGTATCATCAATACTGCCCCGACATACCGCACACTTGTCCAATTGAGAGGCACAGAGACCACAGGCTACAAAATGTCGACACGGAAGAATTACCACACTGCAAGAGTTTTCAAAACATATTTTACAGAGTAGCACAGAATCCACACTCTGATTATCGGATGTTTTTTCAGTAGTTTCCACACTGTCGCAATATTTGCAACTTTCCGAATCACTGTGTAACGCTGCAACACTCTGTATGTAACTACAGGCTGGTATTGCCTGGTAATGTTCTAGAATCGGGCAATCTTCGGATGTCCAATCACACGCTCCGTACCCACAATGGAAACATATTACCCTATCACTGAATCCTGAATAATAAAAACCTGCAGTGACTAATTCTTCAGCAGTCTGACGTAATCCTATTGGCCACTTTCTGTAAGTCTTGTATCTCGCATTCACCGACATATAATCGGTGGTAAAAGGACCGCCTGCTATCAGACGAGTATGGTAAGTATACACTCTCATATGTCGAACAAAGAAAACTCGTCTGGCACTGTAGGTGACGGGGTCCTTGGTATCGGCGATAAAGGTTCAGCCAGAATATCCTCAGGATCGTCGGGGAACAGCCGTCTGCGAAAATCGAAACCTTCGGGAGGAACCACAGGGAAACAAGGATGACCTTCTAAGTTAAGTAACAATGGACGATCACAGCCAGAACACCACACGGAATTTCTGTCTGCCAACAAAGAAAGCCACTCTTTCACTCTCTTCTTCAAAGCTTCGCCCAACTCTTCCTTCCTGCGACGTAGTTCGCAGATACACCCGTGACTCGGAAATCCTGTTCTCTCGTCACCTCTTCTTTTCCTCTCTTCTATCTCCTTCAAAGTCTCGCAGCGACGGTGAATTCTTTTTCCTGATCCGTTGACCACGTGACATCCACACCAGGGAGATTCAGGTATCGCTACATACATAAACGGGAAATAACTCAGCAACCGATCCAGGGCCGTTCGATCGCTGTCCAGATCGCCGCAAGACCGAACAAGTTCCCAGAACTCTTCGTAGCTGATCTCGTAGAAATTCACACCATTATCAGACAAACGTGTACTGCTTACATCCATCCTCACATGACACTAAGATCCTCTTTCCTTTCTATTTATACCCTTTTCCCTCCTACGTCACCATTTCCGTTAAACAAACTTCAAACTACAAGGCTACGCCCAAAACATGTTCGGGCATGTTCACACAGAAAACCGTTACACCACCCAGAAATTGCAAATTCATCCAAACCTACGCCCAAAACATGTTCGGGCATGTTCTATTCAGACAGAAAACCGTTACACCCATTTCCAGGAATCTCAGACTCATCAACGGTCTCAAACGGGAAACGCCCCCCCCCAAAATAGCCACCCATCTCATCAACAACCGGAAACCCATATCAATCACTCATTAACAACACATCAACGCCATCTGTTTTCAAACACCGGAAACACGTACTCCAATTTATATATGACGTCACACGCCAAAATAGCGTAACAAAAACAAAATGGCGTCACAGAAATTAAAACAATTCCTAATAATTATATTTAAATTAATAATAATTTAATAATATAATCTGGTCACGTGACTTCCATTTTGTGACGTCACAGTCACGTGACTCCCAGAAATTGCAAATTCATCCAAACCTACGCCCAAAACATGTTCGGACATGTTCTATTCAGACAGAAAAACCGTTACACCCATTTCCAGGAATCTCAGACTTATCAACGGTCTCAAACGGGAAACGCCACCCAAAAATAGCCACCTAATCTCATCAACACCGGAAACCCTTATCAAGTCCTCATTAACAACAAAAAACACTTCCCGCCAAACTTATCAAACCCACCGAAAACGCCCCCCACTTATCAATCTCCTCATTAACAACAGGAAGTCCATATCATTAAGCCCCGCCCACTTTTTCCCAACAACCAATCAAAACGCTCAAAAACCCCACCCTTGCTTGCCCACACTGCTTGGTCATCAATTGATCTTTGATCGATCTTTTCCAATCAATTGATTTATCGGACTCTACGCGGGTGCATAACTACTGTAATGATAATTTAATAAAGTGATTGCGCGCGATTGAATCGCGTCTACAGGATCGCGGTAACCTCCACGATAACATCGCCGCCTTGGAATCAAGGTGTCCTGGGTTCGATACCCACTTTAATCTGTAGATCCAGTCCCGATTAGCCTATCTGTGCATGGACTTAAAACAAAAACATATAACTCTAGACGAACTTATATGTTTGCGGCATAGAAAAAACATTTTTCATAGCTTTTCCAATCCCACTCCTCTCAATCCGATAGTGTGAAGACCTTGAGTTTGTTTTGTTAAGAATAATATAAATATTGGAAATACTCTGTACCTGATTTTTATGAACATAGAATATCAAGATAGATTGAAATAAAGGAGATTTCACTATTTGCTCGAACCTATTAAAACACATTTTAAAGAAAGCTCAGAAAATGTGCAGTTATACAATGTAGAGACATCACTGAGTTTATATTTTACCAGGGGTCCTTAAAATCTTATTCGTGAGAAAAATGGCTTTAAAAGAATGTGATACGAATAATGTTCTTGAGTCTGTTTCAATTCGATCTGAGGTTTAGTTAACTCCCACAGAGTATTTAGGACCAATGAGTTTCATTATTATTAATCCACATAGCTTTAAGAATGTAGGATATTGTTTTTTAAATGTTTCTCACGTGTATTTTTATACATTTTTACAAAAACTTTTTTTTTCTAATTTCCAGATTTTTCCCTTGGAACATTTTCTTCATGTGTGGAGAAAACTTTTCCTGTTCATTAACAGCTTTAGCCGCCCTCCATGGAAGAGTGCTTAGTATGGCACGTTATGATGCCATGGGTTCTGGGTTCAAATCCCTGCCATCAACAATTTCATCATATCATCTCTCATCCTCATCGTTGCGATTAGCCCAAAGTGGCATAAAAGCGACGCTAAATATAAGAAAAATAAAACTTGAATTGCTGGTCAATTTCATACCTCAAATGTAGTGCACATTGTACTAGATTGCAATAAAGCTGGTGGCTCTTCTTTTAACTGATATTAAGTCCAAGGGGGCGCAAGGAGCAACTGCCCTATGAGCCAGTACTCTGCTATTTATAATCATGTTGAACATTTCTTTCTGCATTTCGTCTGTCCTTGTTGGTAGGATTAACGAGATTATGTCATAGGGTCATTCCTGACAATACAGACAGTCCCTGCTTTCAAGATGAAGAAAATATTATTGAAGGTTTTTGCTGGTCCCTTTACAGCTTTTGCACTGGGCAGGCCATAGCCAGGAACACTTTGGTAGCCTTTGAGAAACTTTCGAATTCAGATAATTGCCAGTTTATCTTCTGATCAGTAATTCCCATGTGCCTTTTCTTTCACGACTTGAAGATGACTGTGCCTACCCCAGTGACGAAGTGGTTAGCACATCGTGCTGCGATGCCAGCGGTCCTGGGTTCGAATTCTGGCCTGAGCAAGGATGTTTGTGAGTGTCCATTCATTAATTTCTTCACATCATCATTCATCCCCATCTTTGCAAATTAGCCAAAAGTGGAACAAGAAGCGAAATAAAATAAAGCAAAAATCAATTGAAGAGGACTGTTTCCATGTAAATTCACATAGGAATGTAAGTATTTTTATGTTAGGGTAACATATATATTTGTAGCTTATATTATTTGTTCATGATTGTGGGTCAAACAAAAATCACTTCCTACCATTTGAATACAATGTGTCACTGTTTCGTTTTGCAGGAATATCTAAGCAACAAAGCTTTTCATTGTATTTACCAGTGGCGTAGCGTCCTAATACGCCCATACGCCCGGCGTTCCCTGATTTAAAATTTTAAAAATGCGTAAATGCTGTAAATATAAAGTAAAACGTGACTAATTATATACATGTTTGAGCATAATGGCATTATAAATGCAGTGGCGTCGCGTGCTGTTCACATACGGGTGTTCACAATATTTTTTTTATACTGAATGGAGATTTACTCCTCTCCCTTGTAACTTCATCTTCAATTGAAAAAGTAGGAATAACAGTTCAACTTATTTTCAACTATTTCCCACAAAAATCACGCTATATTTGAAGTAATACATTTTTTTATTCAATTAACACCCTTTTAATTACGCAATTTACAATTAGTAATGGTTAGTGCAAACTAATTAGTATAACATGCAATCTCAGGTATGTACAATGCAAGACTACCATACTTCGCAATCTACTTTCTATTACACCGACCATATGTTAACCAACCACATTCATTCAGCATTGCAAGTACGTGCATCGTTAGCGGGACAGAGGGGAGGACGCGTCCAGTCCAGAAAAAAATATTTTGTATGTAAGATATTTGGGAATTATACAGAATGACCTCGCCCCGCCCACAATAACTCGGTTGGGATGCTTATGATCAATGTGACATTCCATATGTTCCTTCTTCCCTCGTGTTCATGTTCGTCCGGAAGGGGGGGGGCAAGGGGGGGCCGTGGCCTCCCCCTGGAAAACGAAAGTCAACCAAAAATTACATATTTCACACATATAATTTAATTTCAGCCACAATAATGTGTGTTACTTATTGCACGAACATGATAAATTCAAATTTAAGCAATGTTTTTTTGAAGGATGAACACTATTATTGGGGAAAATGTGCCATGTTGGCCCCCCTGAAAAAAAATACCTTCCTTGCCCCTCCCTGGAAAAAATCCTGCGGACGCCCATGCTCGTGTTTCGTATTTTCCCGCCTAGCATCATTTTGCCATGGTTCAGAGAGATTGATTTTTGACCATTTAATGCAAGGGTTCTCAAATTTCTTTGCTTCACGGGGCCCTTAGCGTTTCAAGATTTTTCCGCGGCGCCCAGAATGTAGCCCTCTCTAACACTTGCATCAGTCAGTTACTTGTAAGATTGCATGCCTTAAGTTAAAAATTAAACACGTATTTCAAATTCAGAAACATTTCATATGTAAAAATGTACTAAATAAGCACATATTTGAAACATCCATAGCACTGACTAACAATTCAGTGAAAATATTGGAACATTTCGCAGCGCCCCTGCGCCCCTCAGGATGCCGCGGCACACTCTTACTATTAACATATTTACCCGTCGTTGCCTTCTAATCGAGGGGTTCTCGGTTCGATACCCGTGGAGGAACTTAGTTATTCGAATCCCACTTAAAACACCAAAAAAATCAATCAAACATATTTACCATCCTTGATCTTATGCATTGCTATGT
The DNA here is from genome assembly GCF_977018435.1 of Lepisma saccharinum. NCBI lineage: Eukaryota > Metazoa > Arthropoda > Insecta > Zygentoma > Lepismatidae > Lepisma > Lepisma saccharinum. The sequence goes on along the minus strand of NC_139250.1, from coordinate 1,925,688 downwards.
GCAAATGGTAACAAACGCCCAGAATGTGTCCTTTGCCCATCCATGCTTCGAGTGAATTGTTCAATTACAAGAACTGTCCGATGAAAAAAGAATAACAATTCTCTTTTAGATATATTAAAATATTTTTTAAATGTATCTATTACAAACTTACTGACTTGTCCGAATAAGTGGCCAAAGAACACACTCTAAATATGCACTTTCAATTATACATTTGCACTTGAACTCCCTCCTGAAGGATAACCGGCCGAAGCCTATAATTGAGCTCTAGATATTACACAGAAAAAAATAAAATTCTCACTGTGGGTCGAGTAATTGAACGCCACACACCGACGCACAATGCACTTAATAATGATATCAAGAGAAACTAAATTCTACATTATGCTGGCACTTACCTTTATAGAGGATACAGTTCCTTTAGTAATTTCTGTTGCAACCACTGTGGTGAATTTTACTTGTATTCTACCTCTTGTACAATGTAGAGGTCCGGCTGGTGAGGGCCCATCCTTTTTACTTCAGTTCGTTCTGCTTCGCTCATTCGCGAAAATGGAGTTTCTTTCAAACTCCTAACAGTATTCATAGTGTACAAAACACAACACTTCACTACACACACACACACACGCACGCACGTCTGAAAGCCAATGCACATAAGGTCACCCAACCGCTTGCCAATAGATATCGAGCTCTCCAACAGTCGACACCACTCTAACCGCGTTTTGCCGGTTGCCGCCAAAGAGCATAGGCTTTTTTATTGCCCCGCAAAAGGAAGGGAACTTGACCTTTCCAAAATTAACGTGTCCCTTGCAGGTCTCCCACAGCAACAGTGTTGCCAACAACTGAAACGCAGAAGTTGCTAAATCTTCAACATGCGCTAAAAGTTGCTGAATCAAATTTACTGGTGAAAAATGCAAAATATATTTTTAAAAAGTGCTGTAAAGAACAACTTACATCAGGTTTATTCCAACCAATAAATTAAATTTCAATGTTTGTGCGTTTATATGTACATTAAAAAAAATACTTAATTTCAAATGAGAATTTATGCATATTTCATTTTAACTTTCTAACTTCAAGGAAGAAAATATTATGTGTAGCAAAAATGCATCTCTAGTATTCTGAAAGTTATATTTTGTTCTTCACAATAAGCATATTCCAATAACGTAGAGAATAGTAAAAATAATTTACTAACATCAATTAAATTTTTTTACGGTAACAGCTATTTAGGCCTAGGACTCCATACTATTCTGAGTATAGTTACCATAAAAATGCGCGTTCAATTGATGTAAATGTAGTCGGCACTTTCCTTTGCAATTTAATTCGGTGAGAGTTCTTCTTTTTTTTTTTGCATTAAAAACGTCGATTACTAAAAAAAAGTTGCACAGTCTGAATGGCCCTTAGCCGCACATGCGCAAATCATATAAACCTTGAAAGATATGTAACTCCTGCAGACTAGTTTCTAAAGAAAAGTCGCTCGTCACTATTCCGTGAACTTTAGCGCCCACTGGAATTTAAAATCCGCCAGGTTTAGCGACTTCACACTAAAGTTTGCAACTATGTAGTGCAGCCCGTCTCGAGTCCCCCTAGGCATGCCTTGTATATGCTGCACTCTGGTGCCGAATGCAAGAAGTATTGCCGCTTGAATCAGGGCTCCCAGCACCATATGTTCGCACAGACCAGTGAACACTTCAGCGGTATAGTGGCCAACAGCCCGTTAGCTGCCAGTTCACAACACACAACACAGCAATTGTGTTCATCGCAACCGTGCAACACAGGAGTCAGTGTTACCAACTATCTAAAAAAGTTATCAGACGTGAAAGACGTCAACTCCGAGTAAATTGTGTGTGTATATTCGAACATCAAAAAAGTATTTTTTTCAATTAAATATATGTGTGTGTGTGCATTTAATATGTACGTAATTTAAAACATATACATGAGTGTTCACGTGCTCATGCGAACATTATCACGCGACGCGCCTGTATAAATGCTATTTTTCGCGATCCGTCTACAACGCTCCACTAACAGCTCTCGTTGTAGCATTTCTCTAATGTCTGCTTGCCGGACGCCGGCTAAATTTGGCGTACAGGACCATGCCTGCCTGTAGGCAGAGAGAAGGAGGGTGGTGGCTTGGATCGCTACAGCACGGGCGAAATGCTCTCGCCATACGCGGGTGTACGGAGCACCTGATTGGTTCTAGGGGCCATGTGACCTTTCCTGCCTTCCGATTCAAGGCGCTGTACTCAGTGTTGCCACATGAAGGGAAATTTGTAGCTAATTATAAGGGAAAAGGGAAATTTGATGAAAAATAGCGAATTTTCAGGGAAATTTTAAGACAGATTCAACATTAATTATATTAAAGATTATAAGTGATTCCAGTTTTGAAAATGAGAACTTTTTTCTTTTATTTTGTCGTATACTTTGTTCTGAGAGGAAGGGTGGAATTTGGGTTGGTCCACATCTGGCTACCGTTTGGTTGCCGAAGGTCATTGACCATTCACCCTTATATCCCGGCTTTGGGAATGGGAGTCTGAGGGTATTGATTATGTAAGGCTTTCCGCGGTTCACTGAATTTTGCCTCAACGCTGCACGTGCAAACCATAAAGTTCTCTTTGTCGCAAACTATATTTACTTCAGTCTTCTTTGGACACTGGACGTACAGTTTAAAGTGGGATCCAAACCACTTTTGCCTCCACCGGGTAGCGAATCGGGGACCCCTTGATTACCACTGCGCCATCGGGGAGGTCCACTGGGTTATTCGTGTGCGAGTGTTTGGTGGAAGGGAAGGTTGTGTCTGTCTTGGACGATGGAAGAACAAGGGGAGCAAAGGAAACGATCTGCAGCTCCAGAATATATTAGAAAACGTCGTGGAGAATTATCGGAAGATGAGAAAACACCACGGAAACAAGTTAAAAATTTCCGTGCGGAGTGGCAAGAAGTGACTAATAATACCTCTCAGACTCAATGGATTAAATTTTAATAAAACACTTGCTGTGTTTTAGAAGTTCCACCTAATATGTGAAATTTACCAGAATGGAACATTTACTCAGGTATGTACAATATTTTTTTTGTTTATTCAGAAATAACCCCCATACACATGCGTCGAATTTAAAAATTTTGATGGGGAGGCTAAAATGTGATTTTCCACACAAACTCTTCATACTTAAAGGAAGTGACATTTCATCTACGCCTTACTAGACTAGCATTTTGTGTAGAATATTGTTAATTTTCTTCTGATGGTGTGATGAAGACAAGGGGCATTGGCCTCCCTATATCCAATCTCTGTTTGTGTGTTTGGCTTTTTACTAGAGAAAATCTTACTTAAAGTTGCCAACTTTAACGTAGTTTTAGCTTTCATCTCAAAACGAAAAAATGACTTGGTTTAGCAATAAAATCTAAATCTTCCAAAAAAAGACATTTAAAGTATTGATTTATTGATTTTATTGTTTATTAATTTGGTTTATTTTACTACACTTTTCTGCCACTTTTGGCAATTGCAAAGATGGGTATGAGTGATGATATGATGAAATTTATGAATGGACACTCACAAACAGCCATGCCCAGGCCGGGATTCGAACCGGGATCACTGGCATCGTAGCATTTAAAAGTTAAATTGTGTAACATTTCATACATACATACGAACATGGGTCAACGATAATATTTATTATTATTATTATTACTAATAATAATAATTAGTTAGTAGTTTTTAGTAGTTTAGTAGTTATTATTATTTATGATAATAATAATAATTTAGATGAAGGGAAAAAATGGGTGAAAAAGGGAAATTTTACCCCTTGCAAAGGGAAATTGTGCTTACAGATTGTGGCAACACTGGCTGTACTTCCGATGCCCGGTTTTTCGCGCTGGTGCCTCTGCTCGTGCTGTGTGATGCTACAATACGCAATATTGACTGACGTATCTTTAATGACCACTGCATCGTGTAATTTATCGCAAGAACAATGAAGTGTATTAAAAACTAAAAGAACAAGAAAGTTTTTGTCAAACAAGTAGTGTTGCCCATGAGACGAGACGGGACAGGCTTTTAAAAATTCGAGACGAGACGAGATTGATCATGTGTCCCGAGACAAACGAATATTTTCGAGACGAGACAGCATTTCACAGCATTTCCACGAGACGAGACAGGCCAAAGTCTCGTCTCGTGGGCAACACTACAAACAAGTTGATAAAGTCCTCGTGGAAGAAGTTCAGCCTGTAGCTGCTCTACCACCTAACCCACAAAACTATTTATTTAAAAAAATATTTTTTCGTTAGTATCTAACTGCCTAATATTGTGCCAGTGGAAATGTTTATAAAATGGTATAAAACACCAGTGCTCCAAGCATTTATTGCACACTGAGGCATCTTATTTTCTAGATAAAACAAGCATGGATCATGTTTTATCGGAACCCGGCTGACTTAATGTAATAAACACAATGAGATTGTGATTTTAAATAGACAATAAATATGTCGGCTAATTCCATAAGTAAACTGTTAAGCAAAAAAAAGGCATACCCTTCCTTCTAATTTGGCGTTCCCATCCGAAATGCTCATGCTACGCCACTGGTTGCTTACAAGATTTCATTATTGGGTATTTGCAATGGAAGCTAAGATTTAAAAAAACAAAAAAAAAAAAACAGGTAGTTTTATACACTATACAGTGGCTGTGGTAAGAGATGAAGACGTTTTCATGTTTGAAGAAGTTTTAATGTAAGTTATTCCACGGATGTGCCCCTGCCACAGTAACGTTATGCAGTCAGTGTAGAGCAGATAGCTGGTGGCGCAACATGTTTCCAAGTTGGAGCTGCGTTCCTGGCTGAAACTGTGAGGGTATGTATCACAAGGATGTACTACCAGGCAGTAGCGTACGCAGGATTTCGTCAAGGGGGGGGGGGTTATTTCTAAAACTTTCTCCAAATTCACATTACCTTTGATTTATTATACTTTAATTAAATAATAATCACAATTAATTAATAATACTTATAATTAATTAATTAGCTGAATTACTACTAATAATACTACTAATACCACTACTACTATTATGTAGTAGAGATCTACATAAATATACCATTTATGAAAACAATAGAAAGAAATTACTTTCTAATCATTCAATTTTTATCAAATCCTGGGGGCATTTTTTTGTTTTTGTTTTTGTTTTTTGTCTGGTCAACGAGGTGAGACATTTTAAGGGTGAAGAAAATCCATAAAACAAGAAAATATATTAAAATAAATTGAAATAATTAAAGTATGGAACTCATCCAAGAAGCTGCGGTGGTCTGGTCGGTAGAGCATCTGGCAATCACGCGGGAGATCCGGATTCGATTCCCGAAATTGGTTGGAATTTTTCCGGCTTCTTCCCCGCATAAATGTCCCCGATAATTCACATCTGGATTGTCTCACTGTTCTTACCAACAAAACATTTTCCAATAAGCTTATTTTCGTTTGAATAATTGTCTAGTCAACAAGGTGAGACATTTTAAAGAGAGACATTCAAACGTGCTGCGGTAAATAATACAATGGGAAGGCAGACTGGTGACTGTATTATTGTCTGCCTAGTCTTTGTCTATACATTAGCCTCTAACAACGAACCAAGAACTTTCTTTAGTTAATTCTCATTGTTGACACAAAAAAAATGCATGTTCGTTGAACACTGGCGTACGTAGAGGCATGGCCGATGGTTAGAGGCACATACTTTTGGTAAATAAAAAAGCAAAATTTCAGTATAAAAACAGAGTCAATTTCGGGTTCAAAAGCTGTAAATAAAATGAAATTTCGCTGTTATAGCGGTGAAAAAGCGGTATATAAAATTACATTTTGTTTTTAAAAATGTGAATGATTTAAAAACTGCACTATGACACAAAATAAACATATCCCTTCTAATAGCACATTAAATCATTACCAGAATATTAAGTTTATTCCTGTATAGAGGAGTCCATTTTTGCTTTTCAAATATTTACAGCAAAATTAATCAATTTTCCGTGAATTGCATAACACACAGGATACTTCAGACTTCAGAAAGTGTCGCGTCGGTATATAAATGGTAAATTTCGTGTTTAAGAGTCTATTTCGCATTTTGCAGTTCATTTCGCATCATTTCGTGACAAGACAGGGTAGAAAAATGCACCTCGCACCTTTCAGAAACCTTAAAATTTAACATTGCAATGTGTTATTTCAAATTTCGTTTTCTTTTTGTCAAAAACGAAATATGCATGCCTCTACCGATGATGCTACAGCCCCTACCAAAATTTTGAGAAAATCAGAATTTTCAAATAAAAATCCGTTAAGAACTTTAAAAAATCAAAATGTGTAAATGCGAAACCTCTTTTAAAGTGAGTCCCGATTACCATTTTTGTCTTTGAATACAATGTTAATAGACTGAAAAGCTCCAAAAATACGAAATATTTTATTATGCATCCTGCCCTCAAAAACGAAGCCATGTATTATCCACATTTACTATTCCGGCCCCTCCCCCCCAAAAAAAACTGCGTACGCCAGAGTATTGAATATTGTTGCAACTGAAATACAAAACATCTTATTTCTCTTTTAAATCATAGTTACCCTCATATTTCACTTTCAAGAACTTGTGCTTATTTTCAAGGCATCACTCTGAAAGACGCGTGTGCTCGGAATGCTGTGCTTTTCTCCATGCTACATGGAAATAATAATTCAAATTATTATTATTATTAGTGGTAGTAGTAGTAGTAGTAGTAGATGTAGTAATAGTATTGTCCCAGATCTTTGACTGTGGTAAATTGGCCATTTAAAATTTTTTCCACATCATTTTTCATAATATTTCACAAGCTCAAGGGGGGGTTTAAACCCCGTAACCCCCCCCCCCTTGCGTACGCCACTGCTACCAGGGACTAGTATGAAGAGGCCCGTGGAGCTGGTGCGTTGCAATACAGTGCAGTAAGGAGGTGGTCATCACATGCTGAGAGCACTATGACATGACCACACCAATGGCAGAGGGTCATGGGCAATGCTGAAGACTAATGAGACTGTAAAAGTGATTCTGAGCTACGTATTTCCTGTGCTTACATGCATCTTTGTGATCACTACACATGTATCTTATTGTAAAAATTATAAGATGGTAGCAACACAAATTCTTCCTTCACTTTAATTCCCTACTCATATTTTGTGGAGATCAGATTCCATTTAATCTTGTCAACTTAACGTAGTCCTCCTGTTGCTGGGTTCAAATTCTTTCAAATGTGCAACTTCCTTCCACACCTTCAATGTATCCTACGCATCTAATTCTTTGATTTGTTCATTTACTCTCCACACTCATTCTGGTGTTTCCTTTGGCTATATTTTCCCCTCAAACACCACCAACCTTGACTTATCAATTTTGCTTATTGCACATGTTTTACAACTATGCATATACAGTTGTTACATAGTGTAATTTTTGCTTGCTAATATTGATTTGCATGTGCAAGGTCTTATATTTAATTCTTATCCTCTTTTTTTTTTATTTCTCCACTCAACTCATTCTGTTTATCTCCTCCTCATTCTTTTCATATCCACATACCTATTTCTGTCTCTCCCATCCTTTCTCTTTTAGCCCACACCATAAATAGTCTAGTGGCATTTTGATCTTATTTCTGAGAGGATTTTTTTAAAAAAATATCATGTAGTAATAATAATAATAATAATAATATTGACTTTTTAAATGGAGAAGTACATGTTCATCAGAAATGCAAGTTCTCCTTCTTTCACTTCTTTTTAAACTACACGTTTCTCATAAGAATATATAATATAGTGTCTCACTATGTAGAAATGTTCTTATCAGCACAAATAGGTTTATGCATAAACTGGATTACTCTGAATCTAGTCTGTCTATTAACAATTCTATTAACATTTCAAATGTAAAACCTCCAAGGAATTTACTGGTTGAAGCAGCACAAATAATGCTATGCATGTCTTACACGAGAAATATTTAATATATATTAGTATGGCAGTTTATGTATAAACCTATTATAATGGATAATAACATTTCCAGATAGTGACACATTATATATTTTTTTTTATCTTGCAGTTCCTGGTAAGGTAAATAGAAGTTCCGAAATTCTTTTCTCTGTGCTCTCATGTAGCTCAGTCAGTAAAGGTGTTGTCCCAGAATGCCAGAGGTTCCAGGTTCAACTCCCGGAGCGGTTGGAGTTTTTGGTTGCTTCCAATACCTCACCTCTTCAAGCCAATCCTATACCCATTCCTTCTAAGTCCCTTTCAGGTTCTCTGATCAGTGCGGAAGCCAACCACCATTGCCTGTCCTAGGGGGCCGGCGGGAGGTGAAAGCAAGATCACCAAGTCCAAAGACCTATATACCTGCACCAAGCAAAGGGCTTGCGCCCAGGCCTCAAAAGGCAGGATGATCCCCCTTCACTGACTGAGCTACGAGAGAGCCATTTTGATTTATTTTTTTTCTCCTGGAGTTAGTTCAGAGCCTCGCCAATAGATGTCAGGCCATCTAGTGGTGAGGCTCTAAACTACGTGCTTCAAAGTTCTGTCCATAGATGGCAGCACCCATCTGTACAGCAGTGCCATCTAGTGGTTGGACTCTGAACTACAAGCTTCAAAATTCTGTCCATAGATGGCAGCACCTGCCTGTACACTTGAGCTAGTTCAGAGCCTCACCAATAGATGTCAGGCCATCTAGTGGTGAGGCTCTAAACTACGTGCTTCAAAGTTCTGTCCATAGATGGCAGCACCCATCTGTACAGCAGTGCCATCTAGTGGTTGGACTCTGAACTACAAGCTTCAAAATTCTGTCCATAGATGGCAGCACCTGCCTGTACACTTGAGTTAGTTCAGAGTCCCACCAATAGATGTCAGGTTGAGGCTCTGAATAACAAGCTTCAAAGTTTTTGTCAATAGATGGCAGCACATATCTTTACCCTAGAGTTAGTTCGGAGTCCCACCAATAAATGTCAGGTTGAGGCTCTGAATTACAAGCTTCAAAGCTCTGTCCATAGATGGCAGCACACATTTGCATGTACACTTGAGTTACTTCAGTCCCCCACCAATAGATGTCAGGCCATCTAGTGGTGAGGTTCTCAATTACAAGATTCACACTTGTCCATAGATGGCAGCACCTGTCGGTGCATTTAGGGATAGTTTAGTCCCACCAATAGATGTCAGGCCATCTAGTGATGAAATACTGAACTACTACTTAGTGTTGTTTATCTTGATACTATGTATAACAGAGTGCTTTCTATAGGTAACAAGACAGCACCTCTGTCCAGTTCTGCCATCTGGTGGCAGTCTTCTGAACCACATTATTAAAAAAAAAATGCAGTCCCATCTGTTGGCAGTAGGCTGAATTACAAGCTTCATAGACAATAGATTGAAGGACTAGGTTGTACAGCAATGCCAACTGGTGGTAGATTCCAGAACTACATCTTTTTGTCTATAAATTCATCTATTCAGATTCAAGTTTAAAAATAAGTGTAAATGCAATGTAAGATGTATACATTTATTTTCAAAATCTCCGGGAACAATACAAAACAACAAAAACATCCGAGAATCAAACCATCTTTGTTCTTATAAAGCAACAATTTTTTGGGCTGCAACACGCAAATATTTTTCTTATTCTCTACATATTATGTAGAGAGTAAGAAAAATATTTTTTTACATTTCAGTGTAACAAACAGCAAATTTACACATGGTTGCTTTTGAAGTGTGAACTTTATGAAGCACAAAAGTTATTTATATTCACAAGGAAGTATTGCTGAGAATAGCCAAATTTAAGCATAATGAAATCCACTTCATATTTTTTTTTTACATCTCTCCCCTTAAGTTTTTAAGTTGTAAACACTGATCAGAACTAACAAATTTACAGAAGCATGTTTACAAACTATCATTATATATTTTTTTATGTCATGCATCACAAACTATCATTGTTTTTACATGTGATGCTCCACTTTTACAAGTTATTGCAATAATAATAATGCAATTGATAATACTATTTATGTTACAGCTCACATTAAGAAGTCAAGAACAGTTGTAGGACAGCCTGGGAAAAATAAATGCATACTTTTGCTTTTTTCCTTCCCAACAGTAAATTGACATACATCAATACATAATTCTTTATCTTAAATACACACATTTAATAAAAATTATCCAAACAGTAACCAACAGAATGTAAATATTATTCAACATTACCCACAGCCTTACATTGAATGACTTTGTTATATTTCCCTTCTTTTACATCCAGTCATGCATAGAAACGTAGTTGCAAAGATATTGGCCACTTGAGAAATCCACTCCCATGGCTTTATTTTAATGGCTAAAAGTCAGGCTATAAAATTAAATCTACTCAATGGTCATTTTAGCACTCTAAAGTTTCTTAAGATTATTTGCAATAATTAATATGAAACTATGTCCAAGAACATACTATAACAAATGGCTTTAAAAATGCATTCTACACTTCAACATCTCTGGGTGATTGTTTTCCTTGTACATAGTCATTGTGCAATTTCTGTAAGACCGACTGCACAATGTAAGACCGACTGCACAAAGTAATGTATTTATTTTTAAAATTAACTGTTCCCATGTTACAGATTTCACTGAAAACTCTCATAGTAACCTACAATTTTTAAAGAATGTCATGGAATCTGCAATGTCCCCACAAATATATATTAATACTGATAATACATTTGTTAATCCTTGAATTGTTTGCAACACAAACAATGCGATGATTTGAATTTATATTACAGAACAAGTTTCATTGTAACATTAACACAATTAAGTCATATTTTATACATGAAAAAGTAAACAAACAACGAAGGGTCAGCCAGTAATAAGCCTTCAATCGATGCAACAATCACAGAAACAATAAAAAAAGATGCACCACACTCCTCTGACATACGCATGGTTAGTGTAGTAAAGGAAATAATGTATTATGGTCCCACCATTTTAAAATTACTTCCACCTTACAATTCTAAGGCTTATGACACTGGATGTCACTTGAGGTAAGGTGTTACGATGTTGTCGATGAACCACTGCTCCTCAAACTGCAGATGTTCTCCATTCACAGAGAGGAACTTCAATCGTCCGTCAGAGTCCAGCTGCCGCAAACCAAGACGGTCCTACAATAGAATATTTTGTAAGATTTTCAGCAAGCAAGGTTCACATACATACAACAATAATCGATACCTACAGATCTGATAAAATAAAAAAAGAGTTGCAAATATTCCACATAGAACCTGAATGGTTCAATTAATGTATGTAAGTAGGTGACTGCAATGGGTTATGCTTTAAAAAAAAAAAAGAAAACTGCATATTTAGACATTTACTTCACAGAATAAAGGCATATGAATTTTACCTTAATATGATAAAATTATTGGCTGTTTTTCCGGGTTTCTGCAATTTATACCCTAACTTTTCCAGGTTTTTCCAACCAAGAATCAAAATTTTCCAGACAAAGTCATTCGGGTAATTATTTCACACACACACACTTAGAATTCAGCTCAACTAAATTTTAGAATATTAACTTCACATAAAAAAGTAATGACAAGAAGGGAAACTCAACACTAATTGTCTGTTGGGTATGGGGAGGGAATCAAGTATGTGTCAGAGATGAACTTCAATGTGACGTGAAACTTCCCACATATTCACTAACATCTAACAAAAGAATTAAGTTTTCTAAAATTTCATAACAAATATCGTGCAACTACACCCAAAAAATTGCTAACACGTGCAGTAAATATCAATAACTTACTGTAGTAGATTTCTACATGATAAACAGTTCAAAACATGAGTCCTTTTCACATAGTTATTAATAGGGCCCGGGACTTTATGTCCTATAAAACTGTAAAAAATGTATGTAATTATGTCATAAAAATTTTAAAATATCAGAAACATACAAAATTATTCCAAGTAAAGCAAAAAATATGCATAACAGTACTTTCTAATTTTTCATTGTACAGGAAGCCAGTATCTTCCAGGGAAGATTGACTAGGGTGGGGTGGGGTGGGGTATTAAATGAAGTCAGAACTCAAACTTTAACCGAAGAATATAGTTGCTATCGTGATTTGAGCTTGTTGATAAATCTCTCAGTTTGTTAAATGTTGCCAGGTCCTGGTACATCAAGAGTAGTTTATCTGTCCATCTGGCACTAGTTGTCTATGACATCATAAATATTTGCCAAATTAAAAAATGAACAAACACAACATTTTAACTAAATACGAAAGAATTACAATGTAATGTCCAGGTCATTACACGATTATATGCAAGACAATTACAAAATTATACAGAAATATGTCTTATTATGAGAAAATTGGAAGAAATATGTTGTGGAAACTCGAAATTGGTAAAATATGTCAAAATATTCCCTATCAAGTTCATCTATTTCGGCTGATTTTCATCAGATATGTAAAAATCTCACCCCAGTGTTCAATCCGATGCCAAATAAAACATGTTAAAATATAAAGTCCCGGGCTGTAGTTATTAATATATTTAACAACTGCTAATACTCAGTACAGCAAATGGGAGCTAGTTTGTCCCCAATGAATTTAAATGTTATTTCTTGTCCTTGTTTTACATGTTTGTTAAAAAAAAAATACTTTTGCTGTGCTCCAACAAAAACAATGACTTTTTCAAAAAAATTAAATTCCTTGACTTTTCCAGAATTTCCAGGCTGATAGACACCGTGCTCTTACAGATAAGCCAGTACATTGATGGTGCTTATATCAGTTGATAACGATTAATCTGTCACTGAGTAGTAAGTGAAATGCCACACTGAGTCATTGAATTGGTGCACCAAGTGAATTCAACTAAAAAAAAAAAGCTCAAGACATTTCTACAATCCTATAATGTGTTGCTATTATGGCAAGGAATTCTTAAAATTTGACCTACTTCAAAATTAATTCCGATATGTAATAATGTGGAGGAAACTTCGGTAATTGCTTTATAACCTGCTTGCCTCGTCAGTATGACACTCCATTGAGAAGATATCCCTGATTGGTTGAGTACGTAAAATATGTGTAATCAACCAAAAAGCTCAATGGGTGTCTTACTACAATACACAGCAATACAGCTTTAACAAAAGAATGCCGATTGCTAAGTCTACTGTGATTAATGTCTATGAAGGGTCAAGGGTTCGATACCTGGTGGATGCACATAGTGATTCAGATCCCACTTTAAACTGTAGATCCAGTCCCGATTAGCCTTACTGTGCATAAAGTGGACTTAAAATACCAACTCAAATTTATATCTATGAATATTCAGTTTTGTAACAATTTAGTACAAAGATTGCATTTGTATACTCAACCATCTTGCAAGTAGACAGACAAATTATGAAGAAAATGTTATTTACATTCGTTGTTTAACAAATCTTAAGTAATCAAGTTATTCTCAATTTAAACCTCTTTACTAAGAACAACTGGTTCTATTTATCCAAGAATCCAGTTCCAAATCTTGAATAACTTGAATATTCTTTATATAAAAGACATTTTTTGTATTAAGATGTGGTTGACCTTCAAATGTTCGAAGTTGTTGATCAACTTCAAACAAGTTTAATTTGGATAAATATGTTCATTACACTAAGATAACATTTCAACATTGAACACCATCTGTGCTCATGTATGCTTATGGATAATACTTAGCTGCATGAAATCCAAAATGGCGATTTCTGGCTTCATTTGCAACACCACTAATACAGTTCATAAAAATGAAGAAATTGACAACTATAGCAGATCATTATGTTTTCTCAGATGTCATAAATACTTCTTCTTGACATAAAAATGTATTTTAGTACAGTAGCTGAAACTTTTCTACAATATTTCTTCCGTTTGAAGCCAAATAAGAAGCTTATAAAATGTCTATGTCCTGTTCAATCTTTCCATCAAGAAGCCAGTCCCCAATGTTACCAGCTCCTCACAGAACTTTACTAATAAGCACATAATAAAAATATTGATGTTCAAATGTTTTTCAGTGCTAAAGATTTAAACATTTTGTGGAAAGCAGCAACACTGAAACTGATTTAAATATGAGTATTGAAGTTACCTCATAATTTGCAACAAAATCAACAAATATATCACTAGATACAAGAACATTACAATTTCATGTATCATGCTATAAATTCCAAGAACAGTTGACTTTTTACATTCTGGGGAATTGTTATGAGCACAACCTGAATATTTGTATCTTTCTCCATTTACATACATTTTCCAATAAAATACTTTGTACATTTTCAATACCCATATATTTTTTTACCAAAACAATATAAATTGCTTTAAACAGACTGAAATTTGATATTTTAGGTAAAAAAGAATGGTATGCAATATTTCAACATTTTGCAATATAGACACAAATGTAGGGTTACCAGACGTCTGGATTTTCCCAGACATGTCCTACATTTTAGCCTTATGTCCGGCATCCGGGAGGAATTTGAAAAATATTATAAATGTCCTACATTTTGAGCATCAATCACATAATATTAATTAGGAAAATACGTAACAGAAAAAAATCATGCAAGTTACAAGACTGTGCTTCCAAACTCAATAGTAAAATTTATTTTGATTCAGTCATTGCCCAAAAAGAAAAAAAGTTTGTCCTGCTATTAAACAAACGGGAAAACGGAAGCAATTAATGAACAAAGTTTTGGGACCACTGTCTGATAACATCCCTGTTCAATGCCTGAGCAGAATTTCTTGCCTTAGGGTTTATACTGATGGAACAAGGTGTTGCCCATTCTTATTCAATATTCAATATAATTTGATTGTAAAGCAGGGGTATATAGAGTGAAGTTATTCAGGGTGTCTGCCAGTCATGGAAGTCAAGAAAAGTAAAGAAATCAACATGAAGTCAATTAAAAGACAATAAATTATTCTTATGGTCAAGAATTTTTGTTATCATGACTGATTGGGTGATTTAGTTTATTTTACTTCACTTTTTTCTGTCCCTTTGGCTAATCGCGAAGATGAGGATGAATGATGGTGGGATAAGATGGATGAAGGGACAATCACAAACATATAGGGACAACCGACACAAGCCCCACATAAGATTATACTGGCTGTGAGTCCAGACGCCAAAGCCTCGCTTGTCTGTCAAACACAATTCAGGATGCATAAATACGAGAAAGCGTATCTACTAACTTCCAATTTTACCTAAGTAGGGGTCGAATAAATAAACGTTAAGAAAAACTGAAAAAAAGGTCTACAAAAGTCCAGAAAAAGTCAAGAATTCTGGATGTGTTCTTTTGGTAGACACCCTGTTATTGAACTAAAACTACACAAGATGGAACTTCTGGAACCATTTTAAATTATGGTAATTGCTGAATATTTGTTTGCCATTGCAGGTCATAATTCAAATGTTGAGAGAGTACTTTCATTACCATCAGCACAACAGACTCACGAGAGAAATTATTTTTTCATAAAGTCTGTAAAATGTTTGGTATACTGATCCCTATAATTTCAGAGAGTTTGATGACTGTCCACTCTAACATAAATATAGTTTGGCTAAACCTGAAATTTTGATAAAAACTGTCTTCTCTGAGAAGTACCACTTACATCATGTAGTAAGAGGTGCACTGATTAGTTTGATTGCAAGTTTTGAAATTTTGCATTTAAAAATTCATTAACAATTCATTTTTTTGAAACTGAAAAGTGTCATTATTAAACTACTTTCTAACGTGTTCTATGTATTATTTATTGAGAATGTTTTGTGTCCTACATTTTGGGACAGCATGTCCTACATTTCCCTTACAGTGATCTGGTAACCCTACACAAATGTAATGGCAGCCATATTAGTCAGTGTAATATAATTATGCATATTAGCTCATAAATAAGATAGTCATGTACTGTGAAATTAAAAGACTGTAATTTGGGAATTTTTGGCCTAAAATAAAATCAATAGAAAACCTCCGAATTATAAGTTCCTTGTGAAATATTCATGTTTTAATATCTGCAAAAGTCTCAAATGTGACAGCAAGCTGTGTTGACTGTCAAACAAGCAGGCGTAGATAAATACAGAACACCTGGTCGCCATGGCACCTGAACATTTCCACCTGGCACCTGAATTTTCAAATTCAGTTGTAAATTTTTTTTGTTAATATTTCAAGTTTCTGTGCTAATAGTGGTTTGATGTACACATATACATTCGATGCATGGATGACTTTGATTGATTTGGTTTATTTAACTCTTTTCTGCCACTTTTGGTTAGTCGCAAAGATGAGGATGAGGGGTGACGAAACTGATGAAGGAAGACTTACAAAGAACACCCATACCCAGGACGGGATTCAAACCTGGGACCTCTGGTATTATAGCCGCCCACTGTGATAACCACTCCGTCATGGAAGCCTGGCTTGGATGACTTTAAGCTGCTGATAAATGCCATCTATTGGTGATAGAATAAACTGTTTTAACCAGTTCACCAGAAGTATGTTAGTCTTTACTGCCATCTACAGGAAAGTAAGGAAGCTACTTGCAAGTTGTTTTTACAAGTCAAACATTACAATGAATGCCTCCACTTCAGAGGTAGTTCTCACCAATGATAAAACTGACATTAAACTTTGAATAAACGTGAATTTGAAGTTTATTTTCTATTGCCTTTCTGCTCTTTAGGTGATAACATATGATAACATATGATGATAACATATAACTGATGAAAGAACACATACACATATGCATGCCCAGGCTGGGGCTTGCAGGAACGTGCAGTGGCGGCACTGTACTGTATGTCAAGCCCCTCCAATGTGGTGTTCAACCAAAGAGGCAAACTCAGTTTTGATTCCCAACACTTCAAGGCTTTCAAGAATAAATCAGTGGCGATACCAGCAAATATGACTGACTCCGTGCCAACGACTCTCTAAACCACTTGAAACTGCATGATGCTACAACTTAAGGGGGATTCTCAGCAACTTTAAAGTTTGGAAATGTTTCCAGTATGAAATCTTCATCATAAGGCTGGGCCAACCATTGCTTACCTCTGTGTAGATCTTGGACTCCTGCAGAGGGACGATTTCCACCGACTGCCCAGGAGCGTAGAACCCAAACCACTCGGACTCCCTCGGCTGAACCATGGTGTCATTGTTGAACATCACAAGCACAAAGTTCTTCAACTTCAATAGATTTGTAATGTACGTCTCATTGATTTCCTGTATGGAAGAGAGATTATTATTTGTTACATGATGAGCTTCTGGGTGCATGCGTCAATTGTGCGAAAAGAATTATTACTTTCACTTCAGACCCAAGAAATGTAATATAAGCTTAGTTGAGCACTCTCGTGTAAAATAAATACTTCTCCTGTATAAAGAAATTAGAATGTAGAAATGCTCATTAACGTCGTCGCAGAGCATGCTGTCGGATGGACTGCATCAGTGAAGGGAGATTTTAACGTGGGCGAGCACTGCTTGCATGCTTCTTCCCCCCTCACAATGCGTGAATATCGCATTGGCTGCATGCGGTAAGGTGACAGCTACAGAGAAGTGGTAGCAATTGATTTTTCTCCTTGGAGGTACAGTGCAATGCACATTTAGTTTAAAGTTTGGTTTATTTTTATTTCTCGGCCTCTTTCAAAGTTCCACATGACTTAGTACAGTATTTTCCCGAAATATTTAAAAAAATGACAGAAAATTAAACAAACTGTATGATACAGGACCTAATTAAAAAACCATTCAACTTTCGCTCTTTCTAGGAAAAACAAGAAATAGTTAAAAATGATAAGACCTTGCCCTTCTTTAACTGGCCTGTGTAGTAATCATAAGGATAAGAAACAGGAGTATGTAAGACATTTTCAAACTGCGCAATACAAGAAAACTAGCTGGTTAGCAGGTTGTGATGTTGCAGAGGTTGTTCTGTCGGCCTTGTCTATTGTTTGGTGTTGATAGAACAAGTGTGTGTGGACTAAGGATTGATTTAGCAATTTAAACGTAATATTGGTTTCTATTTCAAGACATGAAAAATCTCTCTGGTCATACTGTCAATCTCCAATGTAAATATAAACTGTTTATAAATATCAAGTGATTTTATGAAGACTTCCACATCAGACTTCAAACCTGGTGAGTTTTTAACTTTTATTATCCATATTTCATTACTTTATACGTTATGCAATATTTAGTAATGTTAATGTGCAAATCGTCAACTATTGATAACTTATAATGCTATCCCCCATTCCATAATATATGTGTTTTAAAAAAATTGTGTACAGCATGCTCTAAGAAAATACAGGATACGCCACTGATAAATGCCATTCACTTTGACATATGGAGTTGCCAGCCAAACAGGAAGAGGGAAAAATTTTGACAGGGCAACTTCTTGTTGTAACATATCTTTTTATCAAGTTTCACCAATTTTGCAACTTTTAACCATAAAATGATCTCGTAAGTTTTAATCTTGTTCAGCCCTCCTGAAGAAGTGATATGATGTAGTGAAAGGCTAGAGGTTAGTAATACACAGGTACGTGTCAAAATGATGGTCAGGTAATTGTGTAATATGGGGGGAAAAATATGATGCTATAAAAACGTGATTTGTGCAAGCAAATGTTATTTATTTAAATGTTCATAAATTAAATATGTATACATAGCACATGAAATCTGGGGTGCTAAATTTTTTAAAAACATTGGGTGGGCTCAAACACTTCAATTATAAGTTCACAAAAAATATCATGAATTCCCCTTCCATGTATAATACTATTAATGCCCAACAAAAATGCACACTAACATATTTTTTTAAAAAAACTGTTACAGTATTTACTGATTTCAACAAGCACTCCACCACAAATCACGTTAACAAATATAATAACAACGTATAGAACCTTACAGGTTCATAGGGGTTATGTTAGCTCACAAGCACTCGCTTATGCTGCATTCTTCATCTGAGGTGGTACCGAGATAAAACTTAACTTACACAGCCTTTTAAATGAATGGCATCTCTCACATTTTCAGGTTAAAATGAACTTAAGACTGCATCGGCTAGGTTAGGTTTGATAGAAAAGGATATTACCTGTCTCGTTCTCGAAGAGATGATCGATAATTCAAAAGTTGACTTTCATTCACACATTCATATTTCTCTTAAAACTGTCTCCCAAACTTCAACTCAACTGTCCTAACCTCTGTACTTCTCCCCCAGACAACTTTCAGACCTCTGTTCACTTTTCCAACTCCCACCGACCGTCCTGTTCAAGCATGCTCTCAACCCAGACTCCTCCTCCTTTTCCCCTTCTCACTGCACTTTACCTCTGCTGTAGCTGCCTTCTACAAGGCAAAGCGTAACTCAGAAATAAGAGGTACGCTACGGTGCCCTACTGGTCAAAAAAAAATCCTTTGAATTTTGAAAATTAAGATAAAGTGCAGTTTTGCCGATCCAGTCCCTCGGAAGGTCGATTTATTAGCAAAGAAATAAAACACTCCAATAAAACAAAATTACCAACACCGTATAAAATAAAATTAAAACTAAAAATTGAAAAATCATAAATTGCAATCAAAACAGAAGTCCAATGCCAAAGCTTGGTGGGTAAGGTATGAATGAAACGAAAGCATGCTTACTATAATTGCTTTTGCTGAGTGAAGCAAAACACAAAAGCAAGGCCTTCCTAGAAATGTTGATCAACACTGGCTACCAGCTGTGACATCAGCTCATGTAAAAGAATCTTGGAAGGTATGCCATGACAACAGAGAACAATGAACTGGCGCTTGTTTGGAGGCGCTACAGACCACTGAACCTTTGTCGTAGCACTGAAAGCCTAACCTGGCATTATAATGAAAGACAAAGGACTGAACACTAAGCACGTCAACGGTGAGCTTACACCATAAAATTCATATGAAAATATAGATACCAAAGCACACACATATCTTCGTCTTTTAATCTTACTCAGAGAATAACATACAGTAAAAACTGCATATCCCGGAACCTCTATAAGAAGTTTTTTGCTCGCAAGAAAACAATGCAATATTGTTGCCACTCGCTTATCGGTAACATTGTCGATATGAAAGAATGCACTACAGTACTCATAGCTGTTACGATTCAGTTTCTTTCTTTCATCTCTTAACCTCATTCTCCACCTTTCTTTGTCTATTTCTCCTCTGTTCTTTCGTCATCTTTCTACTTTTCTTGTTATCTCTCTTTGTTTCTTTCTTTTTCTTTACTTATCTCAATCTTTCTTCACCTCTCTTATTCCATCTTTCAATCTTTCACTTTCCCTCTACGCACATCGCACTATGACGCCAGCGATCCTGGATACATAAGTATGTACTGTATGTTCTTACAATACTGTAAAAAGTGTACCAACATGTTGTGTAGTTACATAATTGTAATCTCTGCTATGCTTATTGCGACTTTATCGCATTTTTATTCATGTACGTACATGCATTAGTACTCTACATTATAAGTAATGCGAAATGTAGAACTGTCTTTCCATTATTTCCTGCAGCGCTCTATACTGTATTTAAAGTCAACCCTGTATAAGAAGGAAAACTGTTAAGACGGAAAATTTTGCTCGGAACTATCATGTTCCGGGATAGACAGGTTTTACTGTATGTATATATGAAAGTAACACCATCCATTAATATGAATAAATATTAAAAATATATATTATAGAATATTGAATAATGCTAAAATGCATTATGTACTAAAAAAATACCCACAAAAATGTTTTCCAACACCGTCAATTAATATGAATAGATATTGAGTACACTCGTAATATGTGGAAAAAAACAACTTAGTCCACTATAAATACATAAGTGGTGGAATATTAAAATTGAATGTCCATTATATGTGTACATATATCTTGGGCAATAAAATAAAACAATAAAAATCACACAGTCCTTTCCATGCGACGCAAAAAGTTCCTTTGAAGAGTTCGTAAGATTTCGAGGTACGCTACGATAATAACAGCAACAACATTACAAATGATTTGGTGGGTTCGGGTCCCATGGGCTCACATAAGATGGCGCCACTGCATGAAATGGCAAAGCATTTTAATTTTAAGAACATGTAAGTTTCAAATTTCTTACAAATTTAACAATTTGACATATTTCTGTCATTTGTATGTATTATCTTATAAACATATTGTGATGTGCATATTACTCACAGCTAAAAAATGAAGAACTTTAAAAAAGATCTAAGATCAATTACTTAGATATGTGAGTACGATTGGTCGGTCAAAACAACATTTCAGAGGTCTAAACTGCCTCCTTCTTCAGGTTAATGCATATTTCTTAGGCACCAAACATGGTGTCACGTTAAAGTGTTAGTTTAACCTGTATCGTAATGCTGAGACATACAAGTGTTACTTTGTTGAAGGATCAAAGTGTATAACATCAAAATAAACCCAAGACTCTGAATTTCCTCAATCCAGTGAAACCTGATGCTAAAATAATAGGGAAATCTTAAATTAATTTCACCCAGCCTTACAACAACACTGCAATGCTGTGAATTACTTTTCACTCTGCATATAACACTCAATGGAAAGAAGACATGTGATTGGACCAGTTTGTCAATGCACACATTTTAAAATATATGTGACCAATCAAAAGCTCAAAGAGTGTCCTAGCCTGTAAGCAGTACAAGAGCTTAGGGAGAAGACACTTGTAATAACATTAATCATGATAAATATATTAATAACTCTACAGAAGTTTTACTAAAGAACACCAATTTTGCAAGTATAAACATTGAACATGAACTGTGCACCCGGATGCTTATGGATAATACTTAGATGTTTGTCTTCAAAGATGGCGATGTCAGGCTTCCTTTGCATCACTACTAACGCAGTACAAATGAAGGAATTGACAACTATAGCAGCTCATCATGCTTTATCTGTTGTCACAAGTTGTTGTTCTTGATGTAAAAATGTATTTTAATATTGTAGATCAAACCTTTCTACTATAATTCTGTAGTTTCAGCTAAATAAGGGGCCTACAAAATATCAAGGTTCTATTCTTTGCCACCATTCATCACTAACCAATTCAATGTTACCAGCTCCTCACAGATTATCACTAACAAGCATATCATAAAAACACTGACGTTCAATTGTTTTTAAATTTAAGCATGAAAATTTAGACATTTGGTGAAAAGCAATACTATTGAAAGTGGTTTAAATATAAGTATTGAAGTCAAAACATGTAATTATTAACACTGTCAATGAATATTTGAACCGATAAAAGAATATGAGAATTTCATGTATCATGATATAAATCCCAGTAACAGCTGCCTATTTACATACTGTGAAATGAGGACCTGAATATATGTATCTTAATTCTTTTAGTTGAAATATACAATTTCAATAAAATATTTTCTCCCTAAAACAATAAAAATGAACTTAAAAACATAGAAATTTGATATCTCAGTGGAAAAAAAGATATGTTATTTAAAATTTCAACATATATACTATACACCAAACTTGCCATGGTGTATCATAATTATGCAAATTAGATCTTAATAGGATCATTCATGTATTGTAACATTAAAAGATTGTAATTTGTTAACTTTTGGCCCAAAATAAAATTAGAAAATTTTCTGAGAAATCTACATATTTCAATGCTTGAAAATATTCCAACAGCATTAATAATAACCCACAGCGCTACAGCCCTTGAAGGGCCTTGGCTTACCTACTGACTGCTGGTCTCCCTCCCACACTGTTCATCCGTCACCTGTTATAGCGTGGAGGTCTCAGACCAGTATTGGGGCGACGGGTGATCAGCCCGACGAACCCCCAGCCGTTGTTGTAGGTCTTCTTGACCAGGTTACGCTCACTCATTCGGAGCTCCACAATTTCCTCACGATGGTGGGTTGCCACCGGCCCTATACGTAGGCCGAATAAATTCCGACCACAGCCGGATTCGAACCTACGCCGTCCCGCAGCGAACGATCTCAAGACGAGTGAACGCCTTAACCCGCTCGGCTACGGAGGAGGACATTCCAACAGCATTGGCAGGAGAAAACTGATGGTTCCTTCCTGCTTTCTGTTCCAAGCTTTGCAGAGGCAGTGTTGCAACATGAAGAGAACTCTCCCTTAGTGCAGGGAAATCTAGGTCCAATTTTGGGTAAAAATGAAAAATACTGAAATTGACAGAAATTTTGAAGTTGTTGGATTCTTGTATTTACTTGCATGCATGCATTGGCGTTTTATTTTTATTACACATAATTAATCTAAATGGGGCATCAAATGAATATATACAAAAAATAAGAACTTCTTTAGTAAACCAGGTCAAATTTTCAGAATATGACACTGTTGACAACATTATCGACCTGCTGCTGACAGTTGAGGACATTTATATTTCTTATCTTGGCTCCGGTACCCTTTTCTACACCCTCGATTTTTCGCACATTTCAAATATTCTCGTTACAAAAATTAGTTCTTCATAATAAACAATGTTTCTAAATAGAGCGGAAAGTAATTTTTTAGATCTACGTGATACGAAATTTACGTTTTTTATGAAATTAAAATTCCTTGCGTAACGTCAAAAAGGTTTTTCAGAACTTTCTGATGGTGAATGATGCATTCATGTCACAGGCGCAAGTCTGAAGATTTCGGATGATCGATTGATGTCACAGGCGCACATCTGATTTTCTTCTTTTTCTTCTTATGATTGACTTGTGCAATAGGAACATTTGCGATTGCGATATGATATTTGTGTGATATATTGGCAGATTGGACATTTCAGACATTGGATTTCATTTATGCGACTTCAGAAATTGGAAATAATATTTTCTTTTTGGCAACTGCATGCCGTAAAGGGGAGGGTTGTTTTTTTCTAAATGACTTGTGGGATGGGATAATTTGCGACTTCTAATTTTTATGATGGGAAGGGAGTGGAGGTTGGTATTCTGTGGAAAAGGACAACAAGGACTTTCAACGTAGGAGTTACTTCATTTTTGGAATTACAAATTGAACTTCGACCCACAATTCAAAACCTGGCCTTGGTAAAAAGAGGTAAGTTACCTTCTTTGGTTTAATTTTAGCCTTCATTTTTTGTATCTGCATGTGTCAATGCGGAAAACAGTGAGAAATAGTGTTTTGGGCAGGTGACTTCAGCCAATTTCTAACATGCCTTTAAAAGCGACTCTATAGATAAAGGCGGGGCCACGGTAGCAGTAGGGGGTGGTAAGTCAATTACCCCAGGGGCGGAGCCCAGAACCGGTGGGAAATTTGGACTCAACAATTTCAAACGACAAAATCGCAACTTTAAACGGCTGTACAGTCGTAAATACTTCTTTCCGCGCTCCATTTTTTTTTTAATTCACAAATAGGATCACATAATCTTCATAATGAATTTTTTTTTTTTTTTTTCAAAATTCGAGGGTGTAGAATAGGGTATCCGACCCACAACCTACCCTTTCGTTGTTGATATCTGCTAAGAAAATGCTCTTCTCTTTGTACTTTTCTTCAGCCAAGGGATCGTGCCAAAATTCCGCTTGCACCAGCGTATTCTGAATCCAGCTGAAAAGGAAATACTTCGTTGGAAAGGCCAGTACCATATACAGGGAGGTTATTTCAGTCGTTCACCGCCAGAGCGACGGCCGTTCCGCGGACTCTTCATGCAACAGGTCCCGGCAAATTGCGTTCAGGAAGTCCGTAACAGAAACCGCTTGTTTTGTAATGTTTCCACTTTTCACAATTACAGTTACAATTACAATTGAAATAAGCACGTACCTTGTCGCAAGGATGCTCGAAAAGGTGCCCTCCCAAATACAAATATTTCTGGCACCTTATTTCTGACAGAAAATCTTAGATTAGTCATCGCTACTTTATTCTCAGTTGTCGCGACAGCGCCTGCAGCTTATCGGGGGTTGGGTGAGTTGTCAGCCGCGAGAGGGTGCTTCATACTGCACGTGTCGGCAGTGATGCCAACCGTAGGGACATGTCCCTACGCATAGGGACTTTTCACTAAATTTCGCCCGCGTAGGAACGTAGGGACAGATTTTGCCAAATGAGGGAAAACGTAGGTACTTTTTTCAATCTTGGTAAATTACATTTTATGAATTAGTTTATCTGGATACTTTAGCGAGGAGGAGAAAAAAGAACTAACTAACAGATCTCCATCAGAATTTTGGAACATGTTATCGGTTACCAAAAACGTTCAAGGCAAGTTCCTTTTTGAAAACATTTCCACTCTCGCGAAAATAGTGCTAACATTGCCACATTCTAAAGCGGAAACGGAAAGAATATTTTCAATGTTAAGTGATACAAAAACAAAAAAGGGAAATAAAATGGGACCAAAATTGTTAAAGAATGCAGGAAATACAGCATCACCAACCAACATCTATCTCTTCACAGCAGCAGCATGTATGACTTCAAATAACATAATCAACAGTAAACGACTCAACGTTATTCATTAGGGTTGTGCGGGATCCTTTACTTTAAAAAGTCGTTAATTCTCGACGTTTTCTGCCTTGTAAGTTTCTGGAACTTATCGAAAGTTGTAAGTTTTTATTCTAGAAATGCAAAAACAATCACTTAAAGTGAAAATGACTTGTAAAATTCGAGATTTCCAGTGCTTCGGGAAATTTCGAACATTTCCCGTCCAGAAAATTTTCCGACTTGGTCGGGAAATTGCAAATTTTTCAGTCCCGAATGTCGGGATTTAAAAAAATTACCGTCCCGATCCCGTCCCGACCCAAAAAATTCTGTCCCGCACACCCCTATTATTCATTAAGGCAAGAATTTACAATACCGGACCCTTCTGTAATTTCTATGCTACGTCTTATACTCACGAAATAATTATTCGTGATTATTTATCTCAAGTTAACATGTTGGGGTGAGGGGGAAAAAATGTTCATTAACGTGTAGAAGTTGTAAAATAAGCTTTTCAATTCTCGCAATGATTCTCCGTATACAAGTATGGTAGCCATATTTGTTGATATGAACAAATTAAAATTAGTTACGCTGTCTACAGCGTTGCCACACTGTTGATTTCATACTTGGAGAGCATGGATCGTGTAAGAATGGCGGAAGAGAACAGTAAAAAAGTTGTTAATGTTGTACAGATTGTTAGGTGGAGTGTGCAGGAGGATGGCTGTGGGCTAATTAATAAACTTATGGATTTCAGTATATTGCCCAAAGAACGTGCTTACATGTGACAGCGACAATCACGATGTAGAAGAACTGATTTGATTACAGGTAAATTTGGCAACAGTACATCAATCATAAAATTGCAGGATACGAAAATGGCGTCTTCGATGATGAACGTGCTACGAAAATAATATTTTTTATCGGTTCGTAATCACAATTACCGCAAAACCATTCAGGAATAGCCCCACTGACCATTCTCGGTAAGTTTAGGTTAAGTTAGGTTAGGCAAACATAGTTAAAATTTGGGCTCGAAAAAAACATGCACGGGTAGCCCAACAAACCATTGACGGATAGCCCCACGAACCATTCAGGTACGGTTAGGTTAGGTTAGGATAGGCAAACATAGTTAAAATTTGGGGTCGTAGTAATATCAGGAAAGTATATTTCGTTTTTTAAGTATTGGAAACACAAAATCTTCCGGTAAATAATAAGCAATCGTGCCGATCGAGGACCACTCAATGTCACTTATTTTGCAATTTCTACACGTGACCCCCCAAATTTTAACTTCAAATTCGTGATTAGGAGGCCTCAATTAGTGAGTATGCGAAATATTACAAAAAATCGGGGAGAGGTCCTGTATTGTAAATTCGCTCCTTCATTAATTGTGGAAGCACCGAGCAGAAAGATTTGGTAAGTAAATGTGTATATTTTATCTTCTGTTTGCATGCTCATGAGGTGTTTTTTTTTTAGTCACTTTACTTGGCGTAGGGACATTTGGTCAGTTGTAGGGACATTTTGACTACGTCTGTAGGGACATTGCCGAAAAATGGTTAGCAACACTGTCGGCTACCAGACGTCAGTGTACGTTCATGTTCACTTCTGTTCATTTATCAGTACGCGTGATGCTTATACTGTGTTATTGTAATGTGCTTACTCGTGGCCAGTGCTTTATTGTGTGTTAATTGTTATTCATTCATTACTTATGTCGTTAAACAAATATAGTCTTGAACATAGAGTTTATATGTACGATAATTACGTGAAAACGAATTCTTGCAGAAAAGTGGTCAGGGATTACGATAGACAGGATCTCTTGAACCTAAGAAACGTGTTGTATTGCTGTTGAAGGAAGTCATTTTCAACATCTCTTATAACACAGGAGGTTAGTGATCATCATTATTATTACTTTTAAATATCATTTTACGCTCTCGGTTTGCTTTATGCGCCGGGATGCTGTCTTCCCTTTCTGTCAACTGAGGATAAAGTAGCGATGTCTAATCTAAGATTAGATGTCAGAAATAAGGTGCCGGAAATATTTGTATTTGGGAGGACACCTTTTCCTGCATCCGTGCGACAAGGTACGTGCTTATTTCAATTGTAATTGTAACTGTAATTGTGAAAAGTGGAAACATTACAAAACAAGCGGTTTCTGTTACGGACTTCCTGAACGCAATTTGCCGGGACCTGTTGCATGAAGAGTCCGCGGAACGGCCGTCACGCTGGCGGTGAACGACTGAAATAACCTCCCTGTACAAATATAACTACAAGGTGGCTAAATAGCAGCTTTAACCAGGCATAAAATTAAAATGTATGATGTAGGAAAATATGAAATCCAAGAATAAAAAAAATCAGGGATGCAATGCATATTCTGATTAGTAACATTCTCTGTGTTCAGCAATTTCTATTTGTAGTTTAAATTTTAAAATTTAACTGGTTATGATCCAATGAGAGAGATGAGTTGGGAGCTTCTTTCTGTGAAAGGCTAATCAGGACTGGATGTGCAGTTTAAAGTTGAATCCAAACAACTGTGCCTCCACTGGGTATCGAACCCAAGACCCCTCGATTACAAGGCGACAATGTTGTCACTAAGGCACTGGGGAGGCCCTCAATGAATCAGATGAGAGAACAAAAAAGAAGTGCCTATTTTTTTTTAATCAATGATACCTTAATATTTCATTTCCTCCACAATATAATAAAGCCAATTTCACCAACATAACTAGAGAGAAATAACAATCCCATCTTACCTGACGTAAGCTCCAATATTCAGAAGCTCACGCACGACATCGCACCACTTGTGTTCTGCAGAGTAGCAGTTGGGGAAGCCGTAAACACCTTGGTGCTGTCCTCCAATAGATACCAGGTTGAGCATTGGTGGGGACGGACATCTCTGTGCTATAGCTCTCCTACAGGCAAAGTAATGCATTCCATCAGTTTAATACACATGCGGGAATATCAGCCTGATACTTACTTACTCTCTCTCTCTCTCTCTCTCTCTCACTCACACACACACACACACACACAAACAAACAAACAAACAAACAAACAAACAAATATAGTACGATATAAATTGGCAGTGCTTTTTTGGCGGTACGCAACAATATGCCATACTTGCACTTTTTGTGATTCATTCGATTGATTTACTTTATTTTATTTCGCTTTTTCTGCCACTTTTGGCTATTCACGAAGATAAGGAGGGTTGAAGATATGATGAAATTGATGAAGGGACACTCGCAAAGAATACCCAGGCTGGGATTCAAATCTGGGTCTTCTGTTGTTGTAGCATGTTGTGCTCTGCCGAGGAATAAAGCTAATGACACTAAGTAAACTAAAGCCCCTAACACACGGAACTGGATATCTAGTAGGAATGCCCTAGTTGGCGCTAAACTAACTTGCTAGGTAGCAATAATGGCCGCCTGGCTGACTGCTTGACTGGTTTGGAGGAATAGGACATGTTCTAATTGCTACTTGATTTCCTTGACTGGATTCTGTGGGAACAGCCAATCAGAGCAAAGTTTTGCCATGTGAAGATAATCTGTGAGTGTGCAAAGGAGTGTTTTTGTCTGTGGTTTCTGAGTGTTACTCCAGTAATGTATAACGTATACAGCATGAAAGGCACATTGAGTTACACTATCTATGCTGAGTGCACGGTGTTTACATTTGAAACAACTAAAATAATCTTCTATACATGTACAGTAGGGTGTATTGAAAAAAACTTTTTTTCGAAATGTTAAGGTGGCTAGTGCGGAAAAGTGGCCATTTGTGACCAAAAACACGTCTGATTTTTTTCAGATTTTTTGGAGGTCGTTTAGGTGGCGCGCATCGACCTTGAAGTTTTGATAGTGATTTGGTTATGCAACACGCACAACAATTTCACAAAAATGTCACTATTTGGCTATTTCATCTGTTTTTTTTCTGCATTATGGTCGTTTATTGTTTTGTTTATGGCAAATATGTTACATTCGTGCCTTAGGGGTGGTTTCCTATGCTGTTTACGTATGCTTTTGGTCAAAAATTGTCAATTTGAGGCTAAAAACTCCATATTTTTCTATTGATTGTTTCCAATTGGTTTCGACTGTGTTTTATTCGAAGGTTTTCCGATATAAAAGACTAAATAAAATATTTTGGCTTTCTAATTGCTAACAGTTCCTCAATTACTGTCCAGCGCTTCGCTTATTTTCATAGCTTATTATGCTTTGAAAATAACCCAGAGCTCACCACGAGGAGGTGGCTGGACTGCGAGCTCCACCCACCCAAATGATGTTGGCAAACATAATTTTACTAAGGGGCAGGCCAAGATTTTCTTCTAGTTTTCTCCTTGAACTTTATAGTCACTTTTTGTTCGAAATGTCGGCATATGTTCTCTAGATTCCAATTTCGCTTTGATGTAGCCATCACGTGCGCTGGCACCGACAACGGAAGAAGCAGCCTCTGTGATAATTTTCACAAGTCGCTCCACTCCTTATGTGTGGCGGGGGATGTCTTGAATTTCTGCTATATTTTTGTTTTTATTGTAGTCACCTACTTCTTCATTTGTAATATTATTGGCCAACGTAGGCTCGTGGAGGGAGCATGAAGCCCAATCAACCATGTCATAGTATCGGTCTGCATTAAAATTGATGGTTGGTAAAACAAAAGTACGAATTCTTTTGCCTTTTTTTCAATCCTCTTGCTTTCTTAATTCTTTGCCAACCAAAACTTCTTATTTCTGGGATTTTGGTCGGTTATTAAAGCGAGCAGGAGATTTTCAGGATGGGCCAAGAATGCTTTTTGTTGAATGATCCTATTAATCAGATCTCTCAAGTGGTGTGGGAGAAATCGGGACAAGTGGATCAAATTCCAGAGGTGTCGGGCTCCGTCAGTTATCGATGGTTCCTTATTGATCCCAAAGCACACCGGTGCATACACCTTCATTATGTAGTATGTGGAATTTGATCTACTTGTCCCGATTTCTCCCACACCACTTGAGAGATCTGATTAATAGGATCATTCAACAAAAAGCATTCTTGGCCCATGCTCCCTCCACGAGCCTACGTTGGCCAATAATATTACAAACGATACACCCTAATGTACAGTAAACATTGTAAAGTATGTATTTAAACAGCGCCATTGTTTTGTACCTAATAACGTTTTATACGAAACGTTATTCCTCTCGGTTGAATAGTTATCGGCTTTTATAAATGTGAAGTGATACATTGTTTACATCTCACGTGGCCGCCATTACAACTTCCCTCGTACGGGAACAAAAGTCTATCGACAAGTACGCTGATAAGTATCGTGCGAGGCGAAAACTAGCAAATTGGTAGCCAGTCCAGCACTAACTAGGGCATATGTATGGGAAATCCTGTTCCGTGTGATGCAGGCTTAAGCTAAACTATGAAAGTAACAAAACAAACACGTGTGTAACTACATAGATGCATGATCATTAATGAACATATAATCATATTATTTTGGGTTTTTCACAAATGAACCGAGTAACAATAACAATGAAAGAGAACAGGAACCTTTCTTCACAGAAAAAAAAAGCACAGTAATAATGAAATGTCTATGTACATCACAATTACATGACAGAAATCCAGCTCCATTGTATTTGTATAGTGATGTGAATTTTACAGTACAGTAAATACAGGCAAATTAACTCATTTGTACAGCTATAAATAAAACTCCAATGATATTTTAAATATTATATGGCTGTGATGTATTCCTATTCTTATTTTATGTCACCCTTTGCCTCTTTGCTAACTGCAATGAATTTGAATAAATTTCAGCCACAGGCTGAACCTCGCCCTTTAATAAAGAAAATTTGAAAACGCACACACACAAAGAAACACACATGTGCAAACCAGGACTCAGAACTGAACACTTCGGAGGCAAGATTGTGGGTCAATCATTACATACACTCAGCCACAGAGGCAGGTAATTTCAGAACCAGAATTGTTTCTCTGTCTCCTTTTATAAATATAATCATAATTTTACTAATAAACTACCATCATCATGAAGATTAACAGGTTATGAACATTGTTCAATGTTTTATTCACCTCAAGTAGGAGGAGGAATATCCTCACGTTAGTCAGCTAAGGTACAGCCACATGGACATGATGTTCCCACCATCATTGCGTTCATCCAGTTATCCAATGGCTGACAGACATGTGAGTATTCCATCTACCTTTATTACATGCACCTTCACGATCACAAGAATTTTGCGCAATGTTAATATTTTAATGTGTGTTATTGTACTTAACTAAAGCTGTCATTATTATGAGGGGAAGTCAATATATGTCGCAAAATGAAATATCTTCGAATTGCTGCAATATGAAATTGTTTTATGAATATCAGTCTTTGCACTGTTCCTTTCCACAAGTGTCTGTGTAGGTGGCAGCACCACCATGTATCGTATACGGCACTAGTAGTCACATTCTCGTGTGGCGGTGAATCATTTGAGTGCCAAGTGGGCAAGATGGCACTCGAATGATGGTAAGGTCAGCACGGAAGGTGATGGTCACAGTGTTTTGGGACAGTAAAGGCATCCTACTCGTGGAATTTCTGCCCCAGGGTCACACTGTCACTGCAGCCACGTATTGCAGAACACTGACAAAGTTACAGTCAGCCATTCGCAGGAAATGTCCAGGTGCTTTGAGAGATGGGCGTTCTTCTGTTGAATGACAACGCTCGTCCACACAGTGCCAATAGCACAGTGGCTCCCATATGGTCCCTAGATTGGGAACGACTGGAACATCCAGCCTACAGTCCAGATTTGGCACCATCCGACTTTCATCTCTTTGGCCCACTGAAGAATCACCTGGGTGGTCACCGGTTCCAGGATATGGAGCTACGACACCAACCACAAACCTTTGTCGCTGCTGGCTTTGAGGGAATCGTGAAACGCTGGGACAAGTGCCTAAATGTTCATGGAGATTTCATTGAAAAATAAACCACATTTCATCAGGTAACTATTTCAACTTTTCTTTCTATTCCATTTTGCGACTTATATATTTACTTACCCTCGTAATTCAGGTTGCACATAAAACTCATGAAAACTGTTTTGCAACTTACAGAAACTGTCCTCCTTGCGAGAATCCAATGGCGTTGTACCCATTCGTCAAGTTTCCATCGTTCGCCAGCTGCTGACAAACCTCCTCAATCTGAGTGTTGACGTTCAGGAAAAAGCTATTCTCCATGTCCTGCAAGGATGGAAGTGAGGCACTTGTAAGAGCTGAGGGTTCACATGCAAGCATTCAATTGTCAAGTCTTTTCCTTTTTTGTCCGGTGTCTCATGCACACCACATTAACCTTTCATCACCTGTACATCCTCACCAGATAGTGTGAACTCCGCAACATGTTGCTATTCTACATTTAATTCCTTTGTATTTTTGGGTACAAAATAGCTTATGTAACGGTGCTAGAAATTCATACTGTACAACCTATCCTCAGTATTCACAGTGAGTGGTGAAAACAAAACTCCATCAAATTTGTACATTTCATTTTTTGTCACCATGAAGAAGAAAAAGGTAACCACAAGGTACCTACAATTTTATAAAAAACAAAATTCCCTGATCTTTCCAGACCATGAACCAATATTTTCCCAACAAAGTAATTTGGACAATTAATGTATTTAAACATGTGTGACAAGTAGAGTGCTGTAATGAGCTTTTTTGCTCAAGCAGCAAGTAGTTTGCATGGGCAACACTAGATGGCAAGCAGAATTGTTAGGTTTTACGCTTGAGCGAAAAATGCTCGAACGGGTGGAATAAATTCAAACTCTCGAACCCTGTTAGTACACTTATTTCCATCATTTGTCTATGGTAAATGGATAAAACTATGGATCATGAAGTAAAAGATGAAGTGAAATTGAAAAATAAGTCATCTCCATGTTAAAATACAGTTTTGTATATCTCACCAAGTATGCGAAAATGAAATAGATGATTATGGGCTGAAACTACCAAGGCTGACATTTTATGTTTCTACGATTATTGTCACATTAAAATGATGTTCGACTGAATGTTATAACTGGATTTTATTATTTCGCAGAATATGATTATCCTTTTTGGTAAGTGAACAATGATGTTGCAACTGGATTTTATTATTTTGCAGAATATGATTATCCTTTTCGCTAAGTGGACAATGATGTTGTAACTGGATTTTATTATTTCGCAGAATATGATTATCCTTTTCGGTAAGTGAACAATTGTTGCAATGTGATACGATATTTGTAATTGCTTAGGCAGCGTTTTCAGCATGTGTATCCATTTTCCATTTCGAGCTGTAGATATTGCATACTTTCGTACATATATTGTACTTGAGCCTTACATAATAATATACAGTTTGGTTTGAGTTGGTGTTTTAAGTCCACTTTATGCACAGTAAGGCTAATCGGGACTGGACCTACAGTTTAAAGTGGGATCCGAACCACTTGTGCCTCCACCGGGTATCGAACCCGGGACCCCTCGATTACAAGGTAATGACGCTACCACTGCACCATAGGGGAGGCCCAATAATATACGGAATTATTATTTACAATTGTAATTGCATAGAGTGGTTTCCTTCCATGTTGGTGTTTTATGTTGACAGTGCTGCTTGTTAGGATCTGAAACGCGGGACGTTGTCAATTATTCAACTACAATTGCTGTACGATCAAGCGTGGGAGATTCGATCCAGTATTTTTGAACGAAAGTGGTCCAATGCAGTACTCTAGTGAGAAGGTTTATTTCAGCTAAACACCACACTTAAAATTCTACTTAACCAAGTTATTACAATATTAACTTCACACATGAACAGTAATAATGGGAAGGGAAACTGAATAAAAACTGACTGTTAAATTGTGGGGTATCAAGGGAGAGCTTTTATGTAATACTTGCCACTTGTTACTAATGGGCAACAGAGAATTCTTTTTAAAAGAAAACTAATAACAATTATAGGATAATTAATACTTTATTATAGTAAAATTTAGTAATATCTGTATTAATCCTAATATCTACCAAACAAAACCCAATATGGCAGCAACACGGTAGTAAATTTCAACAGCCAATTACTGAAGGAGATTTCTACATGAAAACAGTACAAAATATGGCACCTTATCCTAGAATATTTAACATAAATTTTTTACTGTAACTACGGATATTACTTAATAAATTTCATTTAAAATTTCTTCCTTGTCCCATTTTTTTTCTCTCTCAAGAACCTACGTTTAATGCACTACAAGTAGAAAGTTGACTTTTTCCAGAAAAAGTAAATTCCCTGACTGTTCCAAGATTTCCAGACTCGTAGACACCCTGCAAACATTATCAGCACCCATGCAATAAAAACAGACGCGTACTGCTACTTACCTCGACAATTCCACTGCCTATCCTGAGGGAATTCACATAAATTCCCGGAACCTGCTCCTCTATCATTGACTTGATTCTTCCCATGCTGAATGGGTTGCAGCAGCTGTCCCCTAAGATTACAAATATAAGATTACAAATATCAAGTTCCATAAGAAGTGTTTAATGTGCGTGTGTACAGTCAGTGAAATAATTTGAACCCTTCAAAGGATTTATTCGTTCCTGTTCCAATTAATTTAATCTAATATTAACATTATACAGGGCAAAGTTTTTTACATAAATCAAATTCTAAATCATGATTACTTCATTCCCAAAACCTGCATAGGTTAGGCAGGTCAGGTTCATATCTTAATATGTTTAAGCTTTGTGCTTGTTCACGGTGCTACTACTTATACACTTTGGGTGGGTTAGAATTGTCATCTTGCTTGCTTTAGCATTCCTCACATAAGAAAATCTTCCACATAGATCAACTAAATTTGTGGTGACTTTTTAAATATATTTTCAAACTTAAATTTCTCAAAAATTATTAAAAACTCTGTCACTTCCAAATATGTAAATTAGTTCTTTAAAATGTATTACGGAATAGTGTTTGCAAAGGGTGTCTGTCTACAATATATGAATGTTACACATTTGGCAGAACAAGAAGAGTATGAAATCAATTCTGATTCTCAGTAATGTATGGGTGATTTAAGCACAGAAGATATTTTTTCCCAGAGCACAAATCTAGGTTGGTAAGAGTATTTTTTAGCGTTAAATAATACTGTTTACATATAGAGAGAAGGAAAAAAAAGTGTATAAACACTAATGCAACTAGTTGATTACATGGCGAATGATGACTGAGACCTTTTTTTCTTTATTCATATAAGGTCACAATATATGCTTCATATAAGTAGTCACATCTCCATTTCCCATTAAAATGGAAAGATATCCTGTCAATGGATGATATTCAATTTGACATCAGCGGTGCAGAGCATAATGGGAAATCTGGCCAAAGAAACACAAAGTCCAGCAAGCAACCGCAAAAACAAATGCTGCATGCATGAAAACAAGCAGCATTGAACATTTTTGGTTGAAGTGGGGACTTCAAATGAAGTTTTCTTTTGTTCAATCTCTTTGTGTGTGTGATGCTGTTTATATAATATTTGAAGATCATGCCATCAAGCAGGTTTGTTGTTGGTTAGGATGGCATGATTCTCTCATTCCAAGATGAAATATTATTGTATTGTATTTCAAAGGGAAGTACTGTTTTTATTTTTATGACTAGTTTTATAAGAATTTGATGCTACTCTTTCCATCCTTATAATTTGTAACGCATGTGGTTGCTATACAATCACATGACTAGTTTAGAACAAGTTATCCTGAAAGTATAGCCTCAAATAATATTCATGTTAATCTTTATCAATCGGTGCATACATTCACGCTATGCATATATTCACATACAGTTTTCATGTATTTCCCATACCTCTCTCATTCCATTAGAAAAAAGTGGAATGATTTCATTTCTCGACAAGTACATAATTTTGCACTTCACAAACGTATCATAATCAAAATCTCTATTGATCCGTTGACCCATTATTTCACGGATGCGGACATCTTGTACCTCTGATCATTTTCATGTGGCAAAGTTTGTTTAAAATTCACTTTATTCTCAGATGGACAAATAGGAACTAGGCCTGTTGTAAAAATTGTGCCTCCACCGAGAATGGAAAGCTGGACCTCTTGATCACAAGATCACAGCATAGCCACTATGCTATTGGAGAAGCCACATTTTTAGGTGAAACTACGAGGTTGCATATATTCATTAACCCTCCGTCATCCGCATCCTCATAGCAACACAAATATCCCGCTTGCGGCACTCGGTGCCGCCTCATAAAAACCAACGTTATTTACGTGAATTATTGATGCAAATAGAGGTTGAATTACATTAGCACTTACTGGAAATCAGGGGAAATATACATGAACGCAAACATGTCCATTTCGGACATTTCTATTAGCTATTAGAAGACAAGTAAACAAAAAAGACAGTCTCTCGTACAATTACAAGCTTAGACTCTTGAAGCAAATGCATCAAAATATTATTCTAAAAGTAATTAAAACTTTTCCATATAATGAAGGCACTAAAAATTGAACTCACCATTCACAAAAATATCAAAGCATTTTCCAAAAATTTTCAACGTATTTTTCAAAACAAATTGAAATCATAAAACTTATATGGGATTAGAAAGGAACTATTTGTTCCAAAATTCTCTCTCAAAATCTCTCTCCGACTCCAGAAAAAACAATCGAATGTAGAAAACACACCTCGAAGAAACTTACAAAATATCTTTAAAATCTCAATTTGTATCTTGTACTCTTACGAGGTATACGTAAGAAAAGACATACTGACTCAAATATAAGGATCCGAATGTTGTCACTTTTCAATATCATTATTTTGATAACTCCAACGGTTTCTGCATACAAATAATTTGCATTCCGAACAGCGTACAGTGGTTTTATTCTTCTTATTTCCGCCAAATTCATTTTTCATGCCAAATACCTACTATCGTGTTCATCACGTGTGCAAACATTGTGCATGGGTAGCTGACGGATAGCCCCACGAACCATTTCCGAGAAGGTTAGGTTAGGTGGTAACGGTTCAGATTGTTTTATGATTCCTCATAGCACAAAGACTAATTATTGTAGAATTTTGGGTATCATTGTCACACGAAATTTGAACCTTATTTAAAGTCATGAGGGCCCAAGTTTCTTTTGTTTTATTGCAATTTCATCATGCTACGAATGCAATTTTTACATGGTTCAGAGCGATTTTACAATACCGGGAATTTCTCCATTTTGTTTGAAATTCGGCATATTCACTAAATTAGGGCTCCTAATCACGAATCTGAAGTTAAAATTTGGCGCTCACGTGTCAAACTTGCAAAATACGAGGGTCAGTCATCGCAACCGACAATGCTCATTATTTATGGCAAGATTTTCCGTTTCGAATACTTAAAGAACGAAATATATATATTCCTGATATTACTACGACCCTAAAATTTAATTATGTTTCCTAACCTAACCTAACCATGCGTTAATGGTTTGTGGGGCTAGCCATAATTCAGGAATTTCTATACGTGAGAGCCAAATTTTAAAAGTGCAGATTCGTGATTAGGAGACCCAAATTAGTAAGTATCCGAAATTTCAAACAAATTGGAGAAATTCCCTGCATTGTTAAAATATACCCGATTCACTTCTACATTCATTCCCACGCTTCTACGATATTTACTGTCGCTTGTCGACGGAGAATATCTTGTCCATGAGAAGTGCATAAGGTAATTTTCAAGTTGTTTTTTTTCAACTATAAATAATTTTTTTCGAATCCAAACAGTGCTCATAACCTTAAGGAAGGTTCAAATTTCGTGTGACAATGATTTCCAAAATTCTACGATAATTAGTTTTTGTGCTAGGAGAAATCATAAAACAATCGGAACCGTTACCGAAGTTTCTTCTGCAAAATTGAAGAAATGTGTTTCTCACATACTAAACCGTTATCGATAAATATACTACTCACCCATTCCATGCCACATAACTACAGGTGTTGGTGTATCTGTGGAACATTCTAATAAATGCGCCTGCAGGATAAATGCCGTTAGGAAAATCCAATACATAATGTTGTTATTACTCCTGTCTATTCCACTTTGTTGAATTCCAGTTTTGTTTTTCCCGTTTTACGATTCGAAACACGCCAATGTCATTTCATTCGTGTTTTGTCCAGTTGACTTGCAGTGTTACGTAAATGCGCGCAAACAAAATATCTGCTGGTGAGTTTGGTAGATCACTAAAGGAAAAATGTGACCCGCAGATAAAGATCTAGGACTTAACGGATATCAACTGAAGACGTGCTGAATTCTTCCAAATTTAACTACAAATCACTGTGTGCTTAACTGGTCAGAAAGTATATGCCTACAAGTAAGGAAATTATACAATGACAATTACAGAAACTGAACTTTTGACTGTCTTGAATTGTAGATTAGATTAAAACCATTTTAAACAAGTTTCCAACGCAAAAACAAGATCAACGTCCAGCACAAGTTTGCTTCGCTTTTTTCGCAGACTGTGCGGATCATACATTACTAATTGAATCTACTGGTCAAAAGCGTTTGTTCACTATTGGAGGAAATACAAACAACAACAAAAAATACCCCCGTCAAGAAGTGCGTGAAAATGGGCTACAAACAAGTAACGAATGATTTTCTTTCATTTTTATCAGTGACGTGCACTGAGGAGTAGCTAGTCTAGCAGAGATAGATCAATCAATCTCAAATCTCTTATTTATTATTTTAAATCACAATATTTATTGTTTTGTTGAAGCCAAAGTTCATATGCAACACTTTTTTTCACGCGCTTCTCGTCCCTCTGTGCATTCAGCGGCCTAGCTCGCTTTTTCTCCGCCTCACAGTTCCAGGTGGAAACGGGTTTTCGAAGGGAAAGGGAAGATTTCTGCCTCTACCTCCCTTGCACCCTCGCCCCCCGCTGCACTGGTTGAAAGCCCATGCTTTCACGTCCAAGCACGTACTTGTGGCCTTTCTTCTCCTTTTGTATATCGGATAAAATGGATCATATAAAAGCATTTGACGGCGAGGAGAATAAGAGATATCAGGGCAAAGTAGAGGCCTTTGCATATCAATTGGATGAGCAACTAGGAAGTAATGCGGCATTATTCCAGGATGAGATCCATTTGCTGACCGTCGTTACATTGGCGATATTTGTAGCCTATATATTTAATAGAAAGTAATTTTTCCTACACAGCGAGAGCGCTTAAATCATGTAAATCTTTGGATGAATACATTTATGTTTTAAGTGAAAACGTGCGAGATATACGGACATATAAAAAACGGGAATAGGAGCTTTTTTTCTTCTTTCTTCAGTCAGGGGCGAGTCAGAGGGATGCGGTTTCGTTCCCGTTTGAACGCAGAAATACAAAACGCTCATTGTTATTTTAAGTCAATTTTCTGCTACTTGTGTTAAACATGACGATGAAGGTGAATAATAAACTGGAAAAATTACTGATGGGACAAACACAATGACACACCATTGCCTGACCATGGTGTTCAAACCTAGGACCTCTTCTCTATCAATGTTGAAAATATTTCCATTGCAAAAGACGAAAATTAATAATAGTACCGGCACTTAATTTTCTGGTTACACAAAAAAATATTTCCTCTGGTTGAACAAAAATTTATTACCTTTGGTTGCACAAAAATGTATTTCCTGTTTGCACAAAAATGTATTCCCTCTGGTCGCAAGAAAATTTATTTCCTCTGGTTGCAAAAAAAATATTTCCTCTGGTTGAAAAAAAAATATTTCCTCTGCAAAAAAAATATTTCCTCTGGTTGCAAAAAAAATTATTTCCTCTGGTTGCAAAAAAAAATTATTTCCTCTGGTTGCAAAAAAAATTATTTTATCTGGTTACACACACAAAGAAAAATCTGGTTACATAAAAACTTAATACAGTTCGTATGTACTTCAAGAACGTAACGTGTAACCTATCTGACTATGACTGAGCTATTTTATTTGGTAAGCTCTATATTTTTCATATTTCAACACATAAAACATTTTTGATTCTAAAATGGCGTAACAAGACGATTCTTTCACCCTTTACTAATGTTTTCAAATCCCAGTCTGCTATGCAGAGAATAAGATTAAGAAATTAAACTATCAGTAATTTTAGAGTATTTCTAGGCTAAGTTTCCTAACGAAGTCTTTCAAATATAGTGCATGGTTGGAGAGGGCCGAGGTGTCAAATATGGGGCAAGTCGCCTCGGTATGCCAACAGCTTTAAAATTAAGTTATTTTGATCTGTAATTATCGTAGCAGCTAGGTACTTGGTATTGCGTTTGAATGAAATCAGTCTCAGATTTACATGTTTTTTCAGAACAATTGCCCCTCTTAGATGTTTCAGATTTGAGGGAAGAACCTAAGACCTAAGCCCGGGAGCCGCTTTTTGCGGGGATAAGGCCGGAAAAATTCCGAACTTAGATCACCCAGCACGGAAATCGAACCCGAGTCTCCGGGTGGCAGTCAGACGCCCTACCCACTAGACCACCGCGTCGTCTCGCATTCGTCTCGATTTTCCCCCCACCTTCACCTTTTTACCTAGAAGGCTCAAGCTCCACACGCCCCTCTGGTTCGGAGCCGTTGCATCCATGGAATGTAGTTGCAGATAGAAAAGCTGCTCTCTGCCCCCTTCCCATCGGGGTACGCACGGTTTATTCATTCACACCGACCGCATCTGTCCGTAAAATCGAAACGTCGAATTTCTAAGGGGATAATTCCACCTTCTTACACTTGATTTGCGGAGACATGGCTGCGATTCTTATCTGCACATGGATCTTTCTGTCACGTACTTCTTGCTGGTATGAAACATGAGTCCACGTTCATTTAACTAGTGCACAAATATTTTTCCAATTTTTTTAAAAACGAAACAAGTTGGAAAAAATATAGTCTCATTTTTAGCTCGCGACCGGGAAGGCAAAAATACTATTTTGCCCCTCCCCCTCCTCGATGATGAATGGGGGGGGGGTAAATCGCCCCCCGGTTCCGACGTCCGTGGGTAACATCGTTATTGTTATGTCAGGCGATGAAAAAGGGCCTCCCCGATGGCGCAGTGGTAGCGTCATCGCCTTGTAATCAAGGGGTCCCGGGTTCGATACCCGGTGGAGGCACATAGTGGTTCGGATCCCACTTTAAACTGTAGGTCCAGTCCCGATTAGCCTTACTGTGCATAAAGTGGACTTAAAACACCAAATCAATCAATCAATCAATCAGTCAGGCGATGAAAAATAAACTATAGCCTCCAGCTAGCGATGTCAAGATAACAAAGTGGTTTGTCTTTACGATCCAAGTATATAAATAGTAACATGCACCGCGAAATCTGCGTCGATTGGTTCTTTCAAGGTCATTCTTCCCTCGCTCTCGATTTTATTTTTCTATTGGATGGCCTGGAAATAAACAAATTCCCCTTTGTTACAGAACTCTTTCTCAAGAAGTTATCTGGTGTTAACATGCTCGGTAAAAAATGATTATGTATTCAAATCGTTCAAAAATCAAATATTAGATAAAAAGAGTTTGATTAATTGAAGAAAGCAAAATATCCTCTTTTATTTTTCTTGAATTCGTATTTTGATTACCTTGTGTCGCTTTTGTGCGAATGAAGATTAATGAATTGAAATTTATGATTTATATATTTAGCGTGGCTTTTCTACCGATTTTGGTTAATCGCGACGATGGGATGAGTGATGAAATTAGAGGACACTCATAAAATCATACTCACGCCTAGGTCTGAATTCGAACCCAAAACATTCGACCTTATATTCTGCTTAGTTTAAACTAGGGATGTGACGAAGCTGAAAATTTACCGATGCCGATGTACTCACCGATAATTTTTGTAACCGATACCGATGCCGATATTTAACCGATTCCGATACATAAGATTATTAAACAGAAATGGGATGTTATTT
The DNA here is from genome assembly GCF_977018435.1 of Lepisma saccharinum. Taxonomy (NCBI): domain Eukaryota; kingdom Metazoa; phylum Arthropoda; class Insecta; order Zygentoma; family Lepismatidae; genus Lepisma; species Lepisma saccharinum. Next base: position 1,883,666 of record NC_139250.1, on the reverse strand, counting down.
TCAGCATGACAAAAATAAATTTGCTATGTATGTACACTTCGCAACATCTTATTTGACCGTCTCGAAAGAATTCTAAGTTCCGAAATCGTAAACTTAGCAACATTGCACTTCAACTCCAGGTAAGAGTAGCCAACTTTGAGTAGGTCCTTCCACTAGACGAAAAACGCTGCGGTGATAGGTTTTCAATGTAACACTTTCCATGAACTTAGAAACTATAAACCGCTATTATAATACACAATCAAACAGAAATAATAAATTGGAAAAAGAACCTTGAGGGATATTTACGATTCTGCTTGCTCGACTTGAAATTTGGTGGGTTTGAAACACTGAATAGAGTTTTTCTCCACCTGGAGGAAATTGCCATCAAGTTTGTGCAGAAAGAAGCAAATTTGTAAGGAGTTTATGCGACATTTTATTTACAATACCTTGCATAATATCGAACAGTTCTCAAAAACATATATTTTACACGACTTGTCGAGAAAATGTGCTTGAAACACAGGAAGGTGGGAGTCTTCATAAACGTCAACATGTTTTTAAGGGTATAACGTCATTAAGTTAACGTAGAGCAGTTGGTTAGGCGCTGTTATCCTTATTTTTCATCAAGCGTGAAAGGTCGCGGTTTCAAATCCCACCCTCTCCTCTTTCTTTTTTTTTGTTTGCTGAACAGATACCGTTGATATTAGAATATTTGAAAAATGAATCCCATGCACACTTGAGGGTGCGCCCTTCTGCGCATATTTCCCCTTAGAAGTTGGCGATTTCCACGATTTAAAGTTAAAACTTTTCTTTTTATTTATTGTTCATATGTTGTGTTAACACACACATCATGATTAATTCACAAATCACATATATGTATTCAGGATGCAAAATGTAATGTTATTTAAGTTATGTATTGTTTGTTCTTCACTGACACCTAAAATATTGATTATTTGATTTCGATATACAGTTATGTTAAGTAGTGATGTAGTGCAGTACTGTAACGAAGGAGAACGTTTAATGAGTTCAAATTGCTAAGATTGGTAATTTTATGTCCGTTCCTTCGTAATGATTGTTGTCAATCCCCTCACCACCATCTTACCATGCGTCTAAAACTAATAGTAAATCGCTAATTAACATAAATAAATTGTTATTGCGACGAAGGCCGATTCGATAAGAAACTACTAATAAGTATTTATATAGTGAGTGACAAACAAAAAATTCAAAACCTCATAATGATCGTTAATTAGTCACTGCTTTGTATATCTTAAATGTTTGTCTTGTTTGAACAGAAAGTACGAGTATCAGATATAACAAAATTTCCGCACTAACTTTGCAATATTCGAAACCACCATCACAGACTTAGCTATATGTAACTTGATTCTGCGCATTCCACGTGGCATGTGACTTCCTCCTATCATCGAAATAACTTTCTATTACTATTTCCTTTCCTCTCGTGAAATACAGAGACCAATGTTAACTTCTTAGCACGGTGGATAAACTTTACACCCAACGATTTACTCCTGAAAAAATCCTGCCTAGGTGGAGAATCGAATCTACGACCTCCCTTGCAAGAATCAAGCACGCTATCTCTTCTCCAGGTAGCTCATGTTAAAATTTGCTACCAGTTTGAATAAACCAATTTACACATAATGTCATATCTATAATTTCCTCATGAATTCAGATAAAATCGAGAAACGCTGAAAGGGAAAAATGATGAACATGTCTATTGGCGTTTTGTCATATTTTGTAAATTGTGTAAAAAATCCGTGTTTTGAACAAGCAATCGTTTAGTTACAAAGTATTTTGTTGTTTGTTTAATGTAGGAACAGGAGAGCGAAAAGGAGTCATTTGAACCAGACCCCGTATGACAAGAAACTTCAGCTTTTTTCCGAAGACTGTATGAAAAGAGAAAGGAACGTATGAAATATAAAATATGTGTGAAATTAAAACAATGGAAACCTTGAAATATAATACTAACGAACTTCAAACTATGAAAAATATATTTTCGTGGCGGAAAACTACAAGTCATTTTCGAAATATGAACTTGATGTTTTTCTTTATTATGAAGTGGAGATATGGGACGATACGATCCCTCAGCAAGAAAATTTTAAGTAAGCTACCTCCAACTTTTTCAATGGTCATAATTACTAATTAGGGTCCGGAAGTTGATGAAAAATTAACTGACCCTTAAAAACAATGCTAAACCTGATATCAGGTCCGTTTCCCTTCAGTTAGAGCCGGAAAACACTTTGTATTTTACATATTTTTTTTTTTTTGCATTTTTCGGCCTTTTTTGGCTTTTAGTTTATTTGTCAGTATTTTTAACATTTTTTGTTGCATTTTTACTTAATTTTGAGGTTTCTTTTTCTCTTCCCCTGTTGATACGTGCATTTTAAATGCATTTACTAGTAAAACTTACATATTTAGATTTCTTGACATGGTCCTTTTAGCAAATTCACCATGAATCGAAAATACGGTCAATGGAAAAGCATAATATTATTCTTAACTGAAATGTTTGGCAATGGATTAAAATACTTTGTGTGAAGATCTACTTTGAGGTTCTTTTTCTGGACACTATTATCGCTTTAATCTGTAGTTTTAAAGTAAAATTATTCACAATATTAAATGCAATTACACTCTGGTGTACGGTCGGATGCTGGCCGACTACAGTATCATAGAAGGCCCACTCTGAAAGGAGATGAATTGATTGATTTGGTGTTTTTAAGTCAACTTTATGCATAGTAAGGCTAATCGGTACTGGACCTACAGTTTAAAGTGGGATCCGAACCGAGTTCATAAAATAACGTGAACCGTGTGGTGTAGGGAGATCATTTGCTTATGGAATGGAAGGTCATGGGTTCAAACCTACTTCTTTGCAAAATCTTTTTCGGGTAGTAGACGGCTTTGGACGAGAATGCTTATCTAAGTTTCTTGGATATTTCCGTTGATATTTATGCGATTTATGTCCAGCATTTCCGGATGCAGAAAGTTGACAAGTAAGTTCTTAATATGTGTTAACTTATAACAGCTGAATGAAAGGAAAAGTATTTCCTAAAATCCTGCCAATCACTGAAAGATTAAAAACATTAGTAGAAGCATTACTTGAGGCATGCACAGTGGCGACGATTATCGAGTGTGGAGGGGCAGATGACCCAGCACTATGCTAAACATTATCTACCAAGGGAAAGAAACTGTCCTTGCCCTCCCCCTCCCCTCCCCCCACCTTGAAACCCAATCGCCGCCACTGAGCATGCATCGCATAAATATTTACAGTAATATCATATAATATTATATTACGTTATTAGAACACTTCGTACTCGGTAAATAAAAAGGAAAAAATAATCAGGAAAGGGTGGGATTTGAACCTACGATGTTTCGATCTTGACGAAAACAGTAAAAAAACGAAAGTGCTGTCATCTAACCAACTAATCCAGGAGATTGCTAACAGAAAGCTTAGTAAAACACGTTAATCTCTGTTGAAGCAACATTGTGCCGGAGTTTCGAACCATTTTTCGCCAAGAACCAAGGAAAAGACACACTTTGCAGAATCGTTTTGTGTTGTGCAAGGTATCTTTACTTAACATTTCGCATAAAATCATCATGAATTTGCCTTCTTGCATTCAAATGTGACCGCAATTCTTTCCAGGTGGATGAGAACCTGTTCAGTGTTTCACAATGCACATACATTTTCCTATTTTCAAATTCAGAACGAAGAATCTTGAAATATTTTCAACATTCGTATTTCTACTTAACATTTTTTTGTCTGCTCGTATATTTTATTACTGCTTTAGGGTATCTTTACTTTATGGAATGTGAAAGAATGAAAAAAAAAATCACGAGCGTTTTCATTCAGGAAGAAGAAATGTTGCAAAGTTGGCTACTCTTAGTTGGCTCTGAAGGGCTATGCTGCCAAATTTACGATTTACGGACTTTGAAATTTTTCAGGGCGGTCAAATAAGATGTTGCGAAGTGTACATTTCTATTGTATATCATATGTACGTATAGTATACATATATATTCTCAAGAGATGCGAATGTACATTTGCATCTACAAAATGTTATGTGAACCTTTAAAAAGAACATGGATTCTCAAGAGATTAAACATTAGTACACAAGCAGTTCTTTGAAATGCAAAATGAATTCCTGTTCTGCCAGATTCAACTTCAGAAACACGAGATTTGGAAGCACTTCAGGAAGTAACCTACTTCTTCTCTTATCGCAAATATGTTCAGCAACACTGAACACTCAATCACTGAATACTGATGCAGCAGGTATTCCCAAGTATTTTCTCAGGACTTGCTTCAGGTTTGAATATTCATTTTTGAATTTCCAATACAACAGCAGATTCTGGTTCAGCAATGTACTGTTTTATTTCCGATTTATAGTTAGGTTGATCCTCTGAATGAGTTTGCAATAATTTTATTACAAAAACTCTACAATAATGTCGAATCATAACCAAATTTTCAATAAATCTTACAAAACTAGAATATAAAACTTATTAGAAGGTAAAAACTCTAGTATAATCTGTACCGGTTTAAATATCGGATTTTTGCCGATTCCGATACCAATGCCGATGTGTCAATTTCGGCCGATTTTCATACATCTGTAATCGGCTTCGGCACATCCCTAGTTTAAACTTTAAATATTAGTTTTCACTAGAAGTTAATCCTATTGTAGTTGTTATTGAATACCAATCTGATAGCATTGATACCTTCGAGATTGTGCTGTTTGATTGGATGCTTACAATCTTCATAGCTTCTGATTCAATACGATTTAAACTTAACTGTTATGACGTACGATTGATTTAGTTTATTTTAACGTCGTATTTCTGCCACCTTTGGATAATCGCAGCGATGGGGAAGATGAATGATGACAAGATGAAATGGAACCGGTACAGTTCCCCTTTTTGAGTCTTTGTCCCGATTTTTTAGAATGTAAAATATTGTGGTAGTGACAGTATATAAAAGTTTGAAATTCTGATCTGGTTCATGTATTTTGCAATCATTTTTTTACGTTTATGGAACACAAACTTTATTTCGGTTATCGACTGTAATAATGACTTTTCTTGAAAAAAAAAGAAGAAAAGAAAAAGAATTTTCTAATTTGAAATGAAGGATGTCAATTCCCAAGGTGAGTCGAATGTCGACGGACAGGTTCGAAGGCCACTCACTGCTCATGAGAATTAGAGGAGGGGGAGGGCAATATCGAGCTTTAGGATATCGATATTTCAGCGACCGTATTTTCGTGCTGAAAAGAAGTCTTTCCTATCCTAGCGAAATTAGGTCCAAGGATTCTTTAACTGAGTCTTACCGAAATGGAAATATGAAGAAATCATAGTCAAAGTAATGGGTTAACTGCCTAGTGAATCACTTTTGTCTTCTTGGACAGGAGAAATTTAGAAACGAACTAGAGCCCTCTCCATGAATATGAAACTCAATTCTATTGCTTTACAAAAATCATATTTCACTTTGAATTCTCCATTGTGTTTCAATGTATTACTTCTGTAAACTTCTCACAATTATCTAAAATGTTAAAAGAGTGACGTTAAATTAAAAATAAAATTTCAATAATAATAATATAAGTATACATCGATAAAATAATAACATTTTCGGTTAAGTAAAGGATGCTTTGTTTTTCGTGTTGCTTTTACGAGTATTGAGGTCTCACGATGTCATATTGGCAGTGCCGGATATATTATGTGTGTGTGTAACTCTTGAGCTCATGTTGACAAAGTCACATACAAGGGCCTACAGGGTTATTCAAAAGTCCCTTAACGCTCCCTATAAACAGTAAAGGAATTAGGCTTGGTACATGCTAGAAATAGGTTAGGCTTAGGGGGAGCCACATTGGTATGTTCCAAGCGGACGTCCGTCATATTGTTGGCCGCCATATTAAATTCAACTCAAAACTTCTAAATGGGAAGGGGGTCATGTGCATAGGGGGGGGACAAAGCTAAGTAAAGCATACATACTGATTTCTTTCTGTTTTCGGGCTGGGGAGGGGCAAAGTTTATTTTTTTGAAGTTGGGTTGAGTTCAAGTTTGAAAAATTGTAATATGTAATTATACAACATAATTCTTTACATGCAACTTTTGTCTCAGAATTTGATTATCATATTCCATTTATAATACTTATTCCTACCATCCTTTATAGGAGTTTAATATCTTCACACATATTTACATAAAAAGAGGAAGGCCATGTGCCATCCTTTATAATGTGGTAAACGTGAAATGGGGCTGGTAGCCCTATAAGTAGTTCAAAGGGCGTGTAAAGAGGTCACTCGTGTGAACGTTCTTACGGGCTGATGTGCGGAACGATGAGATTTTCCAGCAGTTTCGCTTTTGGCACTTACAGCGTTTACCACTTTTAATCCTCATTTATGTAATCAGAAATAAGGATTTGGCTCTAATAAATCGGGACGCCCCGGTCTGGTACCGTCGAGGGCGGCGCACATGGCATTCTATTCGCTTGGGTCGCCCGGCCCTTAATCCGCTCCTCCATACACACACATACACATATTGTTTTAAACGTTTGTTAAGCACTGGTATAAATATGTAATACTGCAACTTTCAGCCACATCAATGCAGTATGAAGTAGCACACACATGTTTACAGGCACATGTGAAAAAATAGTAATCCTGATTATATAAAACAGTGGCATATTGAGAACAGAATATTTTCAACTTCTGCTTGACTTTTCCGCAGGCAAACAAAAGTGTATATTTTGCAATGGACTAGCTCATTCAAGAGCATGAAGACTACAGCATTCCCATGCTTCTTCCTCTATTCTCGCACATATTCATTCACAATATACCATGAGTTTTCCTTACTTCATTGTCGGTTTGAAAAAGGAAATACTGAATTGAGGACTAAAAGTGGTAAACGTTGTAAGTGCCAAAAGCGAAAGTGTTGGGAAATCGCATCGTTCACTTTGAATTCTCCATTGTGTTTCAATGTATTACTTCTGTACACTTCTCACAATTATCTAAAAAGTCAGCCCGTAAGAACGTGCACACCAGTGACCTCTTTACACGCCCTTTGAACTACCAGCCACATTTCACGTTTACCACATTATAAAGCATGGCACATTTCACAGTTTAACGAGGAAAACGGTGTTATGAATTCTTGTGGCACTTACAGCGTTTACCTATTTTAGTGTTCAATTAGTAAACGCACAAGAAAGACACTCACACTGGGTGATATTGATTATTGATTCTGACCATTTCAGAGCAGATTCCTTCGTAATTTCCCACCTGTTGTGTGCGACGTTTCTGTGTCAACAAGTTACGTAATATGTTGAAAGTTACAGATTGGGCTCCCTAAGGGGGAGCAAAGGTGAACTGGAGGGGCCCAGGCACCCTTGACCCCCTCGGTTTCGGCGCCCGTATTGGTGTAATATTATTATATGATACTGTTTCTCACACCTGGAAAATGATACATTTCTTAAAATCATGCAGTCATAGCATTTTCCTGATTATTAAAGATAAGTTGAAGAAACCTTCACCATTGCATTTTCCGCGAAATTCTAGACTCATTTGATTCTAGTCTGATTGCCACACGGGAGACCCGGAGTAGGTGATCTGAGGTCGAAATTTTTCTGGCTTGCCCCCACATAAAGTGTCTCCAGGGCCCACCTAGCCTCAAATCAAATTGGACCAGGTGGAGGGTAAAGGCGGCCGGAGCGTGGTGCTGGTCACATCACCTCCAAGATGTCAGACATCGAAAATATGGGGGGCCCTACCCCCCCCATACCCTAAATGTTCCTTCATGATACGGTGCAATATGCACAGGGGACTTTAACTTTACCTGTATAATATATTGTAATCGTTTTTATACCCCTGAGTAACTGTGTTTGTTTTTACACACGCGAACACTCGACTATGTCAATGGCCGAGAGCCCCTAGAGGCTTCCTTGTCTCCGGACTCCAACGCACTGCGGGGTTTTGCGGCTTGTAGATCCGGGCACTGCATATTGGCTACGCGTCACTTTGTAATCAGCGTTGTTGAAGGTCATAAATTCTAACGGTTTCGCTGCAGGACCAGAATTTAAATTCGGCACAAGTTGCATATTGTTTCATTGAAGAAAAAAGGTTCCTGGACCGTATTAAAATTCAGTCGGAAAAAAGCTTCCTGGACCGAATTGAAATACTTTACAGATAAAAAGGTTATTTACGGCAGGGTGCGAAATCCTGGGGGGACGGGGGGAAAGAAATGCAAAACAATAATAACTATCAAAGTATCAAATGTAATTGATTTATATTAACATAAAGCACAAACTAAACAAAAACTTATACATAATAAAACCACTTGAACTATTTCATAATTTAATTAATATCTTTAACCAGTTAGTAAAGATATTAGCTTCTTTGCAATATCTGATATGTATAAAAGTAACAAATTAATTTACTTTATGCAATTAATAATAATAATATAATTAATAATAATATATGTTAATTGAGTAAATTATTTTTACTTTTAATAACATTACAAATATGTATATCGTAATATACACATATGTTTGTGGGGGAGGGGGTTTGAAGATGAAGAACTTTCTCCCACCAGTTTTCAATGATTTCGCACCCGGAATTGAATTTATTTAAAATTCCTGGACCTGTAATCAAGGACTCCTGGGTTCAATATGCAGTGGAGGTACAGAGTGGTTCACATCCCTATTTAAACTGCGGGCCCAGTCCCGATTAGCCCATCTGTGCATAATGTGATTTCCAAAGCAAACGAAGAAATCCATAGAAGTCTGTTCCTGTGGTTGTCTCTCCCTTACATTATTTTAAAGTTAGCGACGCATACAATTTCGGTTACCCAAATTGTATATTTATTTTAAATCTTGTTCTAATGATGTAGCCAATGTTCTAAAAATTGTTCTTTTTTGTATATTTCGTTAATAATGTTGCAATAACTATACTATTCTGTATCTCAACGTTTTCCGTGCCCTTTTAATAAAGGGTGTACGTACGGAAGAAAAGAAAATAAATAAATCACTAAATAATTCAATGTTGTAGAAAAGTGACCTAAAGTAAAGAAAATAACAACCGAAGTACTGCAAAGAATATTTTTTAAAGAAGAAATTAATCTTATAAACATTATATTTGCTACGGCAATGATTAAATTACATGTTGGTTTGTGTACATTACAAGCAACTCGTGTCAGTATTCACTGAACTAGATCCTCGCAATAGCCTCCCCCCTTTTTCCAAAAACTTGTTCTTACCCCCTTTCCGAGACAAACAACTCTCACTTAAGCCCGTGATTGGTCAACCATGCATGTTCGCTTTTCCAAGGGTCATCAGAAGTGAGTCATTCCCGTACACAGCGGGGTAAACCTGCAACTGACTTCAATCTTATCACAATCGCCATCGTTCTGTCCGGGGTCAGGTCACAGTGCACAGTCGTCCAAGGTCATGGGAAACGCGAATTCAACCACGGTGGATTTTCTCCTCAAGGGAGCCGAGTATTTCTGCATTGGGAGGGAGAAAAGCCAAGGACAAGACAACAGGTACGTGTTTATGTGGTGTAACGCAAATTCCCGGTAAACTTTTACATTTTAATATCGATAGGTTAGGCCACCTTGTATGCGGTAGTAGTAGGAAAGTCGAGATAGTGAGCGTATGGATTGTGAGTGTTAAAAGTGATTTTTTTCCCCAGGCTCTGTGTTTTACGTCGTACTTCTCGTCTACACGTATTTGTCTAAACCTGACGATAAAAATTAAAATAGTGATTGTATGAAAAGACAGATCTCTGTCCCTTTTCAATAATGAGGGGGGGGGGTAATGAAGTGTAAGGGTAAATTTAGATACAAAGTGACCATACATTGGACCTATGTGAGTAATTTTAGGGGTGCTTCGTTTGTTTGCGAATAACTATATTTTACTGCGATAAATCAAAATTTCTTTTATCTTTTTTTTTTAGATTTGGATAGATATTTGAACGTTTTCTTATCCAGTAAAAGTAGGATAAAATTAGCTTGTTTTTGCCTAGGTTGAACTAAGGCGCGTATCCACGGGGAGGGCGATAGCTACCTGCCAAATTTTTTTCAAGACTCAAATGTTCTGTCTTTTACAACCAAGTTTAACAGGCTCAAGATTTTTTTAAAAGTTTGATTTAAGCCCACTTTAGCTCATGATAGGCTACTCTGAGCTGGACCTACAGTTTAAATTTGGATTGAACTACTCTGCCTCAAAAGGGGATCGAACCAAAGACCCTTGCAGATAATGGGGTTTTGTTATCTATTTTATTTCTCAAATCTGATCGTTCACTGTACAGGGACAATGATAATAACGACATGCAATAACAGCCACTTATTTTCAGCCCTAGTCCCCTTTTTTGCTAATCCATCGAACATAGTTGGTTCCTGCTAACAGAACCATATATTGTTTATTACCTCCATGTTTAAAAGAGTGAATGTTAGAATTGATTCTCGATGAGGTGAGGTTACCCGACTGAGATTCGCCCCTCCGTCTCCATACTGTAACTCTGGATCCGCCACTGTGTTGAACGGGACTGATTACTAGATCTAAAACACCTAACCTTCATAATAATATTAAACGGTTGAAGACTCGCGTTAAAAAAGGAATATGTTATTAAAATGCTGAAACCTAATATGTACGTACACCTGACGGCAAAAGTAATAGTACGTGGATTGTCTATCAGTATGTTTTCCAGAATGTGATCATGAATTGAAATAAAAAGTCAATAAGCGGAGGACATTTTGTTTCATATCAACATGATTTCATTCCGCAAAACGCAAGATGATAGCGATGTACTATTATCTTTGCCGTTGGCTGTACTTACATCTCGAAACGTCACGGAAACTACATTTTTTTGCATAGCTTTTCCTGCAGCTTTTTTGCCAATCGCGGATATGAGGATGAAGGACGATTAATATTCACGTGATTAATCTAGAGGTAGAAGACGATGTAAAATAAATATGTAAGCAGGTTAATGCTGATTGGGATATTTTCTTGCATTGTCATCTTGTCATAATACAAATCGACTCTTAATTTTTTTGCGACCCCATCTATTGTCTGTTTATCTAGACTTTCTAAAAACAATCGAGTGTTATGAAACAATATGTACTTCACTTGGAAGTTCTGGTATTTTAGAGGAACGTAGGTCAAGACGTTGCTTTTCTTTCTGATCAGGAGTGCAGTGACGTCCATGGGGTGATATGCCCATATATGGTCGTGAGGCTTGCAGCTTGCAGCTTGGGGGAGGCGGGGCAATCTCTCTCCCTGGAAGTCGAGTGATGATTTGGTTCATCTTGCTTTTCACATTTAATAGTAAAATATTAGTCCCTTTACAAAAAATAAAAAAGACAGTGCCACAATTTCTAAGTACATCTTTGACCAGTGATGGATTTCAGGGTAGGAGGGCGCCCTCTACCTGGAAATTTCAATAAAAGTAAAAATGATGATAGAATTTATATTATCATCCATTTAGATACAGGCTCGTGGTCAGGGGGCTGTGCCCCCCCTTGACATTAGGTAAAACTATTTTTTATTCTAATTTATTTGAGGTGAAGAGTGCAAATGTAGACAGAATATATTATTTTGTTCCCAACTTTGTTCGTTCATCTTGTTTATGCACTTCAAGAGATGTTTTAGAAGATATAGAAAAAACTAGTATTTGTATATTTCCAAATTTAAATTATCTTAATGACCCCCGACACACATAATTTACCTTCATTTAATACTGTCAAACTTTTGAAAAATTCACTTGGTTTACAAAGCCCCCTCCTGATAACTCGTGAGTCCCCCCTGGAGATCAGTTCTAGCTACGGGCCTATTTAGATAACTAGTAATATAAGTATAATAATTTGGGCTCTAACTTTGTGGATGGGACAGACTCTACCTTTATTCGGCCGAAATTTCGGTATGTGGAATTAAAAAGATTGTTACATAAAATTACTCAACACTTTGCTCCTCATATCGCAGGTGGTTAACTGAATGTTTTTTTTGGGGGGGGGGGGCTGGTGCCCCCACACGTTTATTATTCTCATTATTAAAGTTGTCTTTAAGAAATTAGATATTTAATTCTTTAATTAATATAAGTAACCAAGTGACTGCAATGGGTTTCTTTGGAAAAGATACTTCATTTTTAGATATTCACATTAAAAAAACTAAGGATTATGAATTATATCTTATGATGAAAGAATTGCCTTGCCCGACGTCATTCCTCACTAAATACATAGAAGAAATTACCACCATGATAATTTTCAACTAAGTTATAGATATTTATGGTTTTATGAGATCAAGTTATATTACCAATATATCACAAAGTAGTGATGAGAGTAATAAATTTGCAGTTGTCTAATATTTTAGTTTTTGGATAAAATACTACTGTGAAGGGACTCAAGTCGTTAGTATCTTTGCTACTGTGAATATTTGAGTTTCTTTACATTTTAAGTTAAGTTTGAGAACAAAGTCAGTTTGTTTTAAGAATGCTTTATGCTCAGATAGGTTAATCCAAACTGGACCTACAGTTTTAAAGTGGGATCAGAACCCACAGGCATAGTTAGGGCTTCTTCCTGGTGCACCCAACATTTGATGAAGTGTGTTGAAAATTGTGAGTAAATATTTGCAATGTAACTACGTACATCAATAGTGGCCATAACCATTGAATTTGTACAATACTACTTTTACATTAAACTCGCACAGCCGGAAATTTGTGACATTCTATTCAGAGTTTTGCACAATTTTGGGTTATTTTATGAATGAAGATTGTGTTTATGTAATTTTATCCATTTATAAGCAATTTTGGTCAATAATAATTAATATTACTCTTGTTGTAAAAATAAATTGTGCATACAGAGTATATGATAAAACATTCCCATATGCCTTGTCAGTTATATTCACTTGCGTAACATGAAAGGTAAGGAAGAGGAAATAGACCACAGTTAATGTCCTTTCGAAATTCAGAACATCAAAATTTATTAAAAAATGGCTAGTTATTACTTTCGTTCCTGTAAAAATTACATTGATGTGACTCCCCTTTGCCCTCACCAATATATAAATATAGTCTTACCACATATGAGGTACTATCTCTTCATACTAAGCAGGCTGAAGACAAAATTATGTAGAAATATAAAAATTAATAGGAATGCTAATTGTTGTACTTTTACCTTTCAGGGATGTGTACGAACTACCAGAAGTTGTTGGAAGGAGGCCACGTTACAGCAGTTCAGGATATAACAATGCGTTAGTAACCAATAATGGATGCAACATTTATCAAAACAAGCATCAGACGCATTGTCCAGAGCTATTTCCCACAGACACCGACAATGATGAATTAAGCTTCAGAGATTTTCCGGCAACTTCAACACCACTAGACACCATCCAAAGACAAAGAAATTACTACAGAAGCAACACCTTCCGCCACAGAAACATGGGACAGCAGAGGCCTCTGGACGTTTACATTAGGAGATCGAACGAGTATCGAACCAGTCAAACGAGACTGATCACGCGTGTTTGTCCATCGCCTGGATACGGGAGCGAAGATGCTGCGGTAACATCACAGTGTATCAGTGTCCGAGTAACTGATTCGTGCACGAGATATGTTGAACCGTCACCCTGGAAATCAAGTGTCCATCTGGAATATGGAAGACCGCAGTTTCGACAGAGAGCCACAGGTGGCTGTGAACGAGCAATGCCTGCTTGCAATGTTTCGCAGGTACATTCCGCGTTGCCTCAGTCGTGCTGTTTCGATCCACGGGATGCTCCGTCTCATCTTGCGAGGAAGCACGTTGTGACGAGTGTGTGTCGGTCAAAGGCTCTTGCGCATGAACTACCTTTCCACGATTGTGTTCCCTCAACAGAAGCATGCTTCTACAACAACTACATCTCCAAAAGAGGCCTTAGGCTGTGAGCATGAACTTTCAATCTGATATTTAACCAAGCCTTGCTACCTCAGATATGGATTGGAGTTACACAGGAATGCTGTCATTTCAAATGGGTATCTTTATATGTATAAACAGTGTATCAATTTCTAAAACCAGATCTTTTTCACAAATCGACAGTTATACAAAAACTGACATGGTATGTACAACATACTCAATGCACTGTATTCTGAATTTTGTGTATTCTTGCACTATCCTTGAAATTGTAAATAAATTACGGCATTTTATATACATATCACTGTTATTTTTCCAATGCTACAGCTGAGTATTTTTCATGTAATTTTTTGGAGGGAAAAACCTAACTTTATTTGCCAATTTTTGGAAACTCCCTGCCACCATTCATAGGCTGTTGACTGAATTAGGAGAGAAGTTCTTTTAAGTTCCTTCTTCAATTTTTGTACTGAACTTTACAATAGTGAGTTACTTGTTTTTAATGGCATAAGATAAATCAGGTAACGAATGCTGTGAACTCTTCAAGAAGTTTGAATTTTGCTAGAGCATTCCGAAGGCACAGTTAAGCATACAGTAACTATTTCCATTTATATTTCAACATGCAAATTATTGAGAGATTCTACATTGAATGACTTCTTTTCAACAAGAATATATTTTAAACTTTATTTGTTAACATTTTTGGGCACATATCTTTGAGATATGGGTTAAAAGGTTTAAAAAAGCTGTGAGGAATTAAAATCAAGGTAGCAGTTGCCCTGTCACAATGTACCTTGATTTTAACTTCTGAATAAATTTTTATCATCTTTTTACCAACATTTTTTTTAGCTTCCTGAAAGCCATGTGATGTAGTTAAAAGCTTGAAGAAGTACATGTAAATTAAAATGAACATTACCTGTGTGAAAATGTTGGCATGTGGTGCAAGTAGTGCTTTGTTGCATGTTAGTTTTGGTTAGTCGAGTCATAACATCAAGAAAACATGTGTATAATTGAGTAAAATATTGCAAAATTATTCTAAAAGAAGGTAAAGTGCTCCCCTGTACATAGCACCACGCCATGAAGGCGTATAGGGGGTGTGGGGGTAACGCCCCACACTTTCTTGATCCGGTCGTGAGTGGGGGTGATGTGATCAGCATCACGCCCCTGACCGCCTTTACCCCCCAGGGTTTCCCCCAGGTACCCATGTTATTCGACGCTGGGTGGGTGCCGGGGCCGCTTCCATCGTTAGAAAAGTTCCCGGATTTGAACCGGCCAGGGATCGAACCCGGGACCTTTAGCATGGTAGTCCGACGCGTTACCGACTGAGCCACCGCGGCCACCTCAATTATTCTAATATAAGTTTTTCAAGTTATGAAGAATACAAGACATACATATGTAGGTTATGTTTATTTAACGAAAACAACATTGTACAATGCGCATCCGGAAAGTAAGTTCCGAAAGTGCCCCAAGATGGCACGAGTGGTCAGAGTGGATGTGCTTGCGCAGGAGTGGAAAAGAAACATGTAGCCAAAACCTGGTGCAAGCACAGTTGTGTGGAGTCAATGGTGGGAAAACTGTAGTATGGGAAACATGGCAGCATGCATACAGTCTCCTGCCGAGTGCGAGGTATGTGCGGTAATCAGGTTTCTCCACAGTCAGCGGCAGAGATCCACCGGCAGTTGTGTGGAGTGTATGGACAGAATGACATTAGTGAAGGAATTGTCCGAAGATGGTGTAGAGAATGCACAGCAGGCCACACCAATGTCCACGAAGAACCCATCCTGCACACAACGTGAGAAACTGCAGTCGCTGGGTGTCGATCTCATGCAGCAGGGAACTGGAGACCTGCAGAAACTGACATGCGAGTTCGGACATTGCAAACTGTCGATTCTGCAGCATGGCTTCCCGCACACTTTCTACCAATTCAGGCATCACCATGTCTCTGACGCCGACAGCTTCTTAGTGTGGAGAAACGTGATTACCGCACGTACTTCGCACTCGGGGGGAGACTGCGTGCACGTAGCAATGTTTCCCATACTATAGTGCAACCACGAGCAAAACAACCTGCGCAGACCCGTGACTCCTGTGCACCGTACCCCCGCGAGTAGGGGAGAGTGGACCATGCTTCCTTATGGCCTGAGGTGGAGGGAAGAAGGCTGCATGGGGACTTTTCATCCCAAGGTTTTTTTCCTTGTGGTCGATCTATACAGTTCTCTCACCACTGACTTCACACAACTGCGCTTGCGCCAGGTTATGGCTACGTGTTCCTCCTCCACTCCTGCGCAAGCGCATCCCACTCTGACCACTTGTGGCATCTTGGGACACTTTTGGAACTTACTTTCTGGATGCACCTCGTATATTAGTATAATTAATATATTAGAATATTTTGGCATGGTATGAGTATTAGCAGTAATCACACTACAGTATTCCTATACATATGTAACTGACATAGTATACTCTATCTGAAGAAAAACAGTCTTTTTGTACAAATTGTTCATTGCATTTCTATGAGGGAGAGTCATATGAAAACATTAATTTGTTTTTGTTTCTTATTTAGTGAATTTATGCATGTAGGGTTACAGCATAACTAAACCCATTGCTGATCTACATATATTTTCAAATCTGAGACAGTGCCTGTATACCTTAAGGAGAATGATCTTTGGGATGCACGTGTGGTTACTTCAGAGTCACTGTGAAGATCTTTCCACTAATCTGGCTACAAGCCGAGGCCATTGTCCAGCTTTTTCCTCCATTGATACACTTCCTGATGTGGTAAACATGCATGCATACCTTGCATTTTTCATTTTCCAAAGAATTTCTATAAGTATTGGGCTTCCAAAGGGAACTGAAAGCCTAAAACTTCTTCACTGGTGAAAGTGTGCCAATGCGACATTTTTAAAATGAGAAAAAAATGTTCAGTGTTGCAGTCATCAGGTAGTTTTGTTAACAGTTGGTACCTCCTGTAAATTTGCGCTATATACAGTCTGTCCTATAAGTGTTGTTGGACTTCTGAGATTTTCATTTAACTCTCCCCTCGTACATCTTTAACTTAATTGTGACCATAGGCGTAACTTAGCAGGAGCAAGGGGGACCCTTGCCCCCCTAAATTTTCAGGTTATTAAAATTTACAAGTTAGGGAGCCTGAGGAGCAAAGTAATAAAGAGTAATATTTGTGATTTCACAAATGTCACAGTTATTTAGATAATCATCCTGGACTCTTTTTCTTATGGGATGGATAACTTTTCAAATTTATTCTCTCAGAGTTAAGTACCAGGCTTGATTTTGTCCTCTCAAAATTAGGCCCCAAGTGTGATTCTGCACCCTCGTAATTAGGGCCCAAGTTACGCCCACGTTCGTGACAAAAGAAATGTATGACTACATATCTGAGATTCTACTAGATTGGTAAGATATTGCAATATACTATGAAATAATTCTTCAGTATTTGATTATCTGCATTCAATCACAAATCACTTACATGCTTCATAACAAAGCAACAATCAAGGAATGTGTATATTCATTAAAAGAGAGCAGGGTGTACAATAAGTTTCTCTCTCCATGCGGTACTTTTTTTTCACAATCTAAATGCTATTGAAACTGATTTCATGTTCTAGGAAGATGAGCATTCACTATCACATTAAAAACTAATATTTCTTTTAGTATTAAATGAATGTGGTTGTTTGTGTTGTAGTGTGGATGAAGGCACCAAATATCATAAACAAAAGTAAGTATTCCTTGACAGTGGCATAGCGGGGGGTGGGCGACCACCTAATCTAAGGCCAGCCGCACACCAGATCTGACACCTCACGACAAGCCATTCTTGTTGCACCATCTCAGGGGAGGTTTTACCATAGTCTCTTATGGGAGGTTCCACATCAGACAAAACATTTGACTCGAGTCAAACAATGAAGGTTCACGGAATTTGGTCTTGCATGGAGGAGCTTGCAACAAACAATCTGTAATAATATTTGAAGCTTTCCTGGTGGCGAATACTGAAGAGGCTTTCTTGGGCAATCAGCCAGGTGATTTGCGGATAGGCTTTCAAGAACTAACGTCACTCTCATCTTCAGGGATTGAAGTGCAGAGGTACGTCAGGGTGAAGTTATATGTATTTTAATCTATTTCAAGATGAACAATCTGTGCATGCGCGAATTCATTAACTACAAGCATCTAAATATGGACCAGAGATGGGGGCAACTTGAAGCCAGCAATTAAATGTATTAATTGAATCTTACATTAAATGGTTAATATCATATTTTCTAATCAATTATTTGCTACAAATATATTCAATTCACAACATGTAAATTGACGCATTGTTTCCCGCTTCCCAAATTATAAAAGACATATCTAGACCTACTGCATACATGGACAAAATCTGCAATCAGATATTAGATAACAAAGTGACTCGTCTTGTCGTGTTGTGTCAGATCCAGTGTGCAGCTGCCTTGCTTTTATAAAAAGTCAAAATTAAACAAAAACTTAAACATAATAAAATAATTCAAAACCATTTTGCAACTTATTGACATTTTGAACAAGTTGACTACTTGATAAATATCTGATATTCATAAAAGTTGCAAATTAACAAATACATTCATTTATATATATTATGCCTTATTTAGTAATTTAAGTTTATGTAATAATTATGTATATCATATCAGAGGCGCAACCACGAATTTTTGTCTGGGGGGGGGCAAATACCAGGATAAACGTACCAATAATAAAAATAATTAATAATATTTTTATAATAATAATGTTAATAACATTACTATTGTTCTTATTATTGATTTGCTTTATTTTACTTCACTTATTGTGCCACTTTTGGCTAGTTTGCAAAGATGGGGATGAGTGATGATATGATGAAATTGATGAATGGACACTCACAATCATACATGCCCAAGCAAGAATTCAAACCTGGGACCAACTTCATTATTATTATTAGTAGTAGTACTAGTATCAAAGACGTTATTACCCTTATAAATTATGCAAAAGGGCGTAGAAGTTAGTGCTAAAGCATTTGTGTTCGCATTTGAATTATTTTTTCAACACGTTCAATTTCACATTGATAATGGAAAGCAAGCACACAAACTAATTTTGAAAGACAGAAATTGCTTGATAAATGAATTCCAAATATAATTCTTTTTTACATTAACATGTTTAACTTTCATGCACGATATATGTCTCACATTATGCAACATGGAGCGACATGAACACTAAATTGTGTACTATACATATTATATACAACATATATTATTTAAATACATTACAGAACCAATTCATCCATCTCACAATAAACCAGCAGCAAAAATTACAAAAATTGTCTCTCAAATGTGCATGCTCCGTTTCCTCAAAACAATTGTTCATGCATTTAAAACAAAATCAATTGAGACAATGCAAGCAAAGCGAGCAAGAAAATTTTTGGATCCAATTTTTTTGCAGGCAGAAATAAATATTGATTTAATATGGTGCAAATAATTTCATGGGACACCAATGCATTCTTTCTTTTACAACTTTTGTGCCTCCTTGATGGTGTAGTGGTAACATCGTAGCCTTGTGATCAAGGTGTCCCAAGTTCGATACCTGGTGGAGGCACAGTGGTTCGGATCCCACTTTAAACTGTAGGTCCAGTTCCGATTAGCCTTTCTGTGTGTAAGTGGACTTAAAACCACAAATCAATCAATCAATTTTACAACTTATTTTCATTTAGATTGTTCGGCACCCAGAGCCGACTCCCGCCGTCCCCTAACTACAGTCCTAAACTTGATAAGACTAAGAAAAAGAGGCATTGCAAGCGAAGCGAGCAAGAAAAGTTTACAAAAAGTATTTTTATTTGCATAAAATTTGAAGTTGTGGGTAGTAATTGACCCCTGCAGGCACACTTGGCTGTCAATGTTTGCCCCCCTAGAACTCATTTCCATCCAAGGTTGCCCCCCCCCCCCTGTGGTTGCGCCACTGTATCATATTGTCCCCCAACAGTCTTGAACGATTTTGCACCCTGGGTTAGGTCATGTATCAACCCTTGTGCGTAAAGTACACTTTCAGATGAACTCTTCTGCTCACACTATCATGCTCCATGAGCAAGTACACTAGTGTAGTAACATGCAAGTACATTTGTTCTATAAAATGGCGAGTACCATACTTGGGCTCTCAGGTACTTTACTTTCTAAGTGCACTTTTTATGTTATTGCAAAATATAAGTGTGTCTAACACGTGGGTCCTCTTCCTTGGTATCTGACGATCAACTTCTTCACGTACTCTGCTATGTCGTCACTTATGCCAAGGCGGCTTTGTTCCTCTTCGAAATTCTTGACGCCCCCGAAACCAACCACGTACCCGTTGAGTCGTGCAGCAACGTGGGATGTCAGGAGCATTGGTCCCTGCTTCAGACCGATCGCGTCCACGATTTTTGGATGCTGCTGAAGTCGGTATTTCTGGTGGTAGCTACGAAAGAATGATATTTATTTGTTTGTGTTGACTTCTTACACTTCACGTTTGCGCTACAATAGCAACTCCAAATATGTTTCAGAAATCTTTAATCTGTGCACCAGTATCCAGGTTTGTAAATACCTTGAAACAACTCTAGTCAATAACCACCTATTGAAACATTTTTTTACTGCTATTGGGAGATTTGTGATTTTGGCAGATGGATAATCTTCCTTGTTCTAATAAGAAAAAGTTATTGCAATAAGGTCACTGAAATTTGTGAACGCAGACTCATGGTACTTGAATATTCACTAAATGAATGAGATCATTGTACGTGCAGCAAAATTGTATGCTAACTGAAGTTATCAGATTGTAAAATTATATGTCCTTAAACCTAGCAAGCTAACGTTATCATAAAATCTACGATATAAGATGACCATATTTCACTGTACACCACTTAGCCGGTGGGCAATGGACTCGTCGGCTCAGTTCCGCTCACCACGTTGCCTTTTGTGTCAATTTATGGCAGACTTAGTTGTCAATCGGCCGCCGGTATAGTTGTTTTCAGAACGCGCTCGCACATTTTACGACACGTTAGTTTCTCCACCTGGATTTTTGCTGGAAACCTTTCTTGCGAACTTTTATGTTTTTTTGTGCATAGTTTCTGAAGTTTTTAGTGAGGGTTATGTTTTGATTGAATTAAAGTTCAAATTATTTATAAGCACCAAAAATGAATCCACAAAACCAGCCACGCACAATCTGCGGAATTTGTCCATCGGCAAAGAGGAGGATGACAACATTGTACTGCTGGAGCTGCAACAAGCCGATCTGTGGGGAGCATCGGGGAAAATGCTGTGTGCACTGCACTGATGAACTTTAAAACAGTTTTCTTGTAACCAAAATGTTTGTCAAGGTATATTCTATCAAGTCATGTTCATTAAAATTCAATTTTTTAAAAAAACCATAGTTTGCTCATAGTTTTTAACAGCCTCATAAATTTTATGATACGTTAGCTTTAACGAAACTTTTCATACACGTTAACTTTCTAGGTTTAATGCAATGCAAAACTTAAGAAATGAATAATAAACACAATGCAAACAAAATCTCAAAGTAAATTAATGTAGATAAGGTATGACTTACACCACATGCCATCATTTCACTAAGTAGCTGAAATCCAGTTTAGACACATACTTAATTTTTTTAGTCACTCAAGTTTTCGCCATCACTTGGCTTCTTCAGGAATTTGAACAAGAAAAGTCAGTTTAAAACAGATGAATGTAAGTTGGGTTACTTACTAAAGTCAATCTGCCATTTTCTGTGCAGAACAAGATGATCAAATATATGTAAAAGTATTAACTATGCATTTTTATAATACTTGAAAAAATTATTTTTAATTCTTATAAAAGTAAAAACCTGAAATTTTGAGGATGGATATGTAGAACTTCACCTTAAATGGACCCAATGTAAACTTGGGCTCAAAGCAATGATTAAACAGATTTGAAATATTAATGTAAGTGAACATTTTACATACTAAAACATACAAAAGTAGTGCATTTTAATATGAAACATGTGCAAAACAATTTTTACCAATATCCGAGAAATCAATATTTCATTTGCAAAAATTATGACCATTCCATGATTTTAAAATATTTTTTGTGACTTTTCCAATATTTCCAGACCAGTGGCAACCCAGTAGAAGATTCTGGGATCAATTCCTGGCTAAGGCATTGCCATTGTTTTGGTGTTTGTATTTCTTCATTTATTTCATCTTGTCATCATTCAACCACATCGATGCTTTTAATCTAGCATAAATTACAGAAATAACCAAAATATATAACAGTGCAATAATGTATCTAAGTTAAATTACATTGTAATAATCTGTAACTTATGCTCTGTGGCAGGAAAATAAATTAAATGCTTATTATTCTCATCAATAAATGAAAAATTGCAAGAAGAAAATCATTGCCTGCTTTCCATAAGCTATATACTTTTCTTTCACATGTTCAACTATATACATCATAATTTTCCAGGTTCTGTACTTTCATAAGCAATTATCATAACTATATAGCTTAACACATTACTGTATGTAGGGTAAAAGCTGTTTTCATAGTTAATAGAATCAGTACTAAGAAAACTGTTACCCTACTGCACTGCGGCCGTGCATTGTAAAGTGTCATGCTTTAGGCTTCGGCTATAAGACTAGTGTGCTACAATGAGCGTTCTTTGCTCGACCGGCAAATAGTTCGCACGAATGACGCTAGATAGCGTTAGGAACTGACAGGTTTTCGATCACCATGACGTCACGAGTGAATTTTGCTCGAACAGGCAAAACGATCACTATACGCCCGAAAGCCAGTAGTTCACGTGTAACCGTAATTTTTCTGTAGTACCGGCCCTTCAAACATGGATCATTAAGTGTAAGACGCAGTGAAATTGAAACTGAAGTGAACATAGTCATCATTTTCATGTTAAAATGTAATTTAGTCCGTCTTTACAACACATAACAATGTATGAAAATGAATAGAGATTATGGGCTGAAACTACCACGATGGATTTTTATGCATATATTTGTACGATTATTGTCACATTAAAAAGATATGTTCGAGTATTTTCGAGCGAAAGTGGTCCAATGCAGTACTCTATATGGGACGCATGCTTCCCGGGGGAAGAATAACAACTTTTCTCTTCTATTATTTTGGCCTGTGTATGGGACCAGTGACCACCCACTGTTGTGAGGAGATTGGGGAACTATCAACGAGTAGCGTAACCCATTCATAGAAAACCTACAACAACGAATGGGGGTCAGTCATGCTGACGATTAGATCATTTCCCATCTCGGCAGTGGGTAGGTAGGCTATTTATTACTTTAATAATAATGTACTGCGAGGGAAGACACAATTCTAGCAACTTTTCTCTCTTATATTTTTTTTTTAAAAAAAAGGTGGATTGCTACTTCAGAAAATGAAGGTAAAAGGAATTATTTCACAAATACTTACAATTCGGCATCATAAAATCTCCCAGCGGGTAACACCTGGGTCACTATGACACTTTTTGTTTGACTCTGCCTTTCCTTGAGGGAAGCCTCGGCCAATGCTTTCTGCTCATCGTCATGGTAGAAGATAAAGGATGTGTACTGGAAGAGAACAATACCTTAAATATTTTCTGCTCAACATCACTTTAGAAATTAAATTTAACTGGTTTTCTTTTTTTGTGTAATGGTCAGGCAAATGCAACATCGAATTATATGAATACAGTGTCCTATTTCCTTACATACATTTCAGGGTGTAAGGGGTGACCCTTACAAGTAGTACACCCAATTGTCAACCTCACTTCCACGTAGTACACCCTGGACTGCATTTTGCAGACTAACGATGCTCTGGCATCTGGACCTACGGCCAGTATTATCCTCTGTAGGGCTATGTGTGTGTGTTGTCCTGTATTTTGTCTTTGTGTGTGCCGAGAGCCCTTTTACAGTCTCAGCTATTAACCCAAGTAAGAATACTTTACTCCAACTTTACAGTTATTTATTAGTTGTGGTAAGGAGCTGCACCACATATAATGTGATGGGTGCAAAATAGCTTAAGTGGCCTAAGTGCTGACGTGCCCAAAATTATAATTCAATGAATCAATCCTTACATATGTTTCACTTTCAGCAAATATGTGGGATCCTGATATGTTGGTACTTTTTGTTTTATTTATTTAATTTATTTTAATTCAGTTTTCTGACCCTTTTGGCTAATCGCTAAGATGAAAATGGGTCATGATATGATGAAGGAACTCCCATGGCCAGGCAGGATTCAATTTGCTACCCCTGGGAAATATGTTGCTACTGGAATCAGGAAAAATTCCCTTGCCGATCCCAGCTCTGAGAAAATTTTTCCCGATTTTTGAGGTCCTGAGCAATCAGGAAATTTCAAATGGTTGTGCATGAAGAGTATTTAATTCAAGTTTTCTGCACTACAAATGTTTGCCGCAAATTTATTGGAAATGGCTGTTTTCATTCCATAAACATGAAAACAATCATTTCAGGAAGAAATTATGTGCAAAATTAGAAATGTTTATATTTATAAAATTTCCCATCCTGCAAGCTGCCCTCAACGCAATTTGTAATCAATTAACTTGGACCCCCCTTCCATCATTTTCCAATTAAGTATAACAATGAATGTTTGTTAACCCCTTAAATGCGAAATTTGTTGAACAAGTCGCTAATGGAAAATGAAGTTTTTTTTGCTGGAAAATGTAGGTTTTTCGTCAAATTCAGTATACGCCCTCTGCATTGTGCTGCTGTACTGCGGAAGGCATATATATACGCCATCCACACTTAAGGGGTTAAGTCAAAGGCTATATCTGAATAGGTAGTGGGAACATGAAAGAGAGTATGCAATTCTATCTTGAAATTCTAAGGTTTAAATCATGCTTAAATATTTGGGGGCTACTCAAAAGTTTATGTTGTGTGCAAAGGTATGTAGCCAGTTTACCACAGGTAACAGCAAAATGTAAAGAGTTAAAAAGTTGTTTCAATAAAATGACAACATTGTTAAATACGTTAATGAACACCGTTGCCGTCGAGTAGATATTGCTTTAGACATTTTTTCTGCAGCCGACAGAAGCGAAGAGGGAGGCCATTCCCCTACCCTGAAGAGGCAACAAGGGAGAAGAGGACGCCAATGCAAGGAAAGAGCGGGGAAGGACTTTATGGGGTTATTCATATACCTGTTAAGGGGCCCTGTTGCCATTCAGATTCACTGGAGCAGCCAGTGTTGTCACATCGGATTGGCAGAAAAGAGCTAAATCCTGCCTAAAATAGGAATACCATTTCTGTGAAGCAACTGGAGGTAGACTCAGAGCCAAGGCTGGATTGAACTACAACTGAGACCAGTTAGGTAATAGACGAAAATATAGTTCTTTGGTGTGATTCGTGATTTAGACAAAACCTTGCTCCAAAATACAAAGTTGGCAACAGTAGTACATACAGCTGGGCTTCCCTTCTACAAAGGAGCGGAGTTCTGTTGTCTGCTCAGTGCTCACCACACGAACGTCCAATTTACGTCTTCTTCCCCTTCGCACCTCATTGCAAAGAAACAGAGACAGATGAAGAATTGACAAGGGACTACCACTATTCACCGGATTTTCGTGGTAACTGTCTCATGAGTGGTAGTTCTTTCTAGAAGTGTTTGTGGCTAAATCACTTTGCTGATTGCAAAACATAAAACTCAAATATTTGGAATTCTGAGACGTGGCCACGGTAACGCGCCTGACTACCATGCTCAAGGTTCCGGGTTCGATCCTCGGCTGGTTCAAATCCGGGAACTTTTCTAACGTTGGAAGCGGCCCCGGTGCCCACACAGCGTCGAATGACATGGGTACCTGGGGGAAACCCTGGGGGGTAAAGGCAGTCAGGGGCATGATGCTGATCACATCACCCCCACTCATGACCGGATCAAGAAAGTGTGGGGTGTTACCCCTACACCCCCTATACGCCTTCATGGCGTGGTGCTAAGCACAGGGGAGCACTTTACTTTACTTTACTTTTTTTGGAATTTTGAAAATACTGGAACCACATATTCCTTGAATTAAATGATAGAATATGAGAACACTTTTACACTAAATTGTTTCTGATCTAATGTGGTTACCGTATTTACTCATGTATAATGCACACTTTTTTCCAAAATTTTTGTACCCAAAAACTGTGGTGCGTATTATGCACGGAATAATTTTTTCATGTTTCCGGAACCCTATCATGTTGTATATCGTTGTAAAGCTTGAATTGTCCAGATGGTGACAATAATGTGCAATGCAGTTGAAATAAGCTCATCACAAAATGAAGGAACGTTCTAATTTTTGTGATACTTTGGATGAAAGAAAATATAAGGAGAAAGAAAATAATAATTAAAATGTATTACTGGCCAAATTATATGACATATATGGAGCGTGTAAATGCCTTAATGACAGAAATATTGTTCTGCTAACTGCTAGTTTGAGGGTCCTGAATGGGTCTCTTAAATGTTTTGTCAGTCATGGAAAAAGTATATATTTTGAAGTTTTTTTTAGAAAAAATAAAGAGAAAATGAGCAAAACCATGCATAAAAGTTTAAAGGCCATTTTCCACAATTTTTCACTTTGTAATGTAATGTTCTGCAACACAAGAAAAGCAGTGCTGTTCTGGCAGAATTCGAGCATGCACCACATGGGATGCATATCAGCAGTATTTGTTGGGTGAGAAATAACAGAAAATAACTTCCTGAGCACTGCAAATCCATAACGTAATTTTGATCTCCCTTTCTACTATTACAGAATAAATAAGGTGGTTAAAGGGTGAAAGCTTTGGGATGTTAAACACAGTGGAGGGAGAGGGGGAGGTGGCTTGGGTTGGTGACTTACTGTTTCCACAAGAGGATATTCTCCTCTTGGACCACATAGCAACAGGTGACTCATTGAATAGGTATGATGTCACTAGCTCTTAATTTGCATAGCAACGTTTTACGACCTACAACTAAGAAAGCAATTTCTTGAACCTGGATTATACTGTGCATTATATAAAAGATAATTTTTTTTGTCACTTTTCCCCATCCAAAACCAGGGTGCACATTATACATGCGTAAATACGGTATTCTATTTGAATACTAACTAACTGAACTTTATTTTATTATTAACAATTAAAATAACAAGCATTCTGCTTTTTTAACTTGAATGGAGGATGAAACTTCCCAGGGGTGGTCAATGGACCTGCTCAACCCCCTCTCCCAATACCCACGTGTGTGTGTTTATACACAGTGTGCCTACAGTCCATTTATTACTCTACATTTTATGTATTTATACTTTACCCACCTGCCTACTATTTCTTGCTGTGGGATCATGATGCTTCCAAAACAATTCCAGTAGATCGCTGTATGTTGTATTTATTGGATCATAGTCCACATCAATGGTCTCTGTATGGTCACCTCTGTAACATACAGGAATATTTCAAAATGCAAGTTCACCACACGTCTAGTGCAATATTATACATTTAAACAGCTAATTCTAAAATACAGAATAACAAATGAGTCAACCTATATTTCTAGGGTTCAGCCGATACTGATGCAGATGTATCTGTATTGGCTGATACCAGTTGCATCAGTATTGGTTAGAAATACCGATATCGGCCAATACTTTTCCGGCATTTTCGTTTTTCACAGGCTTCTCAAAAATGCCGTGGGACACTTTCGCTGAGATTAAGCAAAATTCGAACTTTCCTTCTATTTTGCACCAGTTTTGTGTGAAAACTAAATTTTGTGAAAACATAACATGTAATTGAATATTCTGATGTAATTATTGAATATTTAAAAGCAAAAAAAAAAAAAATTGGCAAATTGATGCACATAATTAGAGTGGGTATGACTTAAGATGACCGGACACCTCTCCGATTTTCTTCATATTTGGCATACTTACTAATTGAGGCCTGCTAATGACAAATCTGAAGTTAAAATTTGTTGGAAACTTCTAGAAATTGCAAAATAATTGCGAACCATTGGCGCTAGCCCCACGGACCATTGATGTGTGGTTAGGTTAGGCAAACATAGTTAAAATTTTGTGTCATGGTATTATCATGATCTAGAAATTGCAAAATAATTGCGAACTATTGACGCTAGCCCCACGAACCATTGACGTTTGGTGTTGTGGTAGTATCAGGAATATATATATTTGCTTGTGAAACAAAATTTTTTGCGAAAATCGACGGTTTCCATTCTGAACACTAACGCCTTATTTTAGCATATTTTGCAATTTCTAGAAGTTTCCAACAACTTTTAACTTCAGATTTGTGATTAGGAGGCCTCAATTAGTGAGTATGCCAAATATGAAGAAAATCGGAGAGGGTCATCTTAAGTCGTTCCTTAGAGTGGAATATTTATACACTAATAATAATCAATATTTTGAACAACTTTTAATTATTACAAATTTCAAGGATCGGTAATGGTATTGGTGGGAATCTGTGAGAGTATCTCTATCGTCTCAGCCCTATATATATTTCCTATCCAGATATGCCCCATTCATGAAGTTGTGCGAGATGAAAAACAATCACCTTTATTGGGTGGGCATGTTTTTGCCCTTGCGGATATGACTTTGCAAAAAACATGTCGCAAAGAAATGTTCAAAAACACTACGCATTTTGAACACTGCAAGACTTTTGTGTTTATTTAGACATTTTAGGAGGAAATAGAAAAGAAAAAGTCTGTTTTAAGTTAAGGTTACGTTCAGATCTGCTTATCAAGACTGGGCCTACAGTTTAAAGTGGGATCCTAACCACTGTGGAATGTGTCCTCCACTAGAAATGGAACCTATGACTCCAAGCTTGGAGTTAAAAAATGTGCTTAATTGAAGATGACGGGAGTGTTCCCAGATTTGTTTGAAATTTTGAATACTTTCTACATGAGGCCTCCTGAACACGAATCTGACATTAGAATTTCCCGGTCACATCTGTAACTTGAAAATTTCACGTAACGTTAGGTTAGGTTAAGTTACGTTTGGCAAACATACTTCAAATAACACTAAGCTTACCTTCAAAGTCTGTAGTGTTTACAATCCAACGGTGGATACAGTGTTGCCACACTTAAAATCCACACTCAACATGTTCCTCTCCTTCCTGGTGGTTACACCTTACGCACATAATATCCAAATTTCAAACAGTGAGCGGGACATCAGAACCTCTGATACTTCATCCGGAAAACTTATTTGGTTAGTACATTCTCTAGTAAATAAATCTGAGAACACTCCCATCACCTTCAATTGCTACAAAAAATGCAAACTAAGTATCTACAACAGTTCTGTGTATGCAGAAATAAAGGTTTCTGCATTCGAAACTTTTGATATTGTCTTTAAAAAAAATTAAATACCTTTTCAGAGAAAGAATTATTTGTGACATACAAGACAGAATTTGTATTATGAACTCACATCCTCTTATATGTTGGGTTTTCTTGCTTGCCACCTGCGTATCCGACTCTAGTGCGAATGACTCCTTTTACAACTCCAAAAATTGCATCTGGCTCCCAGAAGCATGCCATTGAAAATGTTGCTTTCTTTGTTGGTACATCAACATCATGTAGAGGTGCCATTATCTATTATAAGAGAAAGATAACTGATGTAGCAGTGTTTCATTGCATTAGCACAAAAAACTGCATCAAAAATTTAGAAAAAAATCACAGAATTTTTATATTACTCAGGCCCGTAGCCAGGCAGGGGCCAGGGGGGGCTGAGCCAACCCCCCCCCCCTTGGCATTGATGTCAGCTCCCTTGACATTAGGTAAAACAATTTTGTGTAATTTGTTTGCAGCAGATATTATTTTGCTCGCAACTTTGATGAAGGATAAATTCAGGGAGCATGAACAACAGCTATTACATTCGTTCATCTTATTTATAAGAAGTTTAGGAGATTCTCTTCTCTAGACTTCAGAAAGTCCCTTCACAGGGGGCTTCTTTATCTGTACCTTCGTTACCCCAGTTGCAACCTCCCATTTATACAGAAATCTGTGACTTTTATGTCATTATGCAAAATCCCTCCGAATCTGCGTCAAAGGTTAACAGCTCCCAAGTTTTGGGAACGAAGGGGAGTTTTATTGTCTCGGCCATGGAGTGGAATGTATGCTAGGCTAGGCACTATGATTGAATATTGTCAATCTTTTCTTGGGTGATATAAATATCTACATCATCAAATGTAGCATGGAGTGTGTAGTAAAGGATGATTTCAGTATTAGCCAATTAACACTTCAGGCAATATTTTAAAAGTTAAAGAGAAAATGTAGTACTTGTGTGATATTTCTAAACTTTATGTAACTTACGACCCCTCTTCCCCCACACATAATTTACCTTCATTTAATACTGTTAAACTATTGAAAAATGGACTTGATGTACAAAGCCCCCCTGATAACCCGTGAGCCCCCCCACCCCCTGGAGATCAGTTCTAGCTACGGGCCTGATATTACTTTATCTAATCAACAGCGAAGCATGTAAGGCTAGTGAGCTGCTTCATCTAACTAAAAACAATAAAATTGAAATAAGATTTCTGAAATACTCTTGGTAAAAATTGCAGTAACAGTTAGATATAGTGAAAACACATTTCTTCAAATTTACAGGAGAAGTGACGGAAAAATACTTACAGCATTGAGTTCCTGTGGACTTTTGGAAACTGGGAATAGTGTTTTTCCATTCGTGCAACTTATTCGGCCGGTAAATAATGTCATTTTCGACATTAATGTATCTCCCTTGCATGATAGCTCGTGCCACCATTACCGTCGACTACGTGAATCAAATGTTCTGTGCGTTCGAATATGTAACCCCCTGTCAGTGTAGCAACCACACGGTAGTTTTACTAGATGACGAGTGAGTGTTTTTTTTTCAATTTAATTTTCTGTTTTCCTAACCTAACTTTCCGTGAATGGTTTATCCCCTAAATTTAATTTTATATGTTTTCCTAACCTAACCTTCCGTGAATGGGCTGCGGATCAATTTTTGCTTAAAAACCATTTGTGAATAGTTTGTGCGGCATTTTTCGGTTCATACGTTTGGAAACACTGCATATCAGCTGACGATAGACAACGTGAGTCAAGATTTGCCCGCCATATAGCAACGACCAATAAATACTTGTAATGTGAAAAATTACGTTTTTCAGTGAAAAAAACATAATCCCAAGTTGAAAAATGGGTAAATGTCTGTTATATAGGAGACACTTTTCTAACGCATATTTTCAGTTTCAAATGGTTCGTACTTACAAACTGTGTATTGCGGAACCTATTTCAAGGTGCCATTATGCTTTTTACATGAAAATAACTTCGATTTTTCACATTACGAGTAATTATTTTGGGTCCTTTCTTCCGTTGCGGAACATAGAATATTTCGCGCACAGCTGTGGATCATCACGCGTCGTGCTTGTGTTTTGTCGATTTGGAGTGGGCATGCAGTGTTGCAACCTTCTTAACCGAAAAATACCTACTTTCGTGTTCATTATGTCATCACAAACCATTGACGGATAGCTCCAAAAACCATTCCCGATAGCCCCAAAAACCATTGACAGATAGCCTCAAAAACCATTCACGGTAGCCCCAAAAACCATTCACGTTAGCCCCACGAACCATTTCCGGCAAGGTTAGGTTAGGTTAGGTTAGGTAAGCATAGTTAAAAAAAATAAAATAAAAAAATTCTGGCAAAAAAAAGGCACGTTTGGAAACACTTCTTCCTCTCGCGAGACCGCGTGACTTTCAACACTTGCGCCATCTGCAGGTTCATAATGGAAACAATGACATAATGTTGTCGCTTCGCACAAAAGGCTACTTTGGTAACAGTTTCATACATCGGAGACACATTTCTTCAATTTTACACAAGAAACTACTTACGGAAATGAGTTTTTCCAAGGTTTACAACCTTCGTCGATATATTCTTCCTAAAACTTCATCGTACAATGCAGCAGAACAATAAATAATCACTTTTCATGTAATAATATTGCGCATTTTGTGAAAATCGACAACATCATGCCATTGTTTCCAAGATGTACCTGCAGATGGCTCTAGCGTCGGAAGTCACGCGATCTCGCTAGTGGAATAAGGGTTTTCAAACGTGCGATATTTTTTCGAGACACACACGTTTTTTTTTCTTCGAGAAAAACGCGGTTTTTTGTCGAGAAAGGAAAATGGTTTTTCGATGAATTTAGGGGTGAAATGGAACCGAACCTAACCTCGTGTGAATGGTTCGTGGGGCCACCCGGGGATGGTTTTTGGGGCTAACGTCAATGGTTTGTGGGGCTACCCGTGGATTGTTTTTGGGGCTAACGTCAATGGTTTGTGGGGCTACCCGTGGATGGTTTTTGGGGCTAATGAACAATGTTTCATCAAAATGTACATTTTCCAGACGTGATCCCCGGTTTTTTACAACTTTCATGCACAATAGAGTTGGAAACATTGATATTCGAAAACAAAAGAAGCGTTACCATTCGCAAAGAAAGCGATATCGCACCGTGACGTGCTTTCCGTAGCATTAAGAAAACTGGTTTATTTTAGCAGAACAAGTGTTTGTTTTCGTGCAAAAAGCATAATGGCACCTTCCACTATGTTCGCAATACATAATTGGTAAGTACTAACCACGAGAAAGACAAAATATCCGATTTAAATGTGTCTCCGATGTATGAAACTGTTAATGGCTACTTTATTACATCAAAAGTGCTTATTTTCTGTTGTGCAGCATTCCATAGTGACAAAATACCTCCACGAAGTTTGATAAATGCAACAGAAACTCATTTCCGTAAGTAGTTTCTCCTGTATATTTGAAGAAAAGTGTCTCCGATATAACAGACAATTACCGAAAAATGTTCCGCTATGCATATAAGGTAAGTACAAATGTAAATAATTCGGAAATAATCGAGTTAAATTTACCAATTTCTTAATTGTAGAATTATTTTAATTTAGTTTAATATCTCATGCTTTACACATAAACATTACAGCGAGAGCTGTAAGAAAGCAACTATAATACACATATGATGTTTATGGAGAAAAGTATTCATTTTTCCTCTTTCGATTTTATTTAACTGTAGCACAAACAGAACGAGGCAGCGCCAAATTTTATGGCTCTGATAACGAATAGAAAAAATACATTTTGAAAACATCTTAGCTACATGAATTCCAATTAAAAAATGAATTTGTGTTACCGTACGTTGTTTGAGAAGAAAACCACGTTCCTCGTGTATTGCAATCGTATTTTTATCACAGCTTTTATATTATCCACTACGCTTGCGTTAATGCCAAGGACAAGGCGTTTGAACATTCGTCTTTTCTTATCTTGTTTTACTTCTGCAAGACTTCCGAAGTTCTTTATTTTTTTTCCTGGAATGATAAGCGATATCCGCTTTCTGGCGTTTGTTTTTCCTTGCGATCAGCTGCGGGTCACGGATAGGGAAAATCATAGACATACTACTACAAGATGTTACAGCTGCGGGTTAAAAATGGTTGACAGTATGGCGGCACTGGAAGGTCGTTTCCTCGCGACCACCGACGGCAGCACCGTCGGGGAAAAAACAGAAGACGAACGCCATGCGCAAGGACTCGCAGATTGCTCGAAACGACAAAACACTATCGTGTGCCGTACCATTCGCTTTCCGATACTTTCTAACCACGTTCAGGCGATTTGCGCGTATAGTAAATTATACGCGCAAATTGACTAAACGTAGTTAGAAGTGGCGGAAATTAATTATATGCAATGATTTCGTTTAATTACAAACTTTTCGCATTAAAATTGATTTATATAAAAAAAATAAAATTATACGAAAATTATACGGAAAACGTACTATTACCAAAACTTCCTGAAATTGCATTATTACTTTGAGCGAAAATATATAATTTCCTCTAAAAGCATTTTTTTAAAAAATCTTCATCATACGAAAATAACAGTCTTAAAATAGGTGACTTTTTTTTTCTTGGGTGGAGAAATGGAATGAAATAAGTATACAAGAATTCAGAATGATTTATATCATGCTAATCCATATTTGCAAAAATATTTTTTCCCTGATTGATCCTTCGGCTATACAGGATTGTATTGCAAGATTTTACACAGATCAATAAAAAATATTTTCTTTGCCACACATTAAAACGGGAAAAAATGACTGTACAGCAACTACGCTCCATTCGATAATAAAAATTTCAATACTGTCAGGGATCAGATCCAGTGGCGTGACCAAGGGGGGTTGGTGGGGGTTATAACCCCCCTCCTTTGGCCCAATATTCCCTAAAAAAAAGAACATCAAATGCAGGTAAAGATGGCAAAATGAGTGCTGACTACTAAAAAATGTATACATAACCCCCTCCTTTCGAAAATCCTGGGCATGCCACTGATCAGATCACATACCTTAAGGCACTGATTAGAAATAGGTTAGTCTGTACAGAAAAAAATATAATAATTACTAAGAGAATTCTCGGAAAATATAGGGGCGAAGAGTGGGGAGGGGTAATTTGATGATGGCCAACCTACATACTCGTTAGAAAAGGAAGTTGTAACAGTGCAAACGCCATTAAGATAGTAATGGCACACATTGGTAATTGGCATTAATTATATTTTCAGAATTTAAAATGTACAGTGGGATCCATTAGATTCCGTGCAAATTGTCCATGACTATTTTCATTAATTTTTCTCTGACATCCTATGTGTTTTTAAGCGATGGATTTTTATATATGCTGATACAGAAGTTGTCAACAGCTTGTTTTGAGTTTTCTTTTAATTCTTGAAGCTCTTATTGGGTCAAATAAAGTGCACGAACATACTGATGGACAATTTGCACAGCAATACTCATGGATCCCACTGTACGTAAGCTGAACGATCGGTAAGGGTGGATTGCAACCAAATCTCGAATGACATGTTTACCGTTTTGCATTAACAAGCAATTTTGCACTATCACATAATTTTATCTCTAATCCCAGTGCAAGTGACAGAGATAGAAAGAGAGGATGAAGAGGTGTCACTGAAATGCAAATATTTATTATATCGGAACCGTGAACATGGATGAGTCGTAAGACCTCGGAGTCGAATGTTTACATTTCGGGCACAGAAAACTTTCCAAAACGAGCACAGATTACTTTCATTTTTATCTAATGTCATTTTCTGAAATGTGTCTAGCGTCCAAGTCCGGTTTGGCAGTGCTATACGCTGTGTATATATAGGAAGTGCACGCACAAGGTATTATTAAAATATCAGCCAGTGATTAAAACGAAATGTTTTGGTAGTTCGAAAAATGCCATACGTAGTTGTACGTGGAAATCTTGGCATGTCAAACACTAAAGTTTACGGTCTTCCAGTCATGGAAGCAGAACAGTTAAATAAAACTTTAAGGCCTGGCCCGGCAAATCCTAATAAGGATGAATTAACATATTATAATTCAGCTATTTATGTTATGAACCAAATGGAATATTTTTTCGGATATAAAGTGATTAGTTGTGCCTGTCAAGGAAGTGAAGGACAACCAATATGGACTATGATGAGACCTTACTAAAAGGTAAAACTTGTG
The DNA here is from genome assembly GCF_977018435.1 of Lepisma saccharinum. Classification (NCBI taxonomy): domain Eukaryota; kingdom Metazoa; phylum Arthropoda; class Insecta; order Zygentoma; family Lepismatidae; genus Lepisma; species Lepisma saccharinum. Next base: position 1,848,424 of record NC_139250.1, on the reverse strand, counting down.
CACTTACCTCAAAATATTATATCGTTAATTCAATTTATGCAGTGTTCCTACCTACGGCGTTCATCCCACGGCTCATTTCAAAGTCTTGATCTTCACAACATAATATTGTGTATATTTCCCGTTGTAGCAGCACTGGTAATAACCATGCTGTGTTTTTCATTGTAGCTGAAATGTCCTTTTCTGCACTCTCATGTTAAGAAGAATACCGGGTGTCCCATAATTCTGGAACCATAGGTATTTTTCATATTACCCTTTTTTCTGTTATAAGTAAACCATGGTACTGACTAAGGAGGAGCGAATCAAAGTTATTTTGCTGGTGGGGACTGTGGACACATTGAACTGTGTTGTACAATAATAAGTTCCTAACATTAACTTGTTTTATTCTTTTCCTATAATTCCAAACTTATGGGACACCGTGTATACTTCATGGGTAAATGTCTGTTATATCGGAGACACATTAAAATCGGATATTTTGTGTTTCAGATGGTTCGTACTTACCAATTATGTATTGCGGAACATAGTTGAAGTTGCCATTATGCTTTTTACATGAAAATAACATCGATTTTTCACATTACGAGTAATTCTTTTTGTTCCTTTCTTCTGTTGCGGAACATACAATATACCACGCACAGCTGTGGATCATCGCGCGTCGTGCTTGTGTTTTGTCGATTTGGAGTGAGTATGCAGTGTTTCAACCTTCTTAACCAAAAAAAAACCCTACTTTCGTGTTCATTATGTCATCACAAACCATTGACGGATAGCCCCAAAAAACATTCACAATAGCCCCACGGACCATTTCCGGCAAGGTAAGGTTAGGTAAGCATAGTTAAAAAAAAATCTCATAAAAAAGGCACATTTGGAAACACTGACGAGACCGCTTTACTTTCGATGCTCACGCCATCTGCAGGTACATAATGGAAACGACGACATAATGTTGTCACTTTGCACAATATGCAAGTTTATTTTATCAAAAGTGCTTATTTCTTTTTGTGCAGGATTCTACAGTGAGAAAATACTTCCACGAACTTTCAAAATGCTACAGAAACTCATTTCCGTAAGTAGCTTCTTCTGTAAAAATGAAGAAATGTGTCTCCGATATAACAGACATTTACCACTTCATGTATGTAAAATGCCTAACAATTTGGTTTACATTTAATTGAAATTATTAAATATGTATTTGACTGAACAATTAATTCCTCCTATATTCTCATTTCAGATTATTCCAGTGCTGAAACTGAGTGGCTCTCAAGATGGAATTGTGTATTGTGAAAATGATGCGAGAGTATACTATTTCCTTATAAAAAACTTTGATTTAATTTAATGAAGTGATCACACACTATTTTTGTCCATTTTACAATAATGTTGCACTGTATACCCATTTTATTTCAGAATTATTATTAGCATATTTTTTATTGCAGTATATTAATTGTGTAGTTTGTAATACTAAAATAAATAATTATAAACTTGACTAGCTGAGGATATTGAAAAGCTGAGTCTGCAATATTATCAGCCTCATCTGACCCAGTGTTTGTACTACTAGTATAAACACAATTTTCAAACTTCGAAAGGAGAGATTATCAATGAATTCTAAATCATCATTGCTTAGTAGGTCAAGATATTCCTTGGAAGGCTGATGATGGATAGATATTTTACGTTGCTTCGGTAGGTCCGGAAGTTGATGGCTCATCAATTCCAGTTTTCTCACAAATGTACTTTTATTAAATATATAAAAACAAACACACAATGATTATTCCTCTCTGCTACATACAGCCACCAAAGGGAAAGTTGATCCAAGAATTTGAAAGACTTTTAACCCTTGAACACTACCGTACGTAAAATTTATGTATGCTTCACGCTCAATTCCCTCCCTCGTCGCACCCACCTACCCCTCCACCTATGGTATTCCTCGGGCATTCTGTCAGGCACGTGGCAGCACTGTGGTAAGGAGGGTGAAAGCAGTGAACGTCTTTAGTTTGTGCGTTATGTGGGACTCTGTAAGTCAATAATACGTAGCGATAGTAACAGAAGAAAAATCTGGCACGTCATTTTGACATGCATGTAGTAATAACGCCATTTGTATTCATGAAAGATTTGCGTGAATTTTTCTATAATATGATCAATATCGCAGCGATCAATGGATACATTATTCACACTCACAACTTCTACAACAATCAGGGCAACTCACAAAAGAGACCATTCTCACGATTTCAGTTCATGCTTCACCTCCATGAGATCTTGAGCAAGATCTGGCAGGAGCAAAGGCTAATAAATCCGGGACTGTCACAGGAGTTAAGAAAGTCAATTTTGAAGGTACTGGGGAAGGAAGAGACAACAAGTACAGTAGCAGCCACGTCACAAGGGAACAGAAAGTATTGCAGTTTCTGCAACTACAAGAAAAGGAGGATGACAATTACGTACTGATCCTGTGGGAAGCCAATTTGTGGAACACTACCGTACGTAAAATTTATGTATGCTTTGCGCTCAAATTCCTCCCCTACCTCCCAACCCCTCTGCCTAGCAGTGCCTCAAGTTGTCTGTCAGACATAAGGCAGCACTGTGGTAGGGAGGGTGCAAGCGCGGATCGTCTTGATTTGGTTTGTTATGTTGTGCACTGTACGTCAATTTTACGTAGCTGTGTAAAACGAAAAATATCTTTCACGTAATCTTGACATTTGTAAATTCGATTTGGATACTTAGATTTAGAAAATGAAAGTTTAGAAGCATACACTATTTTCTTGCAAGACTTTAAAATTACATGTGTTCCTTATTTACAGCGTTAATAATATTATTATTGTTTGCTTTTCATTGTTCGAACTTTTCGCTTTCATTCTTAATGTACGAATGGGCTTGTCAAGCAAGATCTCTTGAAATATTCTACGTTTAATAAAACCATGTTTATACATTTTAAAATGAAGAATAAAATTCCAATATAAGGAAAAATAAACAAAATAATGTTCACAATGAATAGAAATTTGTTTGCATGATGTAGAAGTTGTTTTAAAAATAGATTCCTTCATGTACGTAAAATTTACGTAGTGGTAGTTACACCGTAATATTGAAACACGGTAGTGTTCTAGGGTTAATGTGAGATTTTTATGCAAACTTACACAAGACTTACATAATCAGTATTGGTGAGGTTGGATATTTATGTACAGACTATATTTAGTTGTGAATTCGCACAGTATTAGCATATGCTGTGCCACAAATGTTACAAAAAATATGTTGTAAATAATTATCTTGGAACATTTATTTGAGATTTTTATACTATTGATGTGTGCCAGTGAGTGTAGCATAATAAATGTGAACTAAAGCTCATAAAATTATTTTATTATTGCTTAAAACTACCCTTTTCTTGTTTCTTTAATTAGCTGCATTACTAAGATGTACAGTTGACAGTAAACATAATAGTAGGCAAATTGTCCATCGCCATTTTCGTATTCTTCATAGTGTGTAGTTTGTAGGTGTGGAATTCTTTTGATGTGAAGCGGATATTATCTTGATGTTTTTATTTCAGTTTATGGTCATCACATTCTAGAAAAAAAAAAAACTAAATGAAAATGTTGGTGGGCATTTTGCCTCTGCTGTTGCGTCTACATGGTTATACATACAGCTCATGAATGGGATGTGTTCAATTTTTACTTGCTAAAGAACAAAAATTGTAACAGTTCATTATCATCATCTTACTAGTAACCAGATTACAGTAAAAATAAAAATGTTTGAATGTAAATATTAGTTTCAATTATGTTAAATAGCCTGCTAAATACTATTTTCTACATCGAAATTGATTATCCTAATGTAAATGTTTATGTGAACACTCAGAAAAAGTTAGATTGTTGAGGTTTGTTATAATTTATTTAAAATGTTATATGCTTATAGAATGGCAAATATTGGCGGTAGCAAGAAATTGAACATGTTCATTATGGAGGGAAAAAAATACTAAATTTTGGGAAAGCATTTCCTAGTACTTGGACCCCTTAAGCCCTCTCCTTAAATGTGACCATGGCATTATGGGGCAACAAAACTTCACGGCCCATGCTGGATGTTTCAATTTCATATGAACCTGTATCAAACTGATTGTAAAGTACAACAAAAGTACAGAGAGAAATTAAGATTGTTTTAGTGGTTGCTATAGTACTTTAGGCTATAACCACTTTTGGAACGAGTTTACAATACCGGACCACTCTCCAATTGCTATGAAATTTCGTCTACTCACTAATTGAGACCTCCTAATCACGAATCTGCACGTAATAATTGGCGGTCGAGTATGGAAATCGAGAAAATAAACTATGTTTTCTTAACGTAACGTAACGTAACCCTACCATAAGAACACTAGCTCCACGGAACATGCCATTTCCCCCGAATGGGTGTCCCTTATCGCACAACACTTTAGCAACATTGTGTTCTGACGTCACGGAAGAGAGCTTTTTCAAGTTAGGTAAGGCAAGGTATAGTTCTCTTAGCCAAACTATTAATTTTTCTTTGTATTTATGCTAATGAAACCTAACCTCGTAGGCATTCCTCGTCTGACGTCAATATTCAAGGTTGCAAGATTGTTGTGCGTAAAGGAAGACCATTAAGATGGTACCGAATTGCTGTGTATGGACAATCACCGTGGTAAATCGCAAGGTTATTTTACGAGTTCTATACGTAAATGTACAATTTTAAGACATGACCGCCAAATATGAACTGCATATACGTCATCAGGACACCAAAATTAGTAAGTAGGCGAAATTTTATAGAAATTGGAGAGTGGTCCGGTATTGTAAACTCGTGCCCCACTTTTTGCATGATACTGGAAATAAACACTTACATAGATGAAAAAGTAAGGTGACCTGGTGAATTAAAAAAATTCCATGCAACTGTACAGCCACCCCATTCAATTTTCAAAAAATTGATATTCTGAAAATTTTAGAGTGTAGAAACATGTATGTAACACTTCATGAGGGTGCTTTCTTACAAGAAGCTTAAGGTTGTTGTTGTAATATAATGCTGGGTTGTTCAAGGTTCAAGAACCCACAAATTCTAATGGGTTCTGTAAGAGGACTGGAACCTTTTTCCTCGCACAATTTAAATTTGGTCCAAGTTACGTATTGTTTCATTTCAGTGCCGAATTTAAATACTTTAAATATAAAAAGTGGTTTATCATCCACAACCCACTTACGATTACTGGTTTCCTCTCCTGAACCTGTAACAACCCTGATTTAATACCTATTTCAGGTATTACCGATAAAGAAAAAAGTTGGAACAATAATGATAAAATCCCGAACCCTTTCTCAGGATCTTCATCTGCAAGGGTCCTGCATGTTTTCTTCCCTGAAGAAGACCCTGCTAATGAGCAGAAAGCCTGTAGCAGACTTTTTATTTTGTTTTGTCCTGTGCCATTTTTCAGTTTTCTGGCTACAAAGTAAGTTGGATTTTACCATGGAAAAAACACTTGTAGTGATTAAACTTCAGGCAATACTGGGTTGCTACTTTCACATATTTTTAAAAAATATTTTGACACATTTGTCACGTGTCTTTGTGAGTTATAAACACGAAACATTGAAAAGGTTTAGTCACTACAAGTAAAAATCAAGAGAACATCTTTATGAGTAGCTTACCCCACCAAAAAGCCAGTCATGGGAAAAAGTTAAATGTTTTAATTCAGAAAACATCAGTGGCGAAGCGTTTGTATACCACAAAAGTACAAACGATGATTTAAATAAAACAACAGACTTTTCTTTATTGATAATTTAATAATGACAAAAAACTGGAATGACTTCAGTGATGCTTATATGTACAAATTCATTACACGCACAAAAATACATCTTAACAATAATATAAGTACAAAGAGAAAACAACATGTTCGCATGCCACTGGAACACAGTGGCATGGTTAAGTACACTCGCAACAAGCAACCATGTTTCAGCTATCAAGAGTTTGCATACTGAATGTAGAAACTACCACAGGCAAGAAATTTGCACACAACATGTTCATCTCGGTCATCATGCCGAGTATATAAAAATTAGCTGCCTCTCGAATGTAAATACTGACACTTTCCAAATTTTTATTCTGAACCAACACAAAGTTATCTGTATGAAAAAGTGATACCACCACTTAGAAATATGTTATAGAAATTTGACACATTTTTGTGTGGGAATTGAAGCTTATCAGTGGCATAATCTGAACATTTTGATCTGGTTCATTGCAACAATTCTTATTGTACATATGAGGATAAGTCATGGCAACCCAGTAATATATCGACAATCAAAGGATGTATTATAAATTTGTTATATACAACTGAAAGAGTATCCATTATGGATATTTTGTTGGTAGGAATCATGAAAGAAAACCCAAGCAACCCTGTGACATACACATGTATTAATGTACAGTAACAGACACTGCCGGCTTGTAACGATTCCATTGAAAGTCAATGTATTCATTACAAGCCGGCAGTGTCCGTGACTGTACAAGGATGGTGATGCCGGTGGTATTTGATGTGTTCCACATCGATGTGGACAATGCGGGAGATTATTTCGAAGGTTTGTCATAATCAGATAAGTTTTTGTAACATGTGTGTCACAGGGTCAGACAGGTTTTTGTAACTTGTACATTAATACATGTGTATGTCACAGGGTTGCTTGGGTTTTCTTTCATGATTCCTACCAAAAAAAATCCATAATGGATACTCATTCAGTTGTATATAACAAATTTTTAATACATCCTTCGATTTAACACAACAATTTAATTTTTTTCTGGCTTCAGGCAATACTGGGTTGCTACTTTCACATAAGTACCCTGTATGATCAATCTATTTTTTAAACACTTGTGTTCAAAGTCCCTATACTTTTTTCACTAATCTTTCAGGTAAAGAATGACATCTTGAAGTTACTTATTGTTTTTGTGGCTTAGAACATGGAAGAACAATTCAGTTACAATTTTTTATTGGTCAAAGGAGATGTCAAGTCTAGCCACGATAAATTTTACACTGGTAATACTGTCATTATGGTATACAATGCTATTTCTCGACAAAAAGTGTTCCGGACACATGTTGAACAAATAATTTTGGACCACCTAACAATTTTCAGTGTTCATAGATGTCGCTGGTGGTTAAGACCTGTTGAGGAATGGACACCTAAGTCTCCACAGTCTTAAGTTAGGAACAGGCTTGGAATCAGCATATGCATTATAAATTACGTTCACAATTTGAGAAAAAGTTATACACATTCTTCCACATGATATACAAAAACTGGAAGTTTGAAACAGGTTTGTATAAAAGTTAACATTTTTTCAAATACTGTTGAGATATTTTGCTCCCCAACACCTTGGAAGTGGACAGTTTACTTTGTTAGGTCAGTCTTAAAAGTGTTAAAATACAGGGAAAAGAAATACTAAAAGCGAATAATTATAGCTCAACTTTCTAATCTTTATCAGTGTCCCTAAATCTCTTATTGTTACCTTTTTTTCAGTAGAACACATTGTCTTAAACTAATCTAGTTGGAATTTTTATTATCTGTGATCTTTGCATTACTAAATCAATACATAACCTTCCTTTCACACGCACACAAAATATATTGTGATTGTGTTTCCCTAATCATCTTCAACCAATGTGTGTTCACCAGCACTGATTGACTCACCTACATGTATCCACAGGCCTTTTCATTTTGATCTATTCCAGTAGGTATCAACTGTTAACCTCGAACACTACAATTTTGCCAACTCCTATGGATTAAAATGGCTATATTTTGACAATGTTGCCAACTCCTATGAATTAAAATGGCTATATTTTGACAATGTTGCCAACTACTATGAATTAAAATGGCTATATTTTGACAATGTTGCCAACTCCTATGGATTAAAATGACTAATTTTTGTAACTGGCATACGAACTTTCTTTTAACTGTGGAACTTGGAAAGTGTCAGTTTATACAAAAATTCTTCAACAAGAGTTAATATTATCATAAATTTACAGGAAGACAAATACAAATTACTAATGAAAAAAGGGGAGTACCAATTACTATCTTCATTGGTCCCAAAGGTGTATCTACACAATTGTAACAAGTTACCCACGCAGTACTGTGGTGAAAAAATCACAAATGACACTTGGTGTGTTTCATATAGAATCTTGGAACACATATTGCATATAATTCCAAAAGAGAAAACTGAAAAATTTACTACATACAATACTTCAAAAAAGTTACGTTCAAAGAATGAATTTATGCACTACTACACTTTTAATTATACAAGAAATTGCCAATTACTCAATATTAAGCAAGGGAAGAATACAAGAATGATTATACAAAATACGTCACTATTTAGAACCTCAATTCTAGTGTCTAAAAATATATATATTCCAAATACTACATAGAGCTAATACTTGTTACCCAAGATAGTAGATTCCAAACTACTGCGAAGTAAATTGTCTAAAATTTTCAAATAACTTGACTTTTCTCTTTTTCTAATGAAGCCTGTATTGGAACTATACGATTAATGAAAGAAAAGTCTCAAAACATCATAATAAAAGTATGATATTGTTTATGAAACTGAGGTATCCTATTTAATACAATGGTGTAGCACTCGCTAGGGATAAATATTACGCATTAGTGTGGATAATGTTAGTTACTACTGACTGAAAATATTCAATCTGATAATAGTGAATAATAAAAACAAGAAATTAACATTACTTCACATACTGTGCAAATGTGGAATTAATTCATAGCGTATAGTACATATGTACAGAGGTAGAGTAAATGTTCCTGCTTCTATATAATAAAGCAATATCTCCGCAAACTTATTTTCACAAGCTACGTTATCAGAATGTCACCTATTCATCTCACACCATTCACTAGTTGAGGGCAAACAGTGTTGTTCCTCCACATCGCAAATCGTTCTTAACACAATATGCTATTGAATAACTTCATAACGTGTACAATGCAATCTCTAGGTGCACTTTTTGTTATTAATGTTTACTGAACATTGTTGCTATTAAAATATAACTTGAATGAAAAAACAACAATAATGTTCTGAAAAAAAAAATCCAATTCAACAGTATCCACGAATATGTGTGGATTTCATTCACAGATATTTTCAGTATTGCTGTAAATCTCCATTGCATTACATATATCCGAAAAACAATGGATTCGATACATCGTTGTTTTTTGATACAAGGGATATTTTCTACAACATTGTTGATGGAAGAAGACCCATTAGAAACTTGTGAAAACACATAGCTGTTACGACATGAAATACAGAAATCAGGAAAAGAAGAACATTTTGAAGAGTAAAGCTAGAACCTTAGATCTTTTACTATTGTTTATACAATTTTGTGCACCAAGACACTGCATGTAATGTATCCAATGCAAATTTTAACAGTATGAGGAACTAAACAATTATAACAATTCGTTAATTTCAATAGACAAAGAAGCTGCTCTCAGACAGAGCAACTAAATAACAAAAAAGAAGAATTTTACTTCTTCCTAGATATGTTTCCTATCACATGTGACTCCATATTTACGAATACATCTTTCATTACATTACCTTTAATATTAGCATATCAATTATCACATATGCATTAATTTAAACTGCCATAGTTAACAGAGTACTTATGAACTGGCTAAAAATAAGAACTACATGTGTAAAAATAATAAAATTAATTTACAAACAACTAAATTGTGCATATTGATTTTTTTATCATAAATTAATATGATACACTAAGTGGCAAGACTATGTCAAAGTTACTAACACCGCATGAAAATTTTGCCATCTCTTTTTTTAATTTTGGCACATAATCATTCAAACATCACTTCTCAACAATTTTTTAGCCAGACAACAAAGTCAACACATCTTCATCCAACGCCCATTCCCTCTTATTTGTAATAATAATAATAATACCTATAAAATACTCCAGTATCTACTTTCCTGAGATAAAAGTTTTTTCCGATTAACATTCAACTTTTTTTTTTTTTTTTTCTTCTTTCTTTCAAATTATGGTCAGTCATAATTTTCTGACTCCAATGTACACATGATATTGTTTGGTGGCAAGATGGTGAAAAAGTAGAATATTTTTCACATATTTTCATAATCAAATTAACTGACAGGAAGTAATATCCTACAGCATTTGCCTGACACAACTTAAGATGCACAATCCAAAAATGTTAGGAATTAAGCATTTTGGTTAGTATTCTGAACACAGTTTTTTTTCAGTTTTAAACTTGGTCAACCTAAATGAAATTACACGAGGGAAAGCTAGTAAATATGACACAAATGGAACTTCGTAGTTTTGAAAGGTGTCACTAGATGTCAGCACATGCTCAGTATAACAAAATGGCGGTTATGGTAGAGGAGTGTCCAGTTGAAGAGCAACATGCATATTTTGTGGGCGACAGGGTTTCCTACAAAGGAACTGATTCCTGTTTACGATAAGAAGAGTTTGTCCTGTGAAGTGCTTCATAATTAAAATTCTCAGCATGGTAAAAGTGATGGGATATGTCATAATAAATGGTTTTAAAGTTAGTTTTTCATAATAATACCCAGCGTCGAATAACATGGGTACCTGGGGGAAACCCTGGGGGGTAAAGGCGGTCAGGGGCGTGATGCTGATCACATCACCCCCACTCACGACCGGATCAAGAAAGTGTGGGGCGTTACCCCCACACCCCCTATATGCCTTCATGGCGTGGTGCTATGCACAGGGGAACACTTTACTTTACTTTACTTTACTTTTTCATAATAATTTTTGTGACTTATTTACTTGCTTTCCAGGTATAACTGGAAATAGTAATTATAATCTCTGTATCAAGGCATTTTAGCTTGAAAAATACTTGGTTAGTATTCAATCATGGCAATTACAACTATATTTTTTCCATGTAAGAAAAGACCCTGTAACTCAAACGAATAAGAAAAATACATACTACAAAATGTGTTCTGAAACCTTTCACGAAATGTATAATTTGCACAAAAATAACTGGTCTTGTGGACCTCATGAAACAAATTACTTTATTTTAAGGTTGCTCCCAGTAAAAATATTCAGTTCATGCGACATTCAGAAAAAGTCTGTTTTTTGTGAAATACCCTGTACAGATATTACTGCTCATTCTTATTTTAAAAACAGGTGCAGACAATTTCATGAATCTTGGTGTATTTTGTCTTTTCCCATCACAGTGCTCTTTCACCGTGTGAAGCTGTCATTTTACCCATAAGGGACACGAAGTACATGAAAGTTTCTAAACATGTTCATAGAATGCAAACAGATGACTGAAAGCAACAGTAATTTTACACTTACAACTTAAAGTACACTTACCCTATCGTCTTGAAATGCACGGCAGCAATAGAACACGGAAGACACAAACTTACAGACGTAATTGTTACAGTTTACACAGCACTGTACAAAAAAAAATCTGTCTGGAACACACGAAAAACAATGATGTAATACTAGACATTTGTACTTATTACGTGCCATCTTGAAAGACTGCAATTTTCATCAGCTTCTAATGAAACACAACACATACTTATACACTGGGGCATCCGTTTCTGCACATTACTTTTCTACAACCATAAAAATTTGTAGAAAATGCAAGAGGAAGAAAACTGAAAATATGCACGCACAATAATAAAAAATATGACTGAAATCAGAGTCATTTTATATGCTACTTTAACAAAGTAGAAAGCATTCTTGAGTGATAACTTAAGACTAGAGTTAAAAAAAAACTGATAGTAGGTATAAAACCACCAATTCTGCATGTAGGGTGATGGATTTCTGAAGCTGGAAGGATGCTAACCTTGTTGGGGTCCTTTTCAAAGGTATTAGGATAAGTTAGCAGTGATGTAACCAGGAACTATCAAGTGGAGAAATACAAATTGTCTTATTAATATTGTAAAAGCTATTTTCACGTATGTATTTGGTATTCTTTTAGCATAACCGAGAAACGCGACACCAAGAAAACCCTCACCGTGGAATGGACCTGATAATCTGCGATGTTGCCTAGTATGCAACGAGTTCTGTTCCTCTACCCATTGGTCTTAGGCTGTGTTCGAATTGGTAAGTGCTCGGTCCCGTTCTCTCTCATTACTTTCATGTGCCGTTGAAATCGTCTGAATCTATATGTTCCCTTGCAGAACGGTTGCCACTTTGCCTGCCAGGTGTCAGCTCGAACAGTGCACTGGGGCACAGGCACACACTACGGAAGCAGAAGGCAGATGCCAACAAAACATTACAATGATTTCAATCTATTTACTCATATTAAAATGTGGCATGCGATTTCTTCTTTTACAATTTTCCTACATACTGTGTTATCGATAAAATGTCCAAGTAGGGCCTTAGTAAGGGCGTGACGATATAAGGAGATTAACAATATAATTAACTCTCATACTTGTTGCAAAGGTTGGAGCAAGGCAGTCCATTATTTAATAAAAAAGTAAATTGAAAAAAATTCACAGCTTGCTGGGGGTCTTTTAAAATGCATATTTCCGAATTATCAAAAAGTCAATCCCAATTTATTGTTACAATAAATTATATTTCATAATTAATTGTAATAAATGATCCTCGATGAGCAAATTTAAATGCATTTTAAAACTTAAATACGGAGTTACGTTCTGGGAGTTCACAAATGATATTTAAAGGGTGGTCTGTGGAAACTAAAAGGTTACAACCACAGGATATAAACTAATAGTTCCAATTGCAAGCCAGGAAGCCAATAAAATGTGAACATGCAGTACTTGACAAAATTGCTGAAAAAACTTGCTACAGGAGGGAGGCTATTTCATCTTCCTTTGGACTTTACGCATTTGCACTTTGCTTTCCAGTCAAATATGTCAAGGGGGCAGGGGTGTACAAGCAAATTTAGCAACAAAATGATCATAAATTAGGATTTATAACGCAAGTCAAATCAAAACCTTAAAAGTCCAATACAAATTGTAGGACAGACTGTATACAGCTTAAATTCACATGAGGTATCAACTGCTATTTACAAAACGACCTCAAGGCTGCAACACTAATCAAGTGAGCTTCAAAATGCCATTTTTGTTATTTTAAAGTGGCACCTCCTCTACACACTTTCACCAGTGAAGAGGAATGGTTTCTTGTCCTCCGTCAGCCTAAAACTTACAGAAATTTCTCGGCACATGAAGATTCAATATCTCTGTGCATGCTTACCACACCAGCAAGTTTACCAATTGGGGAGAAGAGGAGAAAGTTCGACAATGGCCTCAGTTCGCAGGCAGATGGGTGGAAAGGCCTTCGCAATGGCTCTGCACGTGGATCCCAAATACTTATTCTTCTCAAGGTATAGAGGCACTAACTCAAGGTTGAAAATATATGTAGATTGGCAATATGTCTGTGCTAAAATGCAGCAAACTTGTTCAACCGTACATACAGAAATCTACTAGATAAGAAACAAAAACAAATGAAGGTCTTCATTTGATTATTCCTTGTAGCGTCAAATTTTAGGGATGCCACAAAAAAATAAGGAATATCAAAGGATGTGCCTTCAGATAAATAAATCACTGAATTTCATACTGGTCAATTACTACAAAGAGTGACACCTTAATATCGCTTGCATTTCAACAGCTGAGCCAGGGTGCCATAATCAAGCTAACAGTTCCACGAAAAGACAGAGCATTCACAAGAGCGACCCACACGTGACAGGTCAAACTACCAACCATTACATTCTTATTGCATATATCCAACACTCGACCACTTTTTCCCCACATAACAACCTGTCAGTCTGGAACTTTGTACAATAACAAAAAATCTATTAAATAAACATGTGCAGTAAAACCTGCACAATGCACTTCCAATTCATCACAACATAATATACATATACAAGTTAACAAAATGTGATGACCGCACAATAGGCCAGTTCCTCGGGCACTCGCACTCTGAACACTTCTATTGTCAATTACACTGCTGAAGATCTACTTCTAGCAATCACACTATTACCATTCTGCAGCACTAGAAGGAAATTTGTAAGTAGATTTTGCTGCTACATATTATTATTTTCCCTTCTAACTAGCATTTCTTTTAAAAAGGTGACAAGTCAAAAATAAAAAAATAACATTTAAAAAAATAGCATGCATAAAAGTTCACAGCTAAACTGTAGATAAGTACGAACAGTCTTCCTACAACAGCGAACTATATATATATATATTTATATAGAATTCACAAAATAGTGTTATCTTACAACAATGAATGGAATGTTTCAAGTACAGTAATAACAAAAGTTATTTAACAGTTTTTTCAGGATAATTATTTTGCAGGAGAAACAATTGTTTCATCACAATGCATTTGTATGGAGACATTATTTACACACCGACTGCTTATTACCTTAAGAATCCGGTAACTTACCTTACGCAAGTCGATCTACGTAGCAGAGTTTTCCATACTTTGCTCTGAAGTTTTTCGTATCCATTTTAAGCTCCACGTGGTCTACGAAATGGCACAGCAGCTCTGACTCTTGGCGTCGCCGACCACGTCGCTCACGTTCTCACCCTTGAAGAGCAACCGATTCTGGGGTGGTGGCAGGATCGTCGGTTCAGGTGTTATCACCTCACGCGGGGACCGTGGAACCAAGTCCGTCTCCGGGCTGTTCCGGTACTGCGCTCTCTGCTTCTTCAAGTCGGCCAGTGTTCCGGCGTTGATGGTGACCGACACATGGATTTTTATGTTTCCGTTGCCTTCAGAGTAGCTTGTTTCGGTCGGCAGATCTGAAAAAAAGCATGTGCATTGTTAACGATGTGGTGGTGGCAATACCACATTACACAAAGGATGGATTAACTGTTACTGTACCACCTAATATGGAGACGTGCTAATGTGACACATCTATCAAAAACCTGTAATTTAGTGCAAATTAGGCCATTTTGTTGTTGTTATTATTATTTTTGTGGATATAAACAGTCAAACTGCATTATTTGATTGATTGATTGGTTTGGTTTATTTTACTTTACTTTTCTGCCACATTTGGCTAATTACGAAGATGAAAATAAGGGATAATATGATGAAACTGATAAAGGTACTGCAACTGGTATTTGGCAAAATTTCATAATAGTCTATCCAAATTACATTCCTAAAAAAATGCACAGAATAGGGCATAAAGTCATACACATCAGCTAGCTGCCGTAGGAAATCATAAAAATTACCAAAAGTTGTTTTTTGATGTAACTCAGTGTTAAATGTTTAGAGAAGTAAAGGGTTAGTGTAAGAGAAAGTGACGCAAATTCAAATTAAGTTCTCACCATTTGCTAAACTTCTTACATCACTCTTGGGACTGGAATGCTCGAGTGAAACAGAGTCGGCCAGGCTGTCTGTTCCCTCTGGCGCCTTTCTCTCGAAAGGTACAAGCTGGTTTTCTTCCATCTGGACAGACATTTCCTCAACGGCATCCTTCTTTGCATATGGATATGTCGGATGGGAAACCTCCACCTCTGTGCTTGCGGGGACCGGTTCGGATGCTTTCGGAACTTTTTCCGGCTCAGCTTCTCCTGTCGACTCATAGTCCTGCAAAGAGAGTAGACGGTGATAGTACATATCCAAACCTCACATTATCAATATAATTTTCATACCTTAGACTAAATTCTAGATACATGCCTTAATACAGATGTACAAGATTTCAGATTTATCCTTTATCTCAAACTGGAAAAAGTAGCTAAAACTTCTTCATATTAAAACAGGTTTATGATTTTCGGAAATTAACTTATTACAGGTGTTATTATTATTATTATGAATTGTTGTTATTAATTGCAATGGTCACATTTTTTCAATAGAGCTACAGTTATGGCAAATTTGTCAGAACTCTATTTGTAAGATACACATATTTATTCATATTAATACATAATGTTATTAAACCCAGCATACAAACTGAAGCAAAATTTTTGAACGTTTCAGAAACCTTTTGTTTGCTTCGTTAAGAACTGGAGCGTTCCCTTCAGAAAATCACATCCATTCCTTGGTACCTGAACATCTTGTAGTTACAGACACTGCTGGGTTGTAACAATTCCACTGAATGTCAATGCATTGATTACAACCCAGAATTGCACGTGACTGTACAAACAGGAAATAGAAATATAAAATAACAAGAAAAAAAACTTTACTTCTACTTTACAGCCTAAATCACCAAAAGAAACAGGGAAAAAGAAGCTAACCTCCTGCGCCCTCAGCCTAAGCCTTGCTTCTTCCATCGCCTCTTTCTTGGACGTGAGCGTTTTGTCTCGTATCGACGTGCGACGAACTGACTGGGTACGGGTATTGTTTGACTGCGACCTCCTCACCCTTCTCCGTTGTGCCTCCTGCATTCGTTTCGTCTCTTGCTCGCTTCTTAACTGCACGATGCGTTCCCTTAGCTCAGGGTCTTCACAGATATCTGCAAGAGGGAAGATGCCGTAATGTGCAACAAATCTTGCTTGTAGTTATTTCTTTCCTGCGAACTCGATCATCCTGCTACCAAATACTTCCCATATTTTAAGCATGGAAAATCTGTTCTTTGTGAGCTTTCCCACTTATTACATTTGATTATATAAACTCTCGCCATGCTCAAAGGGTAATTTCTTGGTGCTTTTGTGAACAAAGACAAGATTACTTAGTATATTTAAAGTACACTTAACTTCCAATTAAAAAGATAATAATAAAATAAAGTAAATAATTAATATAATTATAAGTAAAATATCCAATTAACTTACCTGAGGGTGTTTCATCATGTTTTGTTCTTGCATTTAAATCTGCCCCATTCTGTACCAGCAACTCCAGAACTTCCAACTGGAATAAAATCAATATAAACTGTTTATTTTCTGCTTAAGTGGTGATAAATATCTTCAGCAGGTTTCTAATATCATACCCAGTAAGCTGTAATTACATGTTACATAAAAGTTTACACATGGAATATACTAAAAACAATATCAATTTCTACACAGCAGAGACACATGGTTCCTTTAATGTTATGCATAAATGTTAATACAACTCAACCATGAATTCATATATCTGTACACACAGCCAACCGCTAATCTATCCAACCACAAATCCATGGACGTATCAGACCACATATCAATGAACCCATGGATACATCAGATCACATATCAATGAACCCATGGATGCATCTAACCACAAATCAATGAACTCATGGATGCATCTAACCACAAATCAATGAACCCATGGATGCATCAGACCACAAATCAATAAACCCATGGATACATCACACCACAAATCAATGAACCCATGGATGCATCAGACTACAAATCAATGAACCCATGGATACATCAGACCACAAATCAATTAACCCATGGATGCATCAAACCAAAAACCAATGGATACATCAGACCACAAATCAATGAATCCATGGATACATCAGACCACAAACCAATGAACCCATGGATGCATCAGACCACAAATCAATAAACCCATGGATACATCAGACCACAAATCAATGAACCCATGGATGCATCAGACCACAAATCAATAAACCCATGGATACATCAGACCACATATCAATGAACCCATGGATACATCAGACCGCAAATCAATGAACCCATGTATAGAGTCCAGCACAAATATTTCTGCTGTGCGATGCGCGACAGAACTAAAGAAGCAGTGTTGCTAATGGAGCAGATAGAAAAATCGCTGCAGTGGGCCGATGAACAGCTGTTACGTACAACAAGGAAATTAGAGAATTCAGGTCTATCTAACGTTGAGTTTTAAACGTCATGCATTATACCAGGACTAGGATTAATATGTACTAACAAGTGGCTTTGTATGTAGCTACATACATATATGGACTAAAAATTCGCAAAATATGAACTAACACATACGTAAAATTACCAAAAATGCTGCAAAGAAGAAGTCTTCATACGAATCCTTATTTGAGTGATTTCAAACAAAATAAAAAAATATTATTTTTCATTGCATTAATGCACTGGTGGCGTTCTAACTGTTTACTCACAAAACCCGTATACACTGGTACGGAACTGCAACGGCAGATAATAACATGCCAACGTGTTACACCGTGACAATTGGACCATAACACTCCTCCTCAAGCAGTATTATTATTTCCTCTCTGTGATCGGCGAAAGTCGGTTGCCTTTGTTCTACATTTACAAAAGATGCCGGCTTCCACAACAATAACAAGTACATATACTGCCACTAGACGATAAGCTGCGTGGCTTTTTCTTTTGCTATGAACCAGGGCTGGCGCTAGTCATTTTGCCTCGCTGGGCGGAAGATGCCGCTCCATTTCGACCCCCCCATCCCTCTGCCATTACGCAGCAACGGGAAATTGAAAATCAATATATTCCTAAGTAAAACATCAAAATATAAAATAAATAATGAGACTTCTTATGCTATTTCAATACTATTAAGCGCAAAAGAATATCTCGCTCGACCACAGTTTTCAATAGGCTTATTTTTTTTCTTCTCTTCAAATTTTGCACCCTGGCCGGTGGCACGGTTCGCCCTCCCCTTCCGCCGGCCCTGCTATGAACTTGGTCACCCATCAAAGCATGGCAATTTTAACACAGAAAACAATATGCATCGCATTAAGCAGCAAAAATGACAGCCTCCTCTTCCTCCACCTAAATCCCATCTTTCGCAGCAAACGTTGCAAACTCTCTTGACTTCCCGCAAAATGTATGTCCGCCTGTAATTTGACATACAATTTTTTCAATGTCGGCACTTCATTTTCACGCAGAGCGTAGTCATATATGCGCCTACGGATAACGTTTTCATCGAAAGCGTCCACTGACGATTTGGTCGCTGGTCTTGTTGTTCTTTCCCGGGAGTGTGGAATGATGTAGAGGGGCCTTCTGACATCTCAAGAGATTGTATTTCGTTCATGATAGCCCTGATTGTTCGTTCAGGAACTCCAGTCGCAGCCGCTGCTCTCTTGCCAAAATGCTGTATTGGGATGCTAACACCTTCACTGGCTTCCTCCTTCATGAACTCGTGCACGTTGCTTAGAATTTCCCAAGCTTGGCTATGCAAGGTTTTTGATTTCAACTTTGACAGAACTGGAGGCATTATGGAATTTAACGTTCATTAACAAACACACACTTTCACATACACACACGCAATACACGCACATAACGTCAAACCGGTAAAATACTTAGTATAAAATAAAAATATGGTGCTTCCAATCCAACAAAACTCACCGTCATTTTACCTGCCTTTCCCCTTCCGTGACAGAAATAGTGTTTCATTAATACAGTTGGCAACACTAGTTACTAGCTAGCCAATGAACATGCACTGCATAAAAGAAGCAACCACTACACCGGGCTATATTGTCACATTACCGTCCCTGCCGAACGGTGTGAACCGCGAGCTGGAGCGCTATTCAATTGTTTTCAATGATGTTTGCGCGAGTGTGTCCAGGAATGGAATGACAATATGGCAACAATATCGAAGGTTTTCGAGCAGGGTAGAACACGTGATACTAAGAGAGAGGGAGACGAAACGAAAATTGGTATCTACGCAACGGCAAATTTATGTGTGTTGTACTCTACATCAGACCACATATCAATGAACCCATGGATGCATCAGACCACAAATCAATTAACCCATAGATACATCAGACCACATATCAATGAACCCATGGATGCATCACACCACAAATCAATGAACCCATGGATGCATAACACCACAAATCAATGAACCCATGGATGCATCACACCACAAATCAATGAACCCATGGATGCATCAGATCACATATCAATGAACCCATGAATACATCAGATCACAAGTTAATTAAGCCATGGATGCATCAGACCACAAAGCAATGAACCCATGCATGAATCTGATACAAAACAATTAACAAACAAATGTATCTGACCATAAATCAATGAACCCATGGATACATCAGACCACATATCAATGAACACATGGATGCATATCACCACAAACCCATTAACAAAGGGATGCATCTGACCACAAATCAATGGAGCCATGGATGCATCAGACCACAAAGCAATGAACCCATGCATGAATCTGATACAAAACAATTAACAAACAAATGTATCTGACCATAAATCAATGAACCCATGGATACATCAGACCACATATCAATGAACACATGGATGCATATCACCACAAACCCATTAACACAGGGATGCATCTGACAACAAATCAATGGAGCCATGGATGCATCAGACCACAAACCAATGAAGCCATGGATACATCAGACCACAAACCAATGAAGCCATGGATACATCAGACCACAAATCAATGAACCCATGCATGAATCTTAACACAAATTAATGAATCCATGCATGAATCTGACACAAAACAATTAACAAATGGATATATCTGACCATAAATCAATGAACCCATAGACACATCTGACCACAGATATAATGAACCCATGGATGCATATGACCACAAATCAATTAACAAATGGATGCATCTGACCACAAATCAATGAACTCATGGATGCATCAGACCACAAATCAATTAACCAATGGTTGCATCAAACCCATGAATGAACCCATGCATAAATCTGACCAAAAATCAATTAACACATGGATGCATCTGACTACAAATCCATTAACAAATGGATGCAACTAACCACAAATCAAGTAACAAATGGATGCATGCAACCACAAATCAATGAGCCATTTATCCACAAACAGATAACTTGTAGCTTTTTGACTAAACAATACTAGTATTTGTCAAACACTACTCACATGACCCCAACAGGCTGCTGCATGAACAGGCTGCCAAGAATCATTATCCTTGACATCTGTTGACACATGAAGATCCAAGAGAAACTCCACAACCTTCAAATACCCATTTGCCGATGATATGTGAAGCTGAAAAGAAAAAGAAAAAATGTAGTTTCAAAATAACAGTGGCATTACAATTCTGAACCATCGGACCTGCATAGGTTCCTCTTAGGATCACCGAGGTAACTCTTTGTATGATTTTATTCATTGTTGTAATGTTATTTTTAATGGCCCAAATAATGTCACAGGCCTACTAAGATTGATTGTTCTTTTTTATTCTATATTAATTTTTAATTCCATCATTGTACATTTTATTCAATGTGCAATACACTGTTGTTTTAATTTGCCAAAGTCAACAAGCATTGCAATAAGATTGAAATATGTCTTGTAAGGAGCAATGAGGGCTCATGGTTCCAATAATTTTAAATTCTTCCTCCTTAAGTAAATTGCAATTGTGGCAGTGCTAGACATTTACACAAATATTCTCATGGATTCTACTTTAAACGACCCCTGTATTAGATTGGACAAGAAATGGAAGAATAAGAAATCTTCACCTTGCAATATTCACACATACAGAAATATAATAAAGTACCATGAATAATCTTGAATTAAAACAATCTCATCAACCATACATCTCTAAAAATTAACATGGAAAATATTTTTACATTTTCACATCTGAAAGCCTCTATAAAGAATGTGTCTGTGAACATCTAACACACTATCTACAAAATTGGGAAAAATGAGATGTGTTACAAACTACAAAACCAATCAAGAATAATAGCAAGTAAAAGACTTACTGGGGTTGCTCCTTGCTCATCGTAATATTCAAGGTCCCCACCCTTCGCTGCGAGTTCCTGCAAATCCTGAAGCATCTGGTGCTCGTTTGCAGCCCGGGTGTCATCTATCAGCTCCTGCGTCACGCCTCGCTTTGCCATCTCCCCTTCAATGTAATCCAGGCAAGCATCGTCCTCACATATGTCGTATGGCATGTTCCCATCTGCATTTACAGCCAGCAAATTGGCACCACTTTTGGAACAAACAGTTACATGAATCTCACATTGTAAAAATACAGACACTTTATATTTACAAAGTAACTAATATCAATGTAGGTTCCCAGGTCTTGCTGCTTTAAATATAGTTACGGATAACTATTTTCAGTTATTTATATAAATACATTGTCCATGTCTACTGTCAACTCCACATTGGAGGGAGGAAGCTTATGAAAATGAAAGAACACACAGACAGCACACTAACTACCACCACAAAAACTTTGAAAAACATCTTCCTTAATAGAACATAAAAAGAGTTGAGGATTAAACTACAAATTGACAATAGCACAAGGCCTGCTTTCTGTCCATTGTTTTCCTCATTTCCAATGGACACAGAAAATGACAAGCAATTTGATAGTGCAGGAAGAACAGATTTGCTTATTTTTGTACATAAAATAATGTAACAATTGAATTGGTATAAGTCTCTTGTAATTGGAGCTAGGTATGCTCCGTTAGGGACAAATAAATAAATAAAACTATATATTTCAATGCAGTTTATGAATTATACATGGTGAGGCAGTCAAACGGGAAGATTAAAAAAAAAATCACAAAAAATAGAGAGCAAATATTATTTATTTTTTTTGAACATGAATGGAAATTACTAGTGTACCTGAAAAATTGTAGTACTAGTACCTGTTCATTTCTTTTAATATGGTGTCAATAAGATGGCATCCTTGGTGTTGCACACATTGTTGGAGTCTCAAGAGTAAATCTGCCCATGATGCTTCGTAGCATCTCAAACGGAATGTTGTGAATCTCTTGCCGCATTCGAAATGCGAGTCTAAGCACATCCATAGCCACTCTGGCAGTATGGCTAGTTGCACCATCTTGCTGAAAGAATGTTTCTTCATCTGGGTCATAGCCATCGAGGGCAGGCAGGAAAAATGTTACCAATATGTCAGCATAACGTCCAGTGTTTACCGTCACAGTGTTACCGCTCAAGATCACGTCCCCACTGCCATAACCCCCAACCATGCCCGGCAGCCATTCCTGAAATCTTTCTGTTTGATTGCCTCTCGCAACGTCATGGGCGGATTTACTCTGAGACTCCGAGGTCTTCCCGATGGCGCAGTGGTAGCGTCGTCACCTTGTAATCAAGGGGTCCCAGGTTTGATACCCGGTGGAGGCACATAGTGGTTCGTATCCCACTTTAAACTGTACGTCCAGTCCCGATTAGCCTTACTGTGCATAAAGTGAACTTAAAACACCAATTGCCCGACCCTGTGGCCAAGTGGTTGTCATGCTGCAAAATCACTTTGTCGTGCCTCTCGCTGTATTGCGGCCGTTTGTCCTTCAATGCTCGGCTCAAACGCATTAATTGCGTTCGATAACGAGCACCTGTGATTGTTTCACTTGGTTTTAGCAGCTCATAGTACACGACGCCGAGCTGGTCCCACCAAATGCAGAGCATGATCTTGGAGCCATGAATATTTGGTTTGGCCGTCGACGTGGAAGCATGGCCGGGATATCCCCATGATTTTTTGCATTTTGGGTTATCGTAATGAATCCATTTTTCGTCCCCGGTCACAATCCGATGCAGAAATCCCTTCTGTTTTTGCCTCTGAAGCAACTGTTCACAAACACACACACGCCGTTCAACGTCTCTTGGTTTCAGCTCATACGGGACCCAAGTTCCTTCTTTCTGAATCATACCCATGGCTTTCAGACATTTTGAAATGGCTTGCTGTGTCACTCCCAATGATCGTGCCAATTCTTTTTGAGTTTGACGCGAGTCTTCACTCAGCAATGTCTCCAATTCTGCATCTTCGAAAACTTTGTCTTCCACCACTATGCCGGTCTTCGACGTTAAAGTCACCGTTCTTGAAGCGTTGAAACCACTCACGACAGGTTCTCTCACTTATAGCGTCCTCACCATAGCATTCGATGAGCCTCAGCTGCAGTTTTCTTCATATTGAAACAAAAAAGTAGAACCTCCCGCAAATGGCGAGAATTTGGCTCGTACACTGACATTTTCAATCGTGAACAACTTCACGATGCACACACCACTCGACTAATGTTTGAATGGGGTTATCTTGACAGAGGTCCATGCTAACTGCGTGACGTCTGCAATATGCTTCTTTCGACCGCTACTTCCTGTTGTTGCCACCTGTCGGAAAACGGCGGAAGCAAAGTTGTACACCTTGTACGTTGGCATACTTTGGGATCAAATATCTGTTATTTGTGTTTTCCACGTGCTGGAACGAATTTTATATTACAAACAAAAATATGATAATTTTTATATGAAATATCTTCAAACAAGAAGCTGATGGTTAATGAAGAAGTAGCTTCAGATTCTAATTCTGGAAAGAACAACTTTATAAATTTTCCAGGTGAGTGGGAAGACTGTTGTCTATTTTTTATGAGCATGGAATTACGAACACATGGAAACTTACTGCATTATGAGGTACTTCACTAGATGAAGATGGCCACACGTTGCTGCCGCATGCAATGGCGTCCACCTCTCGCTATCTTCTGCATTCACGTTGGCACGAAAGTCTAACAGCAGCTTCATCATCTCTTCATTGTCATCTATGCAGCACTGAGGGGGAAAAATAGAACATGTACTTGGTTACCATTCATTATAAGAAAACTGATTGCTTGGTAATCCTATTAAGACTTAAGAAGCTATTGTTGAAGAGCATTGTTAATTTGTGCCTTAACAAATCACTGTTGGGTCATTTCATCTCAGATCATATCGGTAATGGCTGCTCACCAACATGAAAAAAATTCATGTTAAAGGATCACATGACACATGTCCAAAAATAAAATATTTTCCTTTTCTGTCGATTTGTTACGATGTTACAGGCTCACAAACACTGTATTTGGCAAAAAAAGAATGTTATGCAAGGAAAATAATGCAATTTTCAAACCACTATAAATCAAAAACAAAAAATGATTGAGACTTCAAGTTTTCTTTACTTGAAAGCTTCTTCACGTACTTCCAAAACCTTATTAAGAAACATATCTATGAAATAGTCTTCAACTCTAAAATTAAAACTTACAAAAATTTGAAATGTTTCTCAAAGTTCTTTTTTAACTGAAACCACAGGACATGAATTTTGCTGGAATAATAAAATATGGAAGCTGGACTAACTAATAGCAATGCCATTTCTGCACTAACTTGTAACGTTATGTAAAAAGTTATTTGTAAAAAATGAAATATAATATATATATATATATATATATATAGATATATATAATATATATAAGGTAGAAGAAAGAAAGATTGGCGTCACATGGAGTAGAGTGCAGTATTCTGTGCCTCTACTCCTTGAAAATGCAACTCAGATCGCGAAATATAGAATTATCTCTCTTCGTGTGGTAAGTGTTTACTGTCTCCTTCATCATTTGTATTTATCCCCCCTTCTGGCACCTTTTCTGATCCTATTCCTGTGTGTAATATATATATATATATATATATATATATTTAGAAATCATTTCCTGACAAACACCCATCTCAAAGTTTATGATTTCATTGGGCACAATATCCCCTGCTAGAATGCTCATACTATGGTACAGATGACTGTAACTGTACTTTTTCTTTTGTGGGTGGTGTTCCCATTCTCCATTTGGTGGGGAACGTAGCACTCTTCACTGTGGCACGAAGGCTGGCTAATCAGTTGTTCTTATAAGAGAAAGTTGCACACATTCACATGAATGTAAGTAGTGTGGAAAGAAAGTAAAGAAGAATGCGAAGTAGAAAGCTCCTGAGTAATAATACATATAATAATAACCCGTGGCAACTACCAGCCTCACTCCCACATGCCTCAGCAGAGACTGAAGATCATCCAAACAGTTACGGGGTGACACGTGGTGAGTACCACGAACCCCCAGTCGTCGTCGTCGTAGGTTTCCATGACAGGGTTACGCTATTCATCCATAGCTCCCCAATTTCCTCACCAGGTGACCACCTGTCCCATACACAGGCCGAAATTTCAGGAGAAAAGTAACTGAAGACTTAGACCTGTGCGCGTCCCGTAGCTGAAACGCACAGCATCATGCCTTAGACCAAATGGGCCACGATGCGGGGCATTGTTTATAGTAAGTAAATTTATGGTTTATGATGCAACTGCAAGCAGAACTTTGCCAGTTATATTCCTTTGATTGTAGAATTACTCCTCTTGTAGTTCAATTTGTACAAGCAAAAAAAAAAAGTGTTTAAATGCTTGTAACAGTAAACTACAAGTGGGATAAAAAAATATTGACAGAATCCTATTTCTTTCTTAGAACTTTCAGTTTCCGTTGATCATATTGACAATTTCGATTTTTGAACATGAGAAGTACTCCATGCACAATCATCTTTGTTTACATGTCCTCCAAGAATTAGTCCACCACTCTCAGCTGACAAACTTGATACCCAATGCTTGGATAAGAAAACTACATGTCATGGATTATAAAGTATAGTTGTGTGACGAGCAATTACAAAATATTGTGTCCAATACAGGGTAGAATAAGATTTACCGTACTTGCCAGCATATTAGATACACCTCACTTTTTGCACACAATTTTGAGGAAAAAGCTTTTATCACTGAATATTATAAATAATTTACACTATTTCAAATATAAAGTAACATGTAGGTCTACTTTCAACAAATAACTTATGTAAATAACTAGGAAAGAATACATTTTAGTGTTCTTCATCAAAACCCAGACAGTCACTTCCAGAGCTAAATGAAGAGTTCCTTGAAACCCCTTCTAAATCAGAATCTGAGCCTTCATATCAAATTGTCCTCTCTACAATCCAGTGTATTACTAATGCCACACATAAATGATGTAGCCACTGTCTCAGTTTTCACAGCATCCCATGAAGCTTCGACCCATTCGCAAACTTCCTTCTTACTGATGGTGTAACCTGAATATTGGCTAATAAGACCTATTTTTAAAGGAAAAAAGTGTATTGCATATGTTGGCAAAAACAGTACTTTAATAATTCTAATCAATTCTCACCTGATGCAGTGCAGTGAGGCCATCTTCATTTGTGGAATCGGGGCTGACTCCCTTCATGAGAAGCCACCGCACTGAAACAGAACACAAAATAATTAGCTCACATTTAAAAATTTTACACACACACACAAAGAATCACCCGTTACTGATATTTAATACTGAAACCTGTAAACCAGTGACTGCAAGTTTGAAAACATTGCTGCCAATTTTAGTTTTGTGACTAAATGAACCAATCACCTTGCCATTTTTAGGGATTATGCAATTCTTATCCAAGTAACATAATCCAAAATTTGGATTTTGTCTTTGATTCCTTTTAATCCAAGAGTGTGGACTTTTTGTATCTCACATTATTAAACATTTTACTTTGACCAATCCAATTGAGTTATGGATACCAGACATCCTCTTGATTCCTGGAAATGTTCTACACTTTCGTCATATCTTCCAAACAAATTGATTATTTTTTTAGGTGTCTCCAAACTACATTTAGTTCGTGCACATTCAATCATTGCTATGTCTGTTGATATATAAATTATTATTATCTAAGCATGATGGTCAGAAGTGTATTGGTGACAATTTCAAAATACTGTTTTTCTACATAGTCCATATTTCTCACTGTACTGAAAAACATATGATATTTTACACACCTGTGGATTTTGGTCCACAGAGATTGTTATTATTATTATATAATAACCTGGAATCCAGCCCATCAGAGAAAGCAGGTACCAACACAATATTCTACACGTTAAAAATATCTCGTGAAGAAACCAAATGTTTCATTTGCCTCCTGAATTAATTTATGTAACTAGACGATTGATTTTGTCTTAGAAAACGAAGCTGCGTGTTTAGACATTTCTTGTACAGAATCAACGTACCCTCCAATCCTTCTTGCCCGTCAATTGGTTCTGGTTCTTCACTGTTAAATTAAATTGCTAAAAAACGAAATGCACTTCTTGCATTTTAACAGGAAAATCGATAAGTACGAACCTGAAAATGTTGCGTATAAAAATAAGAACAACAGTACACACAATCATAAAAATCACAAACAAAGGTAGCAGACAAACCCTGTGAATATATATGTACATAAAAATTGTAAAGTTCTGACAAATATCCAATATTATGTCTCTCCGATCCATGACACTGGTAATAATATTGCTAATGAAGCAAGAAGAAAACTTGCACAGAAAAAAATTCTCGCAATACCGAGTACAGACAGAGACAGACAAAAGATTTCTGGTGCTGTGACAATACCTCTTTTGGTTTAGAAGTGCCAGGGAGTTAGTTACTAAATACAGTGCAACAGAAAGAAAGTCATCCACACTCACCTTCCTGAATATCATTCCTGGATGCTGCTTCCAACAGCATGACACTGTCGTCGAAGAATATGTGATGGTTCTTCCTCCCTTTCCTGTTAAATGTTGACACCTGACTGTTGCGTTTCTTGCTATTCCACTCCTTCTCCCTCTGAGACCAGATCTTCAGCTGCTGCAGTCTCCGTCTCCTCGCCAAGTGGAGCCTCTCCTGAGTGGACAATCGCTCCACGTGGGGCATCTCAGACACCAATTCCGAGTGATCCATTGTTCGGATGATGTATTCACACTTGTTTTACACAAACAACACACACACATGCGCGAACTTCAACACATTTTGAGACGTTCCAGTCATTTCAACGTGAAATCGGGTTTGCAAATACACTTTTCACTAGAATGGTACTCACAACTAACCGAGGTATATCTTCTATCACAGAACATCTTGCACGTTGCTTCCAAAAAGCTATCACTTTAAACATTGTTTCACATTCGCACTTGACTGCTGATTAAAGGCTGCGCTGCTATTGGAGGATCACAGACTATTTCTGCCTCAAATACTTGGCACATCACACGATTTTCTGATCTGAAAAAGAAATAATGCTAATTATACATCTTGATGCAACTTATGATAAATATTTATATTTTACAATATTACATAATTCACATTTCTTGTTAATTATCTTAATAATGTTCTTCTTTATGTAATGGTGTCATCGAAAATTGAACACCGTAATTGGGCATGCACCTGTTGTGTTCCAATTAATTAAATAAATAAATAAATCAAACATTGCACTAATTTATCCGTAACGACTTAAGATGACCCGACCCCTCTCCGATTTTCTTCTTATTTGGCATACCCACTAATTGAGGCCTCCTAATCAAGAATCTGAAGTTAAAAGTTGTCAGAAATGTCTAGAAATTGCAAAATAAGCTAAAATAAGGCTTTAGTTTTCGGAATGGAAACAGTCGATTTTCGCAATTTTTTTTTGTTTCACAAGGAAATATATAAATTCCTGATACTACCAAGACACCAAATTTTAACAATGTTTGCCTAACCGGTAAAAATTTACTATCCTTCGGACACCTCTAAGTTTTTCGTTTCGTCAATTTTTGACATTCGTACTTACGTATCTGCTTCGCGGAACATTCCTGAAGGTGTATCAATGTTGTTTTGATGAAAGTAAGAGCAATTTTTCACATTACCAGTACTTCTTTCTCCTAGCTTTTCCGCTTGCCTCACACACAATATGGTGCGTACACCTTCCTACATAATGACACGTCGGGCTTGTCTTTCCTCGATTTTCAATTGTTATGCAGTGTTTCAACCTTCGGAACCCAAGAAATGCCCGTGAACAAAGTTCATCAGATCTATTTCTTTTTCACGTTCTTTTACGAAGAAGATTGTAATCTTTCGTGGCGCTATCCGTGAATCGTTTTTGGGGTTATCCATCCTGGAATAAGTGGGAAACATCTAGAAATTGCAAAATAAGCTAAAATAAGGCATTAGTTTTCGGAATGGAAACTGTCGATTTTCGCAATTTTTTTTGTTTCACAACCAAATATATATATTCCTGATACTACCACGACACCAAATTTTAACTATGTTTCCTAACCTAATCACGTGCCAATGGTTCATGGGGCTAGCGCCAATGGTTTGTGGGGCTAGTGCCAATGGTTCATGGGGCTAGTGTCAATGGTTCGCAATTATTTCCAATTTCTAGATCCTGATACTAACATGACACCAAATTTTAACTATGTTTCCTAACCTAACTGAACTAACCTAACCATGCGCCAATGGTTCGTGGGGCTAGCGCCAATGGTTTGCAATTATTTCCAATTTCTACATCCTGATACTAACACGACACCAAATTTTAACTATGTTTGCCTAACCTAACCACATGCCAATGGTTCGTGGGGCTAGCGACATGCCATCCTTCTAACTCTCGTTGCAAACGCAGACAGTTCGAAACACTGGATACCCAATGAACATGAACAAAACACAATCACGACGAGTGATGCATGAAGAAGACGACGACGACGACGCGTGATGGTGTACGTGCCAAACGCTATTCTCCGTTGGAGAATTAATATTCAACGAACATGAATTTCAGCTATGAAACATTCCCACATCACACAAAACACCTTCCCGATGTTCGACAATGCTACAGGAACTTACAGTAAGTAGTTTCTTCTGTAAAAATAAATAAATGTGTCCGAAGGATAGTAAACTAGTACCTTAGTCTTTTCGAAAGAAGATCTATGTGAACTTATTACAGTTTCATCTCTCAATTACGTTATGCATACTTGTCCATATTTTTTACCATAAACATTCATAAAATAACACGTTTCACTAACCACACCATCAATATTCAGAATGATGTAAAATTATTTTGCGAATATGTTTTTGTATCAAATACAAATTCTCTTGTGAATAACATTTATGTAAGACCAAAGGTTAGGTAAGTATTACATATCATTATTTGGAACACGCTCCTTTAGTTTGAATACTATTTTCATAACCATTGTTAAAACTTTACATGCTTCAGGAAAAATGCAAAAGTATTCCATTCAAAGGTATATAGACTATTCTCATAACTGCAAGAAACTAATCTTGGAGAATATGTGTACGTTTTTTGTGGGAAAAAAACATGGGCAATAAAGAGAAAAAAAACTGTATATGGATCAATTTAACGTCGGTCCATTTGTATTGCAAAGACAACACTATTTCTTATACCTTACTAATACATCTGCAAGCTAGAAAATAAAAATAACCCTTAGCAATATTTCAAACACATTTAGAGCTTATTTGTAAGGTTTTGATTCAATGTATCAAACAACAATAATCAGTAATACAACATACCAGTAACTCATTCATCGTAGCACCTGGGTACACGATATTGACCTACAGAAAAAAATAACGAGGATCATCCATGGTTGTCAACGGCTGTCAAATCCACTTGTACCTTGACCGTTACACAGGATTTCATTCGGTACTCGCTCACTACATGGTTTTCACAGATCATATAACAGAAGCACTCAAATTAAGTATATGAACGTATTGTTACCCGTACTGTCCATTTCGTGTCATATCTCTTTTTGGCGAAAAGGTGCTAACAGAACAGACAACACAGTTCACACCCTCGCCGCCGCCATGAAGTAACAAAACAACACCAACCGCCACACCGCAATGCCCGAAGATGCCTCGAAGCAAGATAGCGGAACAACAACCGACTGCTGGCAGATGTGCTGTGGGAGACATACGTACGCAACTCACGGAAAGTCACACGCAAATCATTTTATCGTCATTTGCTTACATTCCTCATGTAACCTAAAGTGATAACGTGATTTTAACAACTAATCACATAAAATTCGTTATTCTGTTGCTTCGCTTTGCCTTTTTACCGAACCGATCCATTTCGGTGCATGAAGGTCATCAGTCCTGACGAGAATTTCACGCTCCGGGCATTTCCTTTATGATGATCCACATTTACGATGTTACTTTTATCTGGTTTCCTCTGTTTCTCGAGACCTTTGTCGTTTGTTTCAAGTTCGAGGTCGCAAAGGAAACGAAAGAAATCAACAGCTTCGAATAACAATAACAAGTGCTGAAAATTTTGCAACTACATAGGGGAGACAATTCCCTCTCAGACCCATTAAAATCTTAATTACAGTACAAAATGCCAATTGCAGTAAAATATAGTCATTTTTCTGGCTGTTTTCAGATAGACAAATCGCTAAAAATGAGCACGATAAAAATTGAAGGTCGATGTCAAATAGCCCTACTACAAATCGAATGAGCCAACTTAAAAACTTAAAATAAACTTTGGGGGAGCAACGTTGGCATAAACAATATTTTATGTATGTAAATATAATTTATATAATATATGTCCCTCTGCGTAAATTAGGCCACTGAAGTGGTGTTAAGGTAGGATCAGAACGTAGGATATTTGGCTTAAATTTTCCTGACGAAAATTGGACGATACTATTGTTTCGGTCCATTTCACCATTAATAAATTGCACTAAAAATGTTTTGTTTTTTTCAGTAGTTGGCCGTCCATTTAAAAATTCTTTGTGCGCCTATGTTCCTGCATCTTCAAAGTTTTCCATGGCAATTTCTTGAAGTACCGTTATTATCGTAAAAAAAAAATCTTCACAACACCCTTCAGATCTACATGTTGGATAAATCTGATGAATGAAATGGACACAGCAGTGATTTATCGATACATCCCCCAAAACCACCTCAACGGTCAACACACCAAACTTTTTCAGAAAGGCCCAATTTATGGTCATTTTTGGCGCTAAATTTACACTTAGATGGGGTGTTTCTAAAGCAAGTAGTTGTGAGGATAAGGTAATTTGGTCAATCCACCCGGCAGTGAGGTAATTTTTAGTCATATACATTGGCAGTGCTTGAAGTGAGAAGGGATGTTATCCCCCCAAGCTGTCATTGTCACCATGTTAAACCATAGGATCATCCTCCAGTTAACAAGCACTGGGCTCAGGTGTCCGGAAAAAAAAAAAAAAAAAAAAAAAAAAAAAAAAAAAAAAAAAAAAAATCTTGGATCCGTGGGAAGATGGACATTGCATCAAGAAAACATTAACCCTGTGCTTCTCATAAAGTCACGGGAACGATATGATGCATTACACCTTTCAACATGCTCGACGTTGCTTCCTATAAAAATCCAATGAACGGTCAGATAGTATGATACCCTAAAATCTTGCAAAGAATCTGAATACTGCATATCAATAAATATTTTAAGAAATAGGACATACTACCTTAAGTACCTAACTTTACGAGTACGTGCACATGCTCTGAAGTCAAGTGTAAAAATAAAAACTCTTCGAAATTGCATCTGCATAACGTGAGGAAACGAAAGCTGATGCTAGCCGATTTTTTGCTTGGTTACCCTGCTCTCAACAATGTCAACACCTGAAGTTTTCACTTACCGCCTTGACGTTGTTGAAGGAAGATATTCTCGCTAATTCACTTGATTGTTGATTCAATGGTGCAACAGCGCGAAGATTAGATTACAATCATGTATGCTTGAAGGGAGGGAGGAGGAGGGGGTCGCTCTGTCTTGACCTATTTTACACTGACCAAGCATTGTATTCTCAGGGATTGCTACTTTGAAAGCAAGGATAACATTTTTATCACTAATCTAATAATCAACATGCACACTGCAGTGAGTTTGGTAGAATATTTTACCTATATCCACATTATGGAAAGCACGTACACTCAACGGCATAAAAACTGTCCATCAGTTTCATTCAGTCTATTTTCCACAATCAAATGAGAGCGACAGAATAAATAACTCTTAACTAACTCTCTAGCCTTCTTAAACGCGAAGGTTTATGGTTGAAACAACACAAGCCTTCCATCTGTTCCTATCCTGAGCAAGATCAATCTAATCTTTTCCATCCTTGCCAATTTCCTTTAGGTCCATCTCCGTCTTGGCCTTCCTACAGAATGAATAAGATATGAAAATATACAGAGAAAGAGAGAGAGAGAGAGAGAGCAAGATATGTGAGAAAGATCGAGAGGCAAACAGGGAGAGAGTAAAGTATAAAAAGAGACAAAAATCAGCAGAAAGGGTAATAAAAGAGCTAAGCAATTCGAGAGAGAGAGAATGAGCAAGGAACAATAAGAAATATAGCTACAGGAAAACAGAAAGAAGGGAGACATACGCAATAAATGTTTCCATATTCCACTGGAGGTGACCCCATGGCCATACGAACCGAAGCAGAACCCACCAGAACGAAATTCTGATCTCTGGCAACAAAAACAATGACAGAACTGGAAGGCAAATAGCTCACGCTTTAAACGGACGCCTATTTTTTCCTTGCTCAACGGAGCAGGTAAACTGCTTGGTTGCGCGACAGATTTGCCGAATGTAAAGCATGGCGTGGCGAAAAGGAATGGCTACAAGGCTGCGGCGCTCACCATGCGCTACTTGCTATGTTCGCAAACGAAAACGGTTCGGGAATTCCACCGCAAGGGCGAGCTGTAGGTCACGTCCAGAGACATCTCTTCCGCCTGCAGCTCGGCTACTTTGGAATACCGGAAGATTACGGGCAGTATTCACTCACCAGGAGTTTTCTCAGGGGGCAGAGTAAGATTTCATATTTGCCCTTGAGTCACAGAAACTTTATTAATAATGCTATCGTTATTGCTAATATCGTCATTACTTTGCAAATCTAATTTAAACTAAATTAATTAAATTGAGATCAAATTAAACGTTGGCACTGTTACTCGAGTCTACTATTTAGACAGAAACTGGATTCACCTTGCTTTCGCTCCATAAACGTCTATCAAGACTTTATCATAGGCGTAGCTACGGGGTGTGCAGGGTGTGCCTAGGCACACCCTAATGGTCTGCTTTATCAAAGAGAATTAAAGACAGATATTTCAATGAGAGAGAAAATAAGCGGCAGTTTGTAAGAAGTTGAAAATGTCATTACTTGGTACAAACGTGTGCATTATCGCTGATGAAACGAGTGTCTGTAGATTTTCGATTTTTTTATGTCATTGGAGAAAGAAGATATTTACTGAATTATACTCTGTACTACAGCGCTTTTCTTCTATACCTGTCACAAGACGTGTGAGAAAGAGCTTTCTCCAAGCCATGGACGTCCGCAGGATTTTTTCCAGGGAGGGGCAAGGAAGGTATTTTTTTCCAGGGTGGGGGGGCAAACGAAGGCAAATTTTCACCAAAAATAGTGTTGTTCCATAAAAAACATTGCTTTAATTTGAATTTATGGTGTTCATGCAATAATTAACACAGATTATTGTGGCTAAAATGAAATTATATGTGTGAAATATATATTTTTTGGTTGACTTTCATTTTCCAGGGGGGGGGGCACGGCCCCCCTTCCGGACGCCCATGCTCCAAGCTTACGCAAGTTAAGACTAAATTAAGAGCAACTCAGAAGCAGGATAGATTGGAAGCCCTGCTCTTGCTATTTGTGGAACAGGAAAAAGCTTATAGTCTATTGATGAGTTTCAGAACATTGTACCGTTTGACATTGTTATAGATGACGTGTATTTTGATGTATTTGTTTGTAACATTTATGAACATTTTGTGTGTGTGTAATTTCTATATGCAATTTGATTTTTTTCTACTACATATATTCAGAAATTTTCAACACTGTCATTTAGTGAATTTATATTCCTTTACAAACATCAGTGCAGTTAAAGAGCCAAGTGATTGTGTTGCAAAATATGCTATTAAAAAGGTACAAGACCTCATTTTTTTTCTTTGTGCACACCCAAATATAAAGTTCTAGCTACGCCTATGACTTACATGTATCACTTTGTACTTTTTCACAATGCACAGATATCAAACAGAGGCAACTTAATCTACTGTCCTTTGGTACATCTGATCCATGTTTTTACGTGCCGAAGTATTCTCTAAAAAAAAAGTAATTATTCAAAATGACGGGTGTGAATTATCGTCAGATCCCGACTTCGGGAAATGATTTATCTGCTTTATGTAACAGCGAGAAATTAAAGAAATGATCTTATTTAAATTAGATTAATTCTTGGCATTTTCTGCGCTAAAAGTGTCTGAAATTTCTTCAAATTAACAGTTCTTATTTCACAAGTTCAAAAACAATAACTTGAAGGGGAAATGGTTCCCGAGGGAAATAAGACCCCCGAACGTCAGGATTATTATTTCCTTTCCAATGCCGTCCCGACCAAACATTTTTCCTCCCCCCTTATTTACGGCAGTCAATATGATTCTAACGTCTCAAGTGTAAAGTTCTTTACTTTTTGTTGTTGGCCATGGCAGGTAATTGCTGTAATTGACTGTCTGTAAATTGCAGAAAACAAATTATTTGTAATAAAATATCGCTACAATTTCACCATGAATTACATGACTTTTTGTCTGATATCTCAGGCGGCAAGTGTCCCCCTGCCCACGTCCCTGAGGGCGCCCTTGTTCACCAGTGGCGCAAGGACATTTTGATTGGGGGATCTAAGAAAAGACACGCTGTCTAGTTACTAAGAGACAAAAACCTAAGATATCAGATACAACTCTTGTACGCCTGCCAAGAGAATTTTTCTTATCTTCAGTTGGAAACTGGCTCTTGTTCTTTGTTTCGACTTTATTCTCAAATACTAAAAAAAGGTCATTGTCTGAAATGAACACGGAGAAGGCAGAGTGCGTGGTGAAGACCTGTGTTTACTCTGGCTTCATCTCGCATTATTTACGTTTCACGAGCCACGAGTTTCTACGGTATCTGAACAAACCAGTGTAATGTTGAAGCACGGCACCCGAGTGTATAATTGCATCACGTTTCACGCATATTATTCGGCTGCCTGCATCGGAAAGAGACTGGCTACACGTAGGTCCGATTGGCGGTTGTTAAGCAAGGTGTTCGCATACAGGCGGGTCAATCACTGGGAGGAAATGGGCATTGATTAACGAGAAATGACATCAAGGGTCCGGGCGTATGAGAAACAGAAGTGGAAACACATTTTTTTTAATAGCAAATTTTCAATTTTTGCCTGCGATTGATTGATTTTGATACTATGGTCCTATGAGCACGTAGGCTATTTTTGAAAATCGGGACAGTTTTAGAAGAAAGTTAACTAAAAGTATGTAAGTCTCTTAACTACATGTATTTTTTCTATGTTATTATTTTTGTTGTGTTATGTTATTATTTTTGTTGTGTTATGTTATTATTTTTGTCCTTACGTTCTATAAAATCGTTCCACTGTAAAATGGCTAACGCTGTATTTGGAATCTTCTATTAAATAAATAAATAAATAAAAAATCGATGTAGCCTATATCAAAAACTTCCTCACTCAATTTTTAAAAACTAATTCAAACTATAGTTCTGAGGACAAAATCTCCTTACATTTTAAAAGCTGAGGCTGTAAACGGCCATTCAGCACACGCAAGGACAAAGACGGGAGATTGAGGCTTCCCACATGGGAACGGATCAACGTTGCCTCTTCTATATCTAAGTCACGTGTAAAAGTAATTTGTCCAGTGTACTACTGGAGCAGAGGTTGTCAACTGCTTCGCTCGATTTGCATTGTGAGTGAACATGGCGATGAGTAATTTGTTTGGTATATTTACGCATCCCACTGTACGCTGTAGCAGTCCTCCTTGGAAATTGTCGCTAAGGATTAATGCTTAGAAGATGAAGACTGAAATCTACATTATAGCTTATTCAAGCAGGAAACTAGCCAACTAGAGATTTTTTTTAGCATTTGCACGGATAAGCTAATGGGGATTGGACCTACAGTTTAAAGTGTAATCCGAATCACGTGTGCCTACGCTGGTATAATCGAACCCGGGACCCCTTGATTACAAGTCGACACCGGGAGGATAGATATTTAATGAAACAAGCAGAGCAGTCGGCGTCCTTCAAATAACGTGATTATTAATTCTCCTGAAAAATATTTACGTCATTACGCTTCTTATTGAAGTCTTATTCGATAAGTTTATCCACATAAACTTTAACGTACCTTCCAAAAGTCAAAGTGTGTTTCATGAAGTTCACTTTCGGCACGGGACTGAACTTAACAGTATAAGTGAAGTCCGAACAAATATGCAAACGAACTTAACAGTATAAGTGAAGTCCGAACCAATATGCAAACCATGCAAACTTTCGTTGATTTTAGACTCACACTTAAACGTTCGTAAATTCCTTTTTATTTCTAAGAATTCCCGTGACTGGCCGTGCGACACGAATTGCCTTTGGAAATCCAAGAGTTTTCCCTCGGCAGACAACCTGCGAAATGGACGCTTTGATTTGCATGCAGATGCAAAGACAACATTCCTTACAGAACACATGATGTGCGTGACAGGTAGAAGGTCTCATTATACAATCCACTTGCTGAACACTAAGAAAATGAAGAGACAATAGGTTTCGTTCAGTTTTGCGTGCCTTAACGTGAACGTATTTTCGTACCTTAAAAAGAGCAAAACTGAATGATATGTTCTAGTCTTCAATTTCATTTTATTCACATAGAATAATAGGAGAAATGGCTCAAGCTGATAACTCTCCAACCATTCACTGCTTATCGTCTATGAACAAATGAACAAATTCTATCAAAATATATTTTGAAATGAACATTAAAAAATTGAACAGTAAACGCTTAACGTGGCTCTTTCACCTCAGTCAAATCTTCGCGAAATTGAGTTCACAAGCATTAATAGATCGATTGAAACTATTCTTACCAAGTAGGAAGTTGAAAGAATAAACTGAGGTTTAAGTTGGCGTCGAGAACATTTATCAACCTAATACCGCTCTGCTAATACTTATTCGTATGACTTCAATAAAAATAAAAGTTAAACTTCAAGAACATATTTACTTTCAAATAACTTGGTTGATTTTTGTGGGTTTCTTCGTGAAAATGGCATGCTTTGATTCACTCTTTTACCTTGTTCAGTTAAGCTTCTGTTCACAATGCTAAAAATTGCTCCATCGCTGAAGAATGTTTAATAAT
This sequence comes from Lepisma saccharinum, assembly GCF_977018435.1. Lineage (NCBI taxonomy): Eukaryota > Metazoa > Arthropoda > Insecta > Zygentoma > Lepismatidae > Lepisma > Lepisma saccharinum. The sequence goes on along the minus strand of NC_139250.1, from coordinate 1,809,992 downwards.
TCGGTGTGCAAAGTAGTGTTGCCCACGAGACGAGACGAGACGAGACTTTGGTCTGTCCCGTCCCGTCTCGTGAAAATGCTGTCTCGTCTCGAAAATATTCGTTTGTCTCGTCTCGTGTCCCGTCTCGAACGGTTGTGTCTCGTCTCGTCTCGTTTTGTCCCGTCTCGTCTCGTAAAAGTGATCCGGGATATCATGCCAACAAAAGTCAAAAGTAGCAGAAACACGAAATATTTTTACGGAAAGTGGGATAAAGTTCCAAATATTTTACCCATTGCGTGGTGAGAATAAATAAGGTTCGTTAATCATGAGAACATTAATATTAAAAATGCAGTTTGTTGGTTACTGATTGCTAGGTATCTTATGAAATCTACTTTGTGGTTTTTCTCGCTTCATACAACTGTCTATCCGTCGTATGTACATTTATACCAAGTTTGTTAGAACCTGTCCCGTTTCCCGCGCTAGCGATCGCTCGACAGTTTTGTTGTCAATGAGAAACGAGAAAAAGTCGTCTGCTGGGCAGCGAGGAGCGAATGGAAGCCAGAAGAGAGGAGCTTACGTAGACGTTGTTGCCACGTTGCGTATTTTAATTTGCTGCCTGGCTTTGGCTTTCCCCAGCACGGAGTTCAGGCGGTCTTCAACAGCAACACCGCTTGGTTTATGCTAGAAAAGCCAGCGATCAGCTACCGCGGGAAGGCGGACAGGTTGTAACAAACACGGTATAAGTGAGTGCTCTTTTTCATTACTGCTATACCTTTTGGAAGTCTTGAAATGTTTTCCAATAGACCTTCTTTCTTTCTGAATGTCGAACTTCCGTGCCCTATGAAAATGTACATTTTTTCTTTAAATTCTAAGCTTGGCGCTGGGGAGCAACAAAAAAGTTTTTAAATGTGTAGTACGAACACAAAAGACTATTTAAAATTTCAATATTTAGTATATTACAAATAGAAAGCATTTATTGTTCTTAATATTGTTAAACATCTTCTATGACATAAGTTTCAAAAAGTGTTTCTTTGTGATATTGTGCTGTTTCTTATGCCCAGCTTATGACGCACATACTTCTTTGTTTTACCTTTAGCCTCTAAGTCCGGTACCACCACCGCTTGATCTAATTTATCCTTCGGCAGGCACGCATCTAGAAATATATGTCGGGTGAGGGTGTCTGAGCCAAGTGTTTCAGAAGAAATGATAATAATAACATTAACGACAACAATTAAGCAAATGTTTAAATTAATGCATTAATATAATTCATAGGTCTACTCACTTGAATATGTAAAGTAATCAATTCTATTATTGTTATTGCATGACATGTTACAAAGATGGTAGAAGAATATTAATATAACAGCACGAATATTAGCTAATATCTAGCTTACGTGTAGTTAAGATCGTCAGAATCTGCATAAAAACAGCTGTCCTGGCAAGAAAATTAATGTAAAAAAAGGTGATGAATTGAATATTTGCTGAATAACAAAAAAAGATGTTACATCCAGTTGACGAAAAATAAAGTTCCTGATTAATATTTTAAAGTAAAGAAAAGTAAAGTGCTCCCCTGTGCATAGCACCACGCCATGAAGGCGTATAGGGGGTGTGGGGGTAACGCCCCACACTTTCCTGATTAATATTTTATGCTCATTATTATAAGTAGTAGCGTACATAAAACTTCATTGACACTGTCATTCAAAGCAGTATGATCCCAATAGAATCCTTGTTTTCTAGTAAGTTCGGCAGGAATATGTAACCCTCGATTATGCTAAACAAATATATTTTTTGTTTAGCTAGAGCAAGACCCCAGGAGGATGCAAGAAGCCTTGCAAGAAGTGTATGTTTTACGAAGCGAAGAAACGTGACAAAACCACCACGTATGAAAGGCAAACCTGCATTAAGTTTATATCGCACGTTTACAGAGCCGTGCCTCCTGAAGTTATAAAAATCCAAACTTCAATGATTCTTTTAGACATGCTATAGTTGAAAAAATATATGTTTAGATGCACCCAAAGTGCATCATTATCAGATTATGCATATAACGTGTTATTGGAATCAGCATATTTGTGTAAATTGGGTTGCGATGTTTGTCTTGCCCTTGAACAACTTGCATGATGAACAATAAACGGCACCAGTGCTGCACGAATATACCAAATAATTCCGCAAAATTGATTCGCCATTTACAAGTTTACGATAAAAACACTATTATTTAAAAATCTTGTCTTACCTGCTATGAGTCTTTGCGATTTAGAAAAATCGTTTTCAGCATTCTGATTAATTCCACGTCTTAGAAGAATGTCAATTGTAGACTCATTCAGACACCACTCGGCAGGATCGTCACTAACGAAATTTGCACTCTCACCGTCACAATCAGGAACTCCTACGAACTGAGGGTGAACTTTCTTCCTCCACTAAACCCACAATATTTTCGACATTTTGCGTTTCACAGAGTTCACTCGATGTAGCCGCTTCCAATTCAATTTTTGAACTGCTTTCGGAAATCACTTGTTTCTTTCGCCTAAGAAACGTGTCCACTGTACCAAGCTTTTTCTGTAAGGTTGCTTCTCTTTCACGCTTTTCGTTTGCAAGTTTACGATAAGCCGCCCCACTTAACTTTGTTCGCTTCATGCTGCCTGCTGCATAAAAAAAAAAACACCAAATCGCAAACGCACTAAAGTGAGAATCATAGAACTTAAGACCTTCTGTAAACAAAAGCACGTGTACCCTAACAGTGTTGCAAACTTATGGAAAAAAATAATCCACATAGCCTACAAGGTGTAAAAACATTCCATTTGTCAACAGATGCGGAATAAGCAGTGTATCACTGAGTGATGACCTGTTGTTGAAAGTTATTGAATGTATGTTAAAAAAAAATAAAGTTAAAAAAAATGTACATCTTGCCTGGTGGCCGATTTTCAGACTCATTACCGAAGTTCCCTGTCTCGAATCCTGGCATGGGTGTTATTTGTGAGTATCCCTTCATCAATTTCATCTGACGATCACTCATTCTCATCGTCGGGATTAGCCAAAAGTGGAAGAAAAGCAACGGTAAATTAAAAAAAATACAAAATGTACATCTTATCCCCCAGAGGTAAGACGATTCCGTACCAAAGGATTAATTTTCTCTCATATTTTACTAAAAAAAAAAACTTTCTAGAAGAATGTGACGCATGAGATAAATTACGTTTTGAAACCGGGGTTTCTTCATTAAATTTATTTGATGTTGGAAAGTGTTATGATTTATTATTATAGATAATGAAAGTAAGCTAATACATATGATTTGATTGACTAAATTAATAATTATGCAGCAAAGACACCAAGGGAAACTAAAACGGCAACTTAGAGAAGCATAAAAGTGGGGAAAGAAGACTGTAGAATACAGAAATATTTTGAGGCAGTCTCATTTTATTGTGTGGCCGCGGTGGCTCAGTCGGTGTCGACCTCCGTGGCGGAGTGGTTAGCACAGCGCGCTACAACGCCAGGGGTTCCGGGTTCGATTCCCGGCCGGTTCAAATCCGGTAACTTTTCTAACGTTGGAAGCGGCTCCGGTGCCCACCCAGCGTCGAATAACATGGGTACCTGGGGGGGGGGGTAAAGGCGGTCAGGGGCGTGATGCTTATCACATCTCCCCACTCACGACCGGATGAAGAAAGTGTGGGGCGTTACCCCCACACCCCCTATACGCCTTCATGGCGTGGTGCTAAGCACAGGGGAGCACTTTACCTTTGTTTTTTATCACATTTTATTGTACGCTACATATAAAATAAAATGCATATTTGGGGGTGAATTTTTAAATATTGTCACATTTTTCTTCTCTCTTGTTGTGAGGTGTTCATTTTAAATCAACCTCCCTTACCCTACGGCCTGCCCTCCTTCACCCGCAAAAGTATTCCGGAGTATGAGGATGTCACCATCCTGATGGTGAACACCTCTGTATTATAGATCAACTCCTGCGTCCCACCCCCTTCCCCATCCCCGGAGGATCGTCACTGACAATGTGAAATCACACTATCATATGCCGACAATCGACATACCACTTCCGTTTCTGTACTTGACTTAGTGAGAAGTATTGCGGTTGGCAACAGCCTAATAACGGATTTCTTCCGCATCATGTAGTCCGTCCTATGAAAGTACGCTAATGGAAGAAAAACGTGTAAATTACATTGGATTATACATTTTAAAATATATTTCCATTAAAGGTTTCTGTTTATAATAATAATACGTGATTATTGTATAAATTACAATCGATCACGTGAACAGCAAGAAAATAGCGCCAGTTTCGAACATGGCGACTTCCATGCGTGCAGGAAGGTCTCCCGTGTTTTCAGAGTAGTCTTTCGGAAATACAGCCGTTTGAAAAGTGGCAAGAAGCAGATTGTTCTTAACGTTTATGTGACGTTGTGTCGGTGTTATCCTGAGCAAGCAGTGAAGTTGGTGTCCAAGTGTAATTGTGTCTGCGTCTTTGTGTTTTCGGTGTGGTGAAAGAAAGGAAAACGGCCGGTCAAGTTGTGAGTCCCGCGAAAAAAACACGTTGTTGCTCGTATAAACAAGTACACCGATTTTGAGATAAGCGCAATACAATGCGAGGTGCTTTCGTATTCTTTCAATCAAAGAGCCGTCCTGTCCACTGTGGAGAAGATGTTGATAGTGATGATTGATGACGATCTCCCCAATTTTAGCAGTCGACGTTATATCGCCTCTTGTGCCACGATGAGTTCCTTTTCGGCAAGCAAATTTAACAGACCGTACTCTGCCAGGATGATGTCTAGCGCCGAAAATGCCTCAAGTTCAAAAAGGAAGTACTGAATCAAGGTAAGAAAATACATTACTTGCATGAGACGTGCGTAAATAATGTGCTGATTATCGTCTTCTTGTTTTGTAGTGTACAAGAAACCGAGAGAAAGATAAACTATCTCTTTTTATTCCCCGGCTTATCTTTGTTTAGCTTCTGCTAAAACTGGCGATATATTTGTTTCACAAAGGAGAAAACAATACTCCACATGTCAACAATGTTGGGCAATAATTTGGTGGAAATAAAACCAAAAGGCTTGAATTACTGAAACGAATCTCTCTCTCTCTCTCTTGTATAACTTTGGCGCTGTCATACTGAGAGAGGAGGGGTGGAAGGGGGATCTGTTAACCCAGTGTCAGATAAATTGAACTTTTGGCGTAGAAAAATATGTTCATTCTTGAACAAGAACACGTATTTAAACACTTGTAGAAAATTTATTATACTTCAATGTGTAGATTATCAGTTAAAATAAGAATACGTTTTTCCATGTTACCTAAAATTAAAGGTTGCGAGTGAGCAGCATATGATGGCCGCACCATTCACGAACAGCTGGCGCGGAGTGATACGTTACTCGAAGTGAGACGGTTGTTTACAGAAGGTCGGAAGGTTCGTGATTCTTACTTTAGCAACAAACTGAATGCACCAGCCAGAGAATACAGTAAGACAAAAACTAGTTGCGGTCCACGCGAAAGCTGCACTCACTCACTCACTTATCAGCAGTGTTTATGTGTTTATTTTTTTTAAGACTGGCATTGTTACAGATGCGAGTTTCAAACAATCAGTCTTCTTTCCTGCCTGGCTATTAACAAAAGCTTAGTGGAAGATCGAGGGGTATGTATTTACAAAAACAAACCAACAAAGGCTGGGCGACTTGCATTGTATTGTAAGCGATAAAAGCCACAGCAAGTGTTAAAAACAAATTTATTGGCGCCTGAAGAAGGCAGAGCAGACGAAACATTTCTTGATAACACATAAATCCGATACATCAATGTTTCTTTCGTATGAAGCGAAAGTGTTGCAAACCGTTGATTTGAAACATTGGTTTCATAGGTCTAAATTGTCACTGTGTACGTAAGACACTTTTTATTATTCTTGATATTCTGGAAAAAAGATTTGCCGCCCCCAAGAGTTGCCGCCCCTAGGCACGTGCCTAGTGGGCCTATTTGGTAATCCGCCACTGCAGATGATGTCTTGTGGTCCTGAAAATATTCGTGATGTTTTAAAATCATCCACATTCAACACTTTTATCCAGTTCTTAAGACTGGTTAAAACTTAGGTTAATTTCGGCTATTACAGGACATAAATGAATGAGAAATCACCTATGCCCAGGTCGGCGCTCGAATCTTTGACGAAGCAAATTAATATTTGTTAATCAAGTTGGTATTATAAGCAGGAAAGTGATATCATGCAGAATACACCACTTTGAAAAGGTGAAAATCGTCATACTCTTATAAATGAACTCTCTTATTATTCGATATTTAATTAACTTCAGTTGTGGGGCCCGGGTGGGTGGAGGTGAAGTGTCTGACATGGGGAGTCCCCCTGCCCCTCTGGCGTCGTCACTGCTTCCAACCCTCTAATAACTTCGCTGCTGATAGCCTCACCTTCGAAATGGAAGCTTGTGTGTCGGCGAATAATACAAAGAACTTGTGTTCACTGTCCCTCTTTCATTCAAAGTCTGCCGTTTTCCTTTTCAGCTTTACCTGCAAAACTTCCTGTCAGCAAGCAAACCAAATTACAAAATTTTTATTGCCCCTCCCTTGCATCAACCTTCATTCCTACTTTAGGCCTGGATTTATGGCACGTACCCGCTACTGCAGATCAGCCTCGCCCCTATGTTTGGTGTTTGCCCCCTGAAGCAACGGTGTCCATTGTTCAAAGCGAAACCTCTGTCAGTGGGGAACGGCGAAAAATAGTCTCGGAATACACCCTGGCCGTAAACAGGCTCCCGCCACCCTGACATTGCTGTCAGCTTTCCTCTGAAGTTCGATAAAACTACATTGTGAAATGTGTTTAATAACGAGTGAAAATGTAGACAGTAGATACTACATGTATTTTGCTCATAAACTTGAAGGCTAAATTTACAGAATAAAAAGAACAGCTACGACATTCCTTCATCTGATTTACAGAAAGGCTAATCGGGACTGGGCCCACAGTTTAAAGTGGGGTTCAAATCACAATGTGCCTTCACCGGGTATCGAACCTGGGACCCCTTGATTACAAGGCGACGATGCTACCACTGTACCATCGGCGAGTCCCCTCATAGAACAAAGTTTCCTTCTACGACGATTATACAGAACTTAGTGCACTTCCTTCATTTGAAATCTATTCTATATCAGCCTCAGTATTTCGTTATTACAATCCAAGGAATAGTATTCTCCTTAAATAAGAAATAAAGAAATAAAAAAAACATTGGAAATAATCTTCAAACTGACGTAAAAAAATCGAATCCAACCACCTGCAGAATGCCTGAGGGAAACAACAAGAATTTTCTCAACAAAGACATATCCGAAATTTCCATAACATTCTAATAATTTTGCAACCCGTGCAAATAATCATGCGGTAAAATCTTGTCGTGGTTCCCTGTAAACACTAAAATCACCAAATTACTTCTTTCCATATTTCCCGTATTTTCCCCTCCTCTTTAGCTCTCAGCTGTTCGGAGTGGGATAATGCAAGATTATTTGTCCCTAATTATCTCCTTCTCTTAGTCTTGCTTATAGCTTTTACTCCTTAATAACTTTCCCGACAACTCCTTATCAATTTGTACTGCCATGTTTCCTACAATGCTTTTCCTACTTCCTAATAACAATCACCTCTGTACACCCTTTGATGTAAAAAATAAATAATAAAAATAAACCATATCCGTCGGTCCGATTATCTTTCCAACCTATAGAGCTGAAACTATTTTTACAAGATAAACCTCGGACGCAGACATTCCACGATCTTTTGGCCCCTCCTTCCACCTTCTCTACCTGCCCTTTTACTTGATGTTATTCAGAATTGTATTAGTATCTGGAGTACTATCGTAACATAAAGTTATTAACCTGGAATAATTTTTTTAAAAAAATGGGGAGTAACGCTGTGTTTCGAAAGAGTATAGGAAATAAGTTTAGGTATTCAGTCATGCCTCTCTCTAGAATAGTCTTCTTATTTTGACTTAACACACGCTTATCAACGTTTCTAATTGAAAAACTTTATTCCAAGCAAACAAGTATTTGCAACTGATTAAAAATTTTGCTTTTATTTTTCCAGACATTCGAGACGAGACGAGACTTTTCAAAAGCCGTCCCGTCCCGTCTCGAAAACGAGACGAGAAAGGCATTCCGTCTCGTCCCGTCTCGGATTTCAAAAGGCTTGTCCCGTCCCGTGAGCAACACTAGTGCAAAGTATATTAGAAAGAGTATGTTCAAAGCAGAATAATTGTTAATTTGCCCTTCAACTTGTAAAAATTTGAATTTCAAGTTAGTAATGCCTTCATCCCAAACCGCTGAACTTCAGTTTCAGCTGAAAGGGACTGCGACGTGACATGAGAACAAATGAAGTAAAACGTGACGTTGAGATTAAGTTGCTGAGGTGAAGAGAAGTTGGTTAGTATTGTGTGATGCGTGGGAATAAGCCGCGGCTTGCACCTGGTGCAAACAAACAAGGCGAAGCGAAAAGTAGGCTAAAATCTTCGAAAACAAGTTTTCTCTGTTTGAAAGCAATGCTTTAGTGGGACGAATCTTGTCTGGTGCATTCAGCTGCAGTAAAAATGATGACACAGATGCATCAGTGTTGCCAGATTTTTCTCAGGCAACTAAAACTACCAGAATGCTTAATTCGTAGATAATGTAACAAAGGAAAAGAAACTTTGGGGTTGTGCAATTACAGAGGTAAATTCCGTGCTACCTTGATGTAAAACCATAACATTGAGGGTATCTCAAACCAAATCGCAAGGTACACAGTTGTTTATTGAAATATCTGTTGGCCGGCCCCTGTGGCGGAGTGGTTAGCAGATCGGGCTATGACGCCAGGAGTCCCAGGTTCGAATCCTGGCCAATTTCATCATATCATCACTCATCCCCATCTTCGCAAATTAGCCAAAAGTGGCACAAAAAGCGAAGTAAAATAAAGCAAATCAATCAATTATCTGTTGAATGTTAGGTCAGCCTACCCGGCTACCCCAGTAATTATTGATAATCACGGCATGGACAGATTAAAGGGAGGCGATCGCCCCCCCACCCCCTAAGCAGCGACGGCGCCAGGATTAATCGTCTAGGGGTGCGGAATAAAATTTATGGGTGTGATGTTGAAACGTCAAATACCAATCAACTTTTAGTACGCTTCTGCGAAACTATGCAATTTTGTTATTTGATTTTTGCTATTTAACGTCGCATTTCTTCCACATTTGACTAATCGCGACGATGAGGGTCAGTGATGATATGAGGGGAATGATGAAGGGACACTCTCAAAGAACACCCATGCTAACACTTGGTACGAATCAACATGAATTCACTATTTTCTATTCAGGACGAAGAAAATTAACGAGGCAGCCTTATACATATTTGCTTAAGGAGTTCAATCAAACGTAAAACTTTGTACGTGTCTATATTATTCATTGATGATAAACTGCTAATTTTGACAGAAGTTTAAGGTTGATAGTTAATTCATCATTTCCTAATCTCTGTAATAATAACCACCTTACCGCCTGAAGAAACAACAAATACATGATAATCTTTGATAAGTGGTACGAAATCTCTAACGATTGTCAGCGGACTTATTCATTTATGCTTTTCTTTAAAGTTATAAATCCAAACAGACACCGCTTCAATTTAGCGGGGACATAACACAAGAAGAAATTATGGAAAAGTTGAAACAAGTTTTCAGAAGGTTCTGGCTCCATATCCACAAAACTGTAAAACAATTTTTGACTGACGGAACTTCAATGGAATATTGATAAAACTTCAGCGCAATTCCTAGTCAAGCATTGTTCGTACACTATCGCTGACTGACCCACCTGTGTGTATCTGCCTTTCCGACTGAAGGAAGACCCTGGGAAGACCACAAGCGCCATTTCGTGGGAGGAACTCTCACGCCTAATAAGCAGACTTGCCGTTACATTGATGGCTACAACGGGAAACAAGGCTAGCCAACATGAGAAATGTTTCCTTTCAGTTTTTTTCGCATAAACAATTTCGCTCCACGCCCATTCTTCAAGCAGTCACGACTGAAGAGACACGGCATGTATGAATGAGCTTCATATGACCCATATAATGACTATTGCGGTTGTTAATGGCTACTTTTCCCTGCTTGTTAAGATTTCAGCTGGAGTGAAAGAGTGCAAGAGGTTTTGGGTAGACTTGCGATCGATAAAATCTTTTCAACTGTGGGGCATTGAAGCAAGAATGTCTGGATTCACGGCTTCTTGTTTGCTTAATATTGGACTCTTGGCTAGCGTGTTCTTACCGTTAAATTAAAACATGAATAATGGTCAATTTTCGAGCTACGACACGAATCCCGGCTGTAATTTAATCAGGTTCATTCGGATATATTCTCTCGAGCTAAAGATAATATTCCCGTTTTTTCGATTTCACCTAGACAGTCGCCAGAGGACTGAAAAGAGGTTATGGGACATTTATTGTTAGGGGGATATCATATTCTTTTCATGTATTGTCTCATTTATTCAATACTCATCAACGCCGCGATTAACTTACGCAGACAGAAAAATGCCTGAACATCCACAAACTTTCAAAACGTGCGGAGAGATAATTTCAAGACGAACGAAATGTTCTCGTTTCGACCCTGGTGTTCTGATGGAAAACGACATTTTTACAGACACCCCAAGGTTATTATAAATATAGAGGCTGGGTAGATGGATTTTTTCTTCGTGATGACGTAACGACGGTAGAAGGTGAATTCATTCATGAAACGAATTCCGAATATATGCACTAAAGTGTAAATCACCAACCCTGAGACCTTCTGTAAACAAACGGTCTCACCGATTCGATGTATCACTCCGCGTCAGCTGATTCATGACCAGAGCTAGGAATTTTAGGTGCTGCACCTTAAATTTTTTTGTGTGAAAATGGGTAAAAAAGTGACTCATCCCCAAAATAAGCACGTATTGAACTTTACTCATGGTGTTTCGGTTGCACCTTTTTCACAATCTCGGAACCTTTTCCACCTTTTTCACAATCTCAGAACCTTTTGCACCTTTTTGCATCTTTATCATTTTTTAAAATACAACTCCCATCCACATTCGAGGCACAGCTTCCTGGCACGCGATTCTTGTTTACCGCACAACAATGAATCGGCTTTCTTCAGTTCTTGGACGTTAATGTAGTAAGCACGCAGACTTTAAACAGTGCCAACAATGACGCGTTACAATTGCTATAAGTTGTGCTCTTTTTGTCCTATGCTGTATTGTTTACGAATTGTTGTAGGAAAGCTGTTTTGGTTTAGTTTCCTTCTCCCGTCTCAGTGAGCAAGGTAACTGCAGTCTGTGATCGACTGATCGATGCATCGGATTTGCTTCTTCACCATGCCAAAACATAAAGTAAATGTTGGGAAACTGCAGGACATTGTTAAACAGTTTAGCGGTGACGGCATTCAGAGTGATGGATCTGAGGTGTGATGTGTGTGATATTTCTATTGCTGTTGATGACAAGCACCAACGCACTCAGGTTGTGCAGCATCTACAAAGTGGGAAGAACGTAAGGAATAAAGAACTACGAGATGGTAAAGATGGGAAGCGACAGAAATTCATTGGTGAGGCACTTGCATCTTCGAGTTCCAGAAATAAAAATGAATTTTTCAGTGAGACAGCAAGAACTTTTATAGTGTGTGGAATACCTCTTTCGAAACTTAACAATCCTGTCATGAAATCATATTTGCAAAAATATACTGGGAAGTCAGTTCCAGATGAGACCACCTTAAGGAAATCTTACCTTCAACCTCTTTATGAAGCTAAAATCTCGCAGATCAGGCAAGTAGTAGCTGACCATCCAGTCTATTTCATACTAGATGTAACCACAGATAGGCAAAACAGGTGCGTTTTGAACATTTTAGTAGCACCTCTCAATGGACATCAAGTGAAAACCATGGTTTTAAAAACTTATTTTCTTGGCAAAACAGATAATGTAAGTGTAATGCAAAATTTCAATGATGCATGTTTTGTATTGTGGCCGGAGGGCGTAAAATATGATAGAGTGTGGTTAGTTCTTACAGACCAAGCATCTTACATGTTAGCTACATTTTCTAATCTGAAGAATATGTATCCTAACTTAAAACATGTGACCTGCATTTTTCATGCTTTGCATCGAGTTTGTGAAGCTCTTAAAGATGAATATACATATGTGAACGAATTTGTTTCTAACATTAAGAAAATACTGAAAAAGGCTCCTTCTAGAATACAGAAGTACGTAGAATTACGAAACTTCCACTACCACCCTCTCCCATCCTCACTAGATGGGGTACATGGTTAAAAGCTGCAGTGTTTATTTGCAATCATTTCCATACAATATCGAACTTTTTAGATGCTTTGCCTAGTGATTCCTCAGCTGTAGGAATAGCCAAAAAACTTGCACTTAAAAAGGAATTGCAAGATGAACTCTATATTGTACATGGCTTCTCTTTCCTTACTACTGCAATCACAAAACTGGAGGAGCGGTGTCCTGGAAAGGAAGCACATTAGGCTGTTTTGATGGATGTGCAACGAGAGCTTCAAGGGGTTGAGAAAGAGAAGTTAGAACAAAGTTTAGCCAGAAACCCTGATGTTCAAGAAGTCACAACCAACAAGGACGTGGATTACCGGTTGAAAACAAAATATGCACCACTTGTGTCTCTTGACGTTGAACGTTATTTTTCAACTTACAAGTATCTGCTTAGTGACAGCAGATGTAGCCTCACTCATAAGAACATAGAAATTTTGAATGTAATCTATTTTAACAGTTTTCTAGATGACTAATTCTAAGCAAGTAAGAAGAAGCATGTTTTCCTTTATGTCGCTTTCTAATGTATCAGAGAATTTTCTTTGCTTAGTTATATTAAAATTTATAAACCAGAGAATACTCTATGTGTTTATCCAGACAAGTTGAATCATATATGTATGCACTGCTCACAATAAATTTTACATCTGAAAATTATCACCTATTTTAGCACCTTTTTTGTACAAATATTGGCACCTTTTTTGCACCTTTATTGGCAAATTTTTGCACCTAAAATTCCTAGCTCTATTCATGACCGCAATCATCTGCTGTTACACTCATAGTTCGCCGCACCTATTCATTTTATATAAGAGCCTCTGAATGTGAGAACCCGCTCTCAAAACATCAGACGAATAGCCAGCCGCATACATTGTTACTCTCCCGGTCATTCTCTCTTTCATAACCCTTAAAACTGCAGACACTGACACACCACTGAACTGGGATACCAACTTAACCACTTCATTTACTGGTTTCTCAGGATACCACTGACAGAACGTTACATAAATATTGAGTAAAAAAAAGGTAAAAAAGGTAAAGTGTTCCCCTGTGCTTAGCACCACGCCATGAAGGCGTATAGGGGGTGTGGGGGTAACGCCCCACACTTTCTTGATCCGGTCGTGAGTGGAGGTGATGTGATCAGCATCACGCCCCTGACCGCCTTTACCCCCCAGGGTTTCCCCCAGGTACCCATGTTATTCGACGCTGGGTTGGAGCCGGGGCCGCTTCCATCGTTATAAAAGTTCCCGGATTTGAACCGGCCGGGGATCGAACCCGGGACCTTGAGCATGGTAGTCAGACGCGTTACCGACTGAGCCACCGCGGCCACCACATAAATATTGAGTAGAATCTGTTTCTCACCCCTTTTCCTTGCTGGTGTTTTAAAAACAAGCTCGGAGAACACGGAGACCTTCCCGCACGCATAGAACTCGGCATGTTATTTTTCTAAGGATAAGTCAGGCAATATTACTAAGTTGCACTACTTCCTTGCTGTTCACATAATTCTTTTTAGAAAATAACCAATGTTATAAAATATCATTATGTACACAAATCTCTAAGCTCATTGAAAGTTACAATGCATATTACTACAAAATGTTCACACTTATCTTGCCTTGCCATGTCACCAAGTTATTTTACGAAGTGCACTATATTTGGCGGAACAAAAATCGTTATTAGGATGCTTGTCAAAGTTTCCAACCGCAATAAATTTACGAACTTTCTTTGTCTTGTTTTGATCATCATCATCAATATATTTATTGGACTTACAGCATTACATATGGCTGTTTATGCCCATTATATATTTTATTTACATAAGATACAATTTACATAAAATCTACAAACAAATTTCAAATACACTCCTATCTATATCATCCTTAGAAATATACATTACCATGTTATATCATTTTGTCTAAAAAAATGCAAGTAAAATATATTCAATTCACATGCAAGAAAGATTCTTCTTCTTCTTCTTTTTTTTTGTCCCTGTCAGCATTATCTTGTCGACTTTGGACATCGTTATTGTTTTTTTTTATATTTCTTTTAATGTTTTCTTCTAAAGTTGGCAGTTAGTCTCACAAATTAATCGGAATCACAAATATATAACAATTATTATAAATAATTCACTTTTTTGTCCATTTTGCTGTTTCTTAAAAATCACTTTATATTTCAAGTCTACATTTTCGAGAATATGCATACAGCATCCATATTAATGAAGGGGATAAATCTGTTAAAATGGATGATAGTGATATTGGAAATGGAATTTTTAAACGTTGAAAACCTTTGTAGAGTATGATTTGTTGATCTGAATAGATTGGACATTCTAGAATTAAATGTTGAGCATCAGGATTATTATTGCCACATTTACAATTTTCTTGAGTTTTAATTTTTATTTTTGCTAAATGTGCTGGTGTACGTACGTGTCCTGTTCTTAATCTATTAATAAAAACTATGACTTGCCGTGGGAGTGTGTATGAATTGAACCAAGGGACTTTAGATTTAAATTCTGCAATCCATCTATATGTGTTGCTCTCAAACTTAAATTGATCTTTGCACCATTCATTCCATTGTTCCATAAGTTTGATTTTTACTCGTGGTAATAAATCAGTATACATTAACCTATTGAAACTTATGAGTTGTAAATCTCTGGCCTGTTTAGCGTATATGTCCACTCTATCATTTCCTACATTAATATCATGTGCTTTGACATAACTGAATTGTATGTCAATGTTTCTTTTGCAAGCAAGTTGAATTTGTTGAATAATTAAAATAATAAGATATGATTGGTGACATAATTTGGGATAGGATGTAGATAATGCTTGAAGAACACTCAGCGAATCTGTAAGGAGAAGAATTTTTTTAAAGTCTTCCGCTATTCCATATTGTAAGGCTTTGTATAGGGCGTAACTTTCCGCAGTAAAAATAGATGAATCTATAGGTAATCTAAATTGTTGATAAATGTTTTTCTCTGGGATGTAATAGGCACATCCTACACTATTGTTATTCTTAGAACCATCGGTGTAAATCATTACATGCATTGGCCATTTTTCTCTGTACAATGCATGTAAACCTAGATCTCTGAAGTGGATTGAACATTGAGTATATAATGGAATATCTAGTTGATAGATCAAAGGATGTAAGAGAGTGAAAGTATTAGATCGAAGTTCTGGAAATAAGTAATAACAGTATACAAGGAAATATGAGGTGGTATGAGGATTTATTACATCGGCTTCAGCCCATTGTTTTTGTATTTCAAACAATTTATTAAATGGATGAGGATGATTTTCCCTTGATTTAAGGAGGAATTTTATTGTTAATTGAATACGCCTGTGACTCAAAGAAGTCTCTTTACTCTCCATATAAACACTTACATTGGGGCTTGATTGCATAAGACCTAGACAAATTCTCAATGCTTTTCTTTGTAATATATCTATTTTGTCGAGTAGATTGGATTTTGCTCCCCCGTAGCTGAAAGCTGCATAGTCGAAAAATGAGCGAAAGCAATTTCTATAAAAGAGAAGTAAAATTTTTGGGTGGCCTCCCCATTTTGTTGTTGTCATGCTACGAATTATGTTTAAAAACTTTTGACCTTTGTTTAATAAATATAAAATGTGTGTATTCCATGTAAAACGTCTATCAAAATGTACACCTAAATATTTGTGAGAATCTGTCACTGGGATGTCAGAAATTTGTAAAATATTATTGGGATAACTATCTGTGCGTTTGTTATTAAAGCAAATGATTTTGGATTTATTTTCACTAAGGGTTAATCCTGCATTATGAAACCATTCTCTAATGGTGTTAATTAATCTCTGTGTTTTAATTATACCTTGGGTTGCATCATCTGTAGTACAGTAAAAACAGAAATCATCTGCGTATTGTACTAACTGGAACGGATAAAGAGGTTAGGAGTGAATTTCATTTGTGTAAATATTAAATAATAAAGGACTCAAAGGTGCACCTTGAGGAATTTCTATGCTAGTGAAACGAGGGTCACTAATTGTTTCTGAGAACCATCCATATATCTTTCTATTGGAATATAGGTTCCATATGATTAACGATAATTGAGGATGAATGAAAAGATTTTCTAATTTGTTACAAAGCATATGTAAATTGATAGAATCATATGCTTTTTCCACATCTATAAAAAGACTATAACAGTGTGAACGACTAATTTTGCTATTTTGAATTGCAGTGCTTAGGATAGCTATTGCATCTTGACTGCCATAATTGATTCTAAAGCCAAGTTGAGTAGGATAAAAGAAACGTTGACGTTCTAGTGTCCAGGTAATTCTGAGGTATATCGTTCGTTCGAATATTTTTTTCGAAAACTGAAATTAACATTATGGGTCTGTAAGATGTAGCACAATGTGGTGATTTATTTGCTTTTAAAACTGGGAGAACTATATAATCTTTCCACTCCCTCGGTACTATACCAGTACGGAATATGTTATTGTAAAAAGATACAAGAATATCTAAACCTGCTTTAGGTAGATATTTTATGGCTTGGTATGGTATTCCATCTAAACCTGGTGCAGTGGGTTTAATATTATTAATTATGTTTTTTAATTCCTCTGTAGAAATGGGAGGGAATTCAAGTGAAAAGTTAGAAATATTTTCCTCTATTTTTTTATATGGAAGGTGTACTGATGGTGGAGCCAAAAGCATTAAAAATTGGTCTTGCCAACTATTATCTATAGGTTTTCTACGAGGTGGACATGGTTTACGTAAGGAATTAAATTTATGCCACACATTTCGGGATGATTCCTGCATGTCTATTGAATTGCAATATTTAATCCACGCTTCACGTTTTGCTTGTAGAAATATTTTTTTTCCTTGTGCTATTGATTTTTTCCATAATATTCGATTTTCAAGGGTAGGATATGAAGCAAAATGATTCTCACTCCTTTTTCGGTTGGCTTTTGCTGTCTCGCACTCCGAAGTCCACCAATGAATTTTTGGAAAAATTAGTCGTGAAAAATTTACTCTTTTTCGTGAACTGAGAATGTCTAAAACTTCTGTGATATATTGGAGTAGTGTATAATATGAAACCGATTGAGAGGAATTTATTTGTTCTTTAAGTATGTAAGAATCTATTAAAATTGTATATGATTCCCATGATATATTATTAATTTTCCAGCGATTTATGGGAAATATGATATGTTGAATTGGTTGTGAGGATATAAAGTGTGAATGAATATAAATGGGATAATGATCACTACCATACATTTCTTCCGCTGTGGTCCACTGAAATTTTGGTAATAATGATTCTGATATTATAGTGAGGTCTATTGATGAGGGATTATTTCCGTTGCGTGGGACGTGGGTGGGCAATCCATCATTTAGAACAATAAATGAGTTGTTTTCTATCCAGTCGGCAATGCTGGACCCAAGTCTGTCTGATGATTGTGAGCCCCAAATGTTATGATGACCATTAAAATCTCCAACAATGATGTATGGGCTAGGGGTATTTTTTGTCAATGCTTCTAAATCTGACGGTTTTATATTCTGAGAATTGTAATTTGATGGGATATAAATATTGATTATTGTTATTTTTTCCCCCTCTATGAAGATTTGGATAGCACGTGCTTCTACTTTATAATCGCGGAAGAGTTTATGGTGTTTGGATATCTGAATTTCCTGATATGATATTGATTCGTGGACATATATGCTAATACCTCGTTCATTTTCAGAATAGGGTGGGCCTAAACAATTATAATGAACAATTTTGTATGTTTCGTACTGTCTACCCTTAGTTTCCTGTAAGCAAAGAATTAAAGGATGGCATTCCGTTATTAATTTTCGTGTAGAAAAGCTAATAATATTCCATTGAATGAGAAACATCTTCTGCTATGTGTATCCTACTTGTTCTGTTTGAAAGTAAGGTTTTGTAACACATTTAATAGATTTATGGATAGTTCATTGATATGTTGTAAAAGCTGTTTTTGTTGATGTAACTCTTTGAGTTCAACTAGAGTTGACCATAGGAGTGGTATTGTTTTGAGAAGTGAGGTGTAGACTTCGTGAATATTACCGATAGATGGGGGAGGTTGATCAATGATTTTTGTTGACCATTCAGAATGTCGATTGTTCGTAGAATTAGCAGAAGGGAAGATATTTTTCCCTATAGATGAGGAAGGAGTAATATCAGACTCCGTTGAGGAGCTTTCTGCTTTTGATGTTATGTGATCTGGATTATTGGGAACCATATGTCTCGCCTTGTTATGATATTTTCTTTTGTGCTTTGTAGGTTCATTGTTTTTTTTGTGTGCAATATTAGGTATCTCAACTATGTCTGGATGTGGAATTACTTTTGGGTCCACTGTGTCGTGTTCCAAAGAAAATTGTTGTCTTCCTATATTATTGAAAATAGGCTCCACAGTTGTAATGGTTTTTGTGTTAGTAGATGATTGTTCTTGTGAGCTTTTATTTTTTAAGTCAGTGGGTGGTGATCTGGAATATTGTTGAATAGGTGGAAACTCTTTAAAATTAATTGTGGGCTTCAAAATTTCCTCTATGCTAGGTTGTGGAATATAAGTCCCTTCTATCATTTGTTTAGCTTCACGGTATGATAAATTATTTAGAGCCATACGTTCCTGGATTTGACGCTCTTTGTGCCACATTGGGCAATTTTTATCAAGGGCTGAATGGGACCCCTGGCAATTCGAACACTTGGCAGGGAGATTACATGAATCTCCGTGTTTAATTGCTCCACAGGTAGCGCATTTAGACTGTGAACGACATTGGTTGGCCGTGTGAGCGAATCTGAAACAGTTTCTACATTGAATGACTGTTTTCTGTCGGGGTGTTACTTCATATATGCTGCTATTTATGGCTACTTTTTCTGGGAGATGTCTACCTTGGAATGTCAAACACACTAGTTTAGCATTTCGTAGCTGAAACGATCCATCACTTTTCCAAATCTTTTTCTTCATTCGTTTTGCACTAATGATAGGAATGTATGATTGACTGCCATCCACTACGTCTTCCTCACTGACGTCGAATTCTATACCATATATTAAACCTTCTCGTTGAATTAAGGATTGAGGTATGCGAGCCTTAATAGAAAGATGAGATTGAAATTCTTCGTTTTTAACAAAGTTATTCGCCTCCTGAGCAGTGTTGAAATATACTCTTACCCTATTACGACCACCTTGGTCTATATATTTAACTGGAATTTCTGCTTTTCGAAATTTGTTACCTAGGCTCCCGCCCGCAAGTTTACCAACGTTTCTTCCTGTACCCTCTATCAGAACTATGAAAGGGCCATTACTGTTATAATCGTAGAAGTTCTGAGACGAGATTCTTGCGTTCGAAGATTTAAGAGAATTATCCATAACTTCTTGATCTTCTTGATGGGATATTGTCTGAGAAGTCTCTACTTCAATGTAGAATGCGGGTGAAATGTTAGGATTCATGTCATCACCAGTGTTTTCAGAATTGAAATTAATTGCAAAAGCCTTGTTCGTGGTTTAACTTAAAGTTACCGTCCAACCGTTTGATGGCGCTAGTGACTTCCACATTCGCTTTCCCATAGAGATTGTTCTTGCTCTGGTGTTTATTATCAGCACATTATGACACCATCGTTTCATTGTTTCAAAGTCTAGTGATACATTAACCTTGTCGCCAATACGTCATTGCTCAAGGAAACTTAATATAACAAACTTAAAGTGTCGCCAAGAATGTCCACGGTGGAGACAGGTTGAGACAAACTGTGCAATCACGGAATGATCACGGCAAGGAAATATCTATGCACTTCTGGACAAAGCATATGAAGACATTCTTGTAATGCAAAAGCAAACAAGCAGAATATGCAACATATACGAGTGGTGAGATATGCATAATTTAAGGGGCTGTATCTGCGACTTTATCTTTGCCGGTATGATATTACTTCCGCAACATGATACCGCTCTTAGTGTGCTATCATCAGAAAGAAAAAAGAAATATCAGTGGAAACCATGAATTCGAGCCGTGTGGTTGCATTAAGTACAGGATAAAATATAGCTTTTTGAGGACTCGTAGCATAAAAACGAGGTCTCTTCTCCCTCTCTCCTTCATTTTCGTTAGTTTTTCGTGACGTGCATATATGTAATATTTCCAGGTTGTGGAGATGGGGATAAGCCAAGTAGAATTTCTGCACAGAACTTGCCATTCTGTGGAAGTAAAGTGCACGTACAACACCTCTAGACAGATTTTCGATCTTGTTTTTTGTTTTAGATCAAGATATACCTTGATCATTTTGAAGTGCGTGGAAATGATGTTAAGGTTCACCTCGACGCACAAGGTTAGGCTGTCATTGTGCGCATAGTTTTTACGCACGACATTGGGTCCAGAACGTCGATACCTTGAAAACACGCGATAAAGAAGAAACATTTTATGGCACCGAAGAGTGGTGACAAGCCATCAAAGTTCCTGTTTGACGTGCTTGAGAATCAAGTGTTAATTATTTCGAAAAGTAAATAAAATTAACACATTGCTTCATAACCAAGATTTCTTGCAGTACCGGACACACGAGCTGCGGGGAACAGAGAACAGCTGTTGCATCACAAATTGCCGAACTCTCAAGATAAATACAATGTTGCGGAAGCCCTTCACTCGGAGAGAGAAATTAACACTTTAAAGTGATCACACTTGTGGCACTAACAACGTCTTGGGGAAACACGTAATCAGGAGTCTATCCAGAATGTTCGATATGGAGGTGTAAGTTTGTATTTAGGAAGATGTAAGGGTGACCAAATGACCAAAAATTAGGCCTTTGTGAAAAATTTTAGGGGTTAGGATGCGTGTGGATAAATCACTCTACGTAAGAAGTCTTGGCCAGAAGCGAAAGATGAAAATTGAATTCATTGTCCTGAGATGTGTTTGGATTCATTTCACACAATGTACCTATCTCGAAGTAATGATTTACTGCAATTTTGCCTCTTTAGATAAATAATTACGTTCTTTATTTTTTTAAAAAATAAGTAATCAATATTGTTAGAATTTTAACAGTTAAATTCCTACATACGCTTACTTGCAATTTATCATGAAATTCGACAGACTTGCTCAAAACAAAGGATTCGATTGACTAGCATCTATGAATCCAACCTTGGGTTTCGAGTTCATACTGCCTCCACTGCTTTCAGATGAACTTTTTTGCTGAAGCATCTGCTTGTTCATATGTAGGAGAGCGGCAACACGTGAGGTTGGCTGCAAACACCATGAAAAGACTCCGCATGCAGCCCAAGGCCGTTCCTCCTTATCGCCTTCCGCTGACACACTTGCAGCGCCGTAAAAAACAGGTCACTGGGTGCTACTTCTTCAATCGCGAGCAGCGCCGCATAGTTTTGTTGCATCGGGTGTGGAGCTCCCGATGTCTGTTTGCTCACTGGAGTATGGATTTGCCACGGAAGTTGCATTTATATCCGGCGGTGACAATGGCGTAACATTCTTCCAGTTGCATGACGACCGGAATGCTTGGCACATTCAGTTTTTGGATTTCGATTTATTACAACGTATTGTTTAGAAGGTTGATATACGAAGCCAGAAGTGCCAGGTTCGAACCCTCGTTAAGATATGGATTTGTGTTTGTCCCATAATCCATTTTAACAGTTTATCATTCATCCTCATCGTCGCGATAAACGTAATAGATAAAAAGGCAACGTAAAATAACCTACAGAGAAAAAAAATGTTGATGTATCTGACGAATGTTGAGCATCTTAGTGGCACATTATAAAAATTACATAAAAATTAATATATACTTGTTTTGTTATCAGTCCACTTTATGCACAGACAGCGAATTGGGACCCGACCTACAGTTTAAAGTGGGGCCCGAAGCACCATGTGCCTCCACCGCGGGACCCCTTCATTACAAGACGCTACCGCTGCGTCATCTACGAACCCCAACATTACTACCATAACATACTCGGGATTTTCGAAAAGCGGAAAGGATTATAATCCGTTTGAGTTTGTTTTGAAGTTCACTTTATGCAAAGAAGGGCTAATCGGGACTGGACCTACAGTTTATAGTGAGTTCGTAAACGCTGTGTGCCTCCACCGTGTATCAAACCCGGGATCCCTTGATTACAAAGCGACGATGCTACCACTACGTCATTGTTAAAGCCCTAAGATTCGAATCCATTTTTAGTTTGTATTATTTTTTTCCGTGTTTTCCGTCCATTTGACTTTTTAAAAAAGTATACTGAAGCGATAGATATCAAATTATTAATGCAAGCGATATTTGAAGAGATATTTTTTGGCACATGGGAAATTCCGTTAGTTTTGTAAGATACACATTACACGCAGTTCCGTTGTTAGAACAACACATATTTTATTTCTTTGTACATTTAAATAATCAAAACCATAGAAATGTACTCTCTGCTTTACAGATATCAAATGCGAGATCAAAGTATTACAACTACAATCACAGCAGATTATACCTGTGATAACGCCTTCACTTACATCAACCAGTTCAAAATATACCATTGTAAGCATAGGATGTAAAAGAAAGTAAATGCAAAAAGTGAAAGTCAAGTTGCGTCTACGTATTTTTGTACTGGGAGACATATTATTATTATTATATTATTTTGGAGCTAACGGCTTTTTAGCCTTTTTTGTCCATTATAATATGTATATAAAACATACATAATTGCTTTACGTTACAAATATCCGTCTTCCCCCCCCCCCCTCATTTCACAGACATTGGCTTCACAAAGAAAAACATTTCCCTTTACAATTGTATGTTACACTTTCTTAAACATCCGAACATCCGGGTTGACAACAAAACTTGTCCAATTTATTGGAAGCTGAACCTTTAAATTATACAAAGTTTTATTTAATATAATTATTTTACTATTATATTTTGGGCATTCCCGTATTATAAGTTGCGCGTCTGCAGTTTCCCAGCCACATTCACATCTCTTATTGTTCATTATCCAAATTCTGAATAAATGTTGCCCAGTACATAAATAACTTGATTTTAGTCTGTTAATTAATACCATTACATTTCTTGTACCACTGACATGATGAACTATGAAACTTACCATCAAACAGCATAGCGATTTTTCACATCAAACCCTTGTAGAGAAATTGATGTCATTTTGCCACATATAAACGATGAAAATACAAAACCGTTGCACACTAATTATTTTTTCTTACACGGATGTCAAGGAACTTGTAAACGTGGATTTCATATATTTACCCCGTTACACTGCTTGAATGCACGAGCATTAGGTCCTTCACATGACACAATGGAATTTGTCTGGTGGGCAGATTAATAAAGATTTCAGGCATTTCTCGAACAGTGATCTTATCTACCTTATGAAGGGAACCAGATAACAGTAATTATCGCTAAAAGAGTTTTAACAGATTATATAATTTCGAAAAATCTTATCACTCATCCACACACAGTACGATATCGATGAATGTGCAAAGGTCTGACTAATGGGATGATCAATTGCAAGAAAATTCACGGTAAAATGTACATTCATTGTTTTTGACAGAAAGTTGAGAAAAAAACAGCATTTGTCGACATTTTTTAGTATATCATCTATAGTTCCGCCGGATTTCGAAGGTGCTTTATTTTTTTTTAAGCAATATTGAATTTCATCTTTTAACTTGTTTTTGCCAATCTATCTCCGAAGAGAGTAGACGATCTCTAGTTAAAATGGTTCCCAATGATGGCGTGAAACAACAAGCAATATTAACTTCAGTGGGAAAATTGTTAGGGGCGGAACTGTCAACATCAGTTCGAACCTTGGAGCTAGCCGAGGGTGGGAGTTTAACATGGCAGTCCGGCTGTGAGAATGGAGGGATGCTTTGAATACATTTTGCTACTTACAGGGAATATCATCCCATCCCCATCACTTCGAGAGCACTGCCGTAGGGAGTAATAATCTCACGTTCAACTGGTTGTCGATTAGCATATATATTGCATTCAATTGATTAACATTTATTTTACTAATCTTTTCCCAAAGGGAAAATTAGAATTTCTTTCTTAGAATTTCTTTATTCATGGGCGAAGTTCAGCTGAGCAACTGCCTTCAAAAGAGACCGCTTTAAACTTTCAATATTGGGATGTCTCTTCTTGCAAGCCATCTCCTGAAGTTTGGACCACAATTTGTAGCCCAAAGAGTATAGGTCCGGACTTGCAGAAGGCCAATCCGAAGTGGAAATTAAGTCTGGTACATTTGCCTCCAGCCACTGCTGTGTTGTTCGGGCCTTATGTGCTGGGGCTGAATCCTGCTGGAAGCTCCAGTTCTGACCATGGAAGAGAGTGTTGTTGAGATTCTTGACTAGTCTCTCAAGCACTGTTTGCTGGTACACTTCGGCTGATGTTTTTACCCCTTTTTCACAGAAATGGAGCGTGCCCTCATAGCAAATGTTCCAGACTTCATTTCCACTTCGGGTTGGTCCAAGCTTCAGGAGATGGCTTGTAAGAAGAGACATCCCAATATTGAAAGTTTAAAGCGGTCGATCTCTTCTGAAGGCAGTTGCTCATTTCCCAGTCGATGTGTTGCGTAATTCAATTGATGCGTGGCCACAAAGACTTATGATTTGATTTGATTTGATTTAGTTTATTTTACTTCGCGTTTTGTGCCTCGTGGCTAATTTGCGAAGATGGGGATGATTGATGAAATGATGAAATTGATGAATGGACATTCACAAACAACCAAGCCCGACCAGGATTCGAACCCGGGACCCTTGGCGTCGACAAAGACTTATGGAATGCGTGCGTGCTAAGCGTGGTCATTTTAAACAATGATTTGTGATTTTGATTTGTCATGCATCCATTTCAGTAATGTTATTAGGATATTAAAATATCTCTCAGCATTTTGTGTCAATTTACTGAAAACTTTGTGACAGTATTTATGGTAAGACTAGGTACAATTCACAAAAGAAAAAAATCAATTTAGTCTACATTAACATGCATCTTGTCAATATTTCCCCATGAGGAGTAACTTATCTGTAATTCAGCAATTCCCGATGGTGACGCAAATATTTTTTAAAACGCAATATTAAATCCGATGATTTAATTGATTGATTGATTGATTTAGTTTATTTTACTTCGCGTTTTGTGCCTCTTGGCTAATTTGCGAAGATGGGGATGAGTGATGAAATGATGAAATTGATGAATGGACATTCACAAACAACCAAGCCCGACCGGGATTTGAACCCGGGACCCTTGGCGTCGCAGCGCGATGTGCTAACCACTCGGCCACAGGGTCGGGCCCGATGATTTAACTTGCTTCTGATGAATGTTCGTAATTTCATGTACAATTAAATGTACAATGGCTTCGCTATTCTTGTTATTTGTGTAAAGGGTTTTATTAACAGCAAATTTAATTATATACACAATTTAATTATATACACAATCCGTGCCTTCGTCATTCACTCACGTCACTTCACTACACTCATTTACTCACGTCATTACAGCTATATTACCCATTAATACAACAGCAACTAACGATTAACAAGGAGATCGTCGTCTTTTTAACAGTGTAATATAAACCTATTAGCTGATTGTCCGGGTATTTATTTATTCCAATCTTCTACGTATTAGACAGGAGAATAATGAATTCTAACTATAGTGTAAAATGAACTTGGGAGTTGAACGGCATTGGGAGTGTCACTATTCATCTTAGCGACCCTGAAAACTATGGATTCCACACTAATATCTGTCGTTTTACATGTCACCCTCTTTCCACCCCCACCCTTAGGGGTACCAGGGGTGTCTTAGAGTTGAATGGCATTGGGAGTATCACTATTCATCTTAGCGACCCCGAAAACTATGGATTCCACACTAATATCGGTCGTTTTCGATTGTCACCCTTTCCCACCCCCACTCCTAGAGGTGTCAATGCAACTAATTTTATTTACAGGTAAATGACATCGTGAATGTCACCAATTAGCTTAGCCACTACGAAAACTATGGAAGCGACACTAACCTAGGTCATTTTTGACATTTTAATTTTCACCACCTTTCACCCCCCATGCCAATAGGTGATGAACGTGGAGTTGAACGGCATTGGGAATGTCACTATTCATCTTAGCGACCCCGAAAACTATGAATTCAACACTAATATCGGTCGTTTTCAATTATTTTTACATATCACCCCCTTCCCACCCCCACCCCTAGGGGTCACATATCACCCCCTTCCCACCCCCACGGTATTTATTTCCAGATTGCAAGTGATATGTGTACCAAGTTTGGTTGAAATCGCTCCAGGCGTTGGAGAGTTATGCCCGGAACAAACATACATATATACACACACATATCCATTTTTATATACTGTATATTAGAAAATAGAATTAGCTCTTTGCTCTCCGCAGGGAGTTGATTGATTGAGTTGGTGTTTTAAGTCCACTTCATGCACAGTAAAGTAAAAAAAGTAAAGTGTTCCCCTGTGCATAGCACCACGCCATGAAGGCGTATAGGGGGTGTGGGGGTAACGCCCCACACTTCATGCACAGTACGGTTAATTTGAACTGAACCTACAGTTTGAAGTGGAATCCGATTCCGAACCACTATGTGCCTTCGAACCCGGGACTCCTTGATTACAAGGCTACTGCACAATGGGAGAGGGAGTAAATTATCTCTAGTTCAGCCGGTTCCCGATGGTGGCGCAAGAAATCAATATTGAATTTAACCTTTTAACATGTACCTTACCAATCAATCTTTCCCTGCAGGATGTAAATTATCTCTAGCTCAACCGGTTCCCGATGGTGGCGCAAGAAAGCAATATTGAATTTAACCTTTTAATATATACCTTATCAATCTTTTTCCCCTGCAGGGTGTAAATTATCTCTAGTTCAGTCGGTTCCCGATGGTGGCGCAAGAAAGCAATTTTGAATTTAACCTTTTAACATGTATCTTACCAATCTCTCTCGGCAGCAGGGGAGCGCGAAAGGGGTGCTTGCGCACCTCCTAATTTTCTTCCGCACCCCCTATTCAAAACCTATGTTGAAAACATTAACTTTTACAGTGTCATATGTCGTAGTTGCATTGAACGCCCGAATGTTAGGTATCGTAGCGAGACCGCTGTTATTGTATACAACAGCCAAACATTGAAAGAGAAGCTGCATGTATTTTCCAGTACTGTCTCTATAAAAATTAGAGGCCGTCGTCTTTTCTTTGACCAGTATAGTCGTTTAGAATTGTTTCTTCTTTTGTTTTAAGTGGCTTGTTTGTGTTTTTCGATATTTGCCTACAGCCAGTGATGTGGGTCTGCGCGTAAACAACGATAGTCTACATTCTACATGTAAACTAATTTATACACTTAGATTACGTAATCTGTGTAAACAACATGGCGAAAGGTGATAACTTAGCAAAGGGCGCCGTGGAATTAGAAGAAAATTACACTGCATACCAGTTGCTGATGTGCGAAATTTTCATACTCTTTCTTCCAAATTCGAACAATTTCTCACCTAGGAAGAAACCTAGTGAAATATTCTAGTGTTTTATGGGGAAAAGACCACTTTTGCCTCACGACTGCCATCTGTTGTTGTTTTTCGCATACTATTTATCTTCTTCCATAGTTGATAACACTGGGGAACAAAAAAAGAAGGATTTTATTTTGTGGCATAAAGTTTAATAACAGTTTCAGCACACAAAACAGCTGTGATTGCCAATTGTATGATTGGTTCAGTTGAATTGACTCCACTTATAAAAATGAACACACCATGGAAAATGTAGGAGGTAAAATTACTCCACGCTTTTCTCGGTAATATCAAAATTTGATAATGGGTTGAAATTCCCATTAAGAAACTTATTTATTTATTTGTAAATTGTTGCTAGGCAACTTATGAAGCATTGCTAGGCAATATATCTCCTATGTTTGTGGGATAGTCATGCTAGAGAAAAGCATTGGACGATAAAAGTTTGGCCCCCAAGGGAAAATGTTACAGTGGGAAAAGCTAATATCATTCATGAACCGCTGATAGATAGGGGCTGCATATTAAACTTTGGTTGATAAAACAGTTTGTCAAGGCCTTAGATACAAGTGGTGATGTTTCAAATATATATGCCACACTTTTCCAGGACTGAGTATTGAAAAATTGAAGGCAGGAATCTTTGACGGACTACAAATTCGTACACTTATAAATGATGCCAATTTTACAACTTATATGTCTTACATTGAATCTGAGGCCTGGCTGAGCTTTGTATCCATCGTCAAAAACTTTTTGGGGAATCGGTAAAGTAAAAAACTACCGCGATATAGTTGTAAATATGTTGAAAAATTTTGAGAAATTGGGAGCTAATATGAGTGTAAAGATACATTTTCTACATACCAACATTGACAGATTCCCTGAGAACCTTGGTGATTTTAGTGAAGAACGGGGAGAAAGGTTCCATCCGGATATAAGGATAATGGAAGAAAGTACCAGGGACGGTGGGATCGCCACATGATGGCAGACTACTGTTGGAGCTTACAGAGGGATTGTCCTAAAAAGCAATACAGCAGGGAATCGTATAGAAAACGTTTCACATAGTTTGTTACTTCATTGTGTACACATTTTCTTAATTATTATGATCATAGTCCTATATACATTTACTTTTATAATAATGATTGTAATCACAAAAAGAAATATTAAATTATTGTTGGAAGTTCATTTATAGTATGTATGTCTTATGTTTCCGCCATTTTGGTTTAGTTGCATTTATTTCATAAATTAAAGCCAATTCAGGAAATATATTATTATATCATTATTCAGCAGCATGAAATAGCCCTAAATTAGCTCTCAAACACTGTGCCGCAATTTCACTGTTCCCCAGTGTAATAGAAGAGAAGAGAAATTTGTTGTAAATAGGAATATTTTTATTTCGTTAGGAACCAATATAGTTGAAAATGTCACTTTCCTTTCATGACACCCTTGAACATTAATTTTAATGCACTTTAGATTGTCTACGTAGTCTATGAAAACTATAACCCAATGTAATCTACGCGTAGATTACGTGTAGACAACGCATGTAGACGTACACTTATAGTCTACGGCACATCACTGCCTACAGCTCAGAGAGTTCTTTCTTCTTCTTCTTCTTTTTCCGGCATTGTTGTTAAACGGTTTTATAGTCCGCCTACTTGTTGTTCCTCTTTTCTCGAAGTCTCACTGAAATAAAACTTTCAGGTGCTTTCAAGATATCATCAGGTTGTGCTCAACGCGAGTTGTATCCTGACGGGTAGTTTACCTGTTAGTACGTTCTATATGCTCCATGTAACATGTTTAGTCAAGTACCATTCCAGCCTTTGTCGAGGAGCTCAAAGTTCGCGAAGAAATGTATACAGTTCGTTGTGGGGAGAGTGCGGCAGAAGGGGATTTAACAAAGTTGCCGTGAACTTCGCGTTTTATCCTGACATCGCAGCATCTGGGGCAGTCGGAAGATAGCCAGTGGCGAAACCACAGGGGGCAGGAGGCATACCTCCCCCTAGCCTTGGTCGAAAATCAATTCTATGGGGGGCAAGGGGGGCAAACATTAAAGTAAAAAAAAAAGTAAGGCTTGCAGAATTTAAGAGTAGCACTCAAGATGGAATTAGTTTTCATGTATTTCTTTATTTTTCTTCCAGACGGCCAAGAGCACCTACAGGGGGGGGGGGGGGCACAGAGAGGCAATTGCCATCATAGGTTTCAAATTTTATGCAAATAAAAATACATTTCCTAATTCTTTTTTCGCAAATTCGTAAAAGTTCAGAGCCATAGCTAGTGGGTGGCGAACAATCTAATTAAAAACATTATAAAAGAGAGAATGTGGTAAAAAAAAGGTAAAGTGCTCCCCTGTGCATAGCACCACGCCATGAAGGCGTATAGGGGGTGTGGAGGTAACGCCCCACACTTCCTTGATCCGGTCGTGAGTGGGGGCGAGAGAATGTGGCGCCCTATTAAATTAATATTGTTTTCAGTTTGAAATATTTTGGATCTAAAAATGTTCTTGCAAGCAAAGTGAAGAATATCATAATTTTGTGTAATGCATTGTAAATTACCAGAGAGAGAAGTAAGACCAACTATGTACTTCAGACTGTTACTGCTAAGCAGTTTGGTCTTGAATGCATGAACAGTTGCTTGGATGAAAAGGAGCACTAACATTTGAGAGATTTATAT
The DNA here is from genome assembly GCF_977018435.1 of Lepisma saccharinum. Lineage (NCBI taxonomy): Eukaryota > Metazoa > Arthropoda > Insecta > Zygentoma > Lepismatidae > Lepisma > Lepisma saccharinum. The sequence continues at coordinate 1,779,686 of NC_139250.1, read as the reverse complement.
CATTTTCACCAGTGCCGGCGATTTGGGGGGCAGTTGTCCCCCCCTTAGTTTTGGAACTCAATCGCCGCCACTGATTTTTGCTGTTGGATTTGTTAGGAGGCGGATGAATTGATTACGTAAATAATATGTTAGATATATATATATATGTATTAAAGAAACTTTGAATACGTACACAATTTAGTGTTAACATTTTCTTATTTTTTACGTCACTCAGTGCCGGATCTACAAATCTTGTCCCCCTCTACCTACCTATCTTTACACAACCACACACACACATATATATACTTTCTTCTCTTCTTTTATAAAATATGTTATATGTGTGCCTAGAGGGTGATTCAAAAGTTCCATAACAGCCACCATGAAAAGTAAAGGAGTTAGGCTGGGAACAATTGGACATGATAGAAACAGGTTAGGCTTAGGGGGAACCACATTGGTGTGTTGAAAGCGGACGTCCGCCATATTGTTTTCAACTCAAAATTTTTAAATGGGAAGGGGGTGATGTGATATATACTGTATATGGCACTGTTTTCTCACACCTGGAAAATGGTATATTTGTTACAATCATGCAGCTGTAACTTTTTCCTGATTAAAGATAGGTTGAAGAAACTACACCACTGTATATCTCGTGAAATTCTAGCCTGATTTGATTCTGGTGTGACTGTCACGCGGGAAACCCGGTCTCGATGATCTAGGGTCGAAATTTTTCTGGCTTTGTCCCCGCAAAAAGTGGCTCTAGGGCTCACCCAGCCTCAAATCAAATGGTACCGGGGGGTGGTATAGGTGGCGGCAGTATGGTGCTGATCAATTCACCTCCCACATACATTAAATGTGCCTTTATGGCACGGTGCTAAGGAACTTCAACTTTACCTGTATCTATTGTATTCGTATCTGTACCCCTGAGTACCTACATTTTTCACATACGTATATAGGATTTGATTTTGATTTGATTTAGTTTATTTTACTTCGCGTTTTGTGCCTCTTGGCTAATTTGCGAAGATGGGGATGAGTGATGAAATTGATGAATGGACATTCACAAACAACCAAGCCCGACCGGGATTCGAACCCGGGACCCTTGGCGTTGCAGCGCGATGTGCTAACCACTCGGCCACAGGTTCGGGCTGACGTATATAGGAACCCTGTCCTATGCCAATGGCTGAAGGCCCCCAAAGGCTTACTTGTAAACATGCATGCATATTTCATGCTTTCTTTATTTTCAACATCACACCCCCAGATGAATAATCCTGGCGCTACCACTGCTCAGAAGGTGTAAATTATCTTCCGTACAGAAGGTTTCCGATGATGGGTTAAACTTAATAAACAGCAATTTGATTTCAGTATCTTAACCAAAATTTCCTCATAGGGAGCAATTTATATCTAGTTCAGCCGGTTGCCGATGGTGGCGTAAAAATAATATAATATTGAATTCATGGGCGTCCGGAAGGGGGGCCGTGCCCCCCCCCTGGAAAACGAAAGTCAGCCAAAAATTACATATTTCACACATATAATTTAATTTCAGCCACAATAATGTGTGTTAATTATTGCACGAACGTGATAAATTCAAATTTAGGCAATGTTTTTTGAGGGATGAACACTATTATTGGGGAAAATATGCCATGTTGGCCCCCCCTGGAAAAATATACCTTCCTTGCCCCTCCCTGGAAAAAATCCTGCGGACGTCCATGATTGAATCTATTATTTTATATATTATGAATTGTTAACTGGTGTATGGATTATGTCCACAACCAATAAATACTTTATATGTATATCTTATACTGTATCTTAACAATCTTTACCAGCATAGAGTAAATTATATGCTGTTTGGCCGGTTCCAGATAGCACCAGATATGCCTCATTTGCCTCCTGACGAAAAATATCTTTCTTTCCCCTCCCTGGAAAAAAATCCTGCAGACATTCATGCAAGGAAGGTGTGGAAATGTTAACTCGAGCCTTGGGGGCCAGCCTTATAGTTACATGGTGGCACTTCAGCAATGTAACAACAGGGGGCAGGGTGACATCAAGTTCAGGTGGGGCATGATGGCATAAAAGGAGCAGTATAGAATTCAGAAAATAATTGAATTCAATCATTTAACATGTATTGCATCAGTCTTTCCTGCAGGAACTAGCTCAATCAGCTGGTTCCCAATGGTTGCATAAAAAGAAAGCAATAATGAATTCAGTTTTTGAATGTGTATCTTATCTTCCATGCAAAAAGTAAATTATCTCTAGTTCAGCAGGTTCCCGATGGTGGCATTGAAAATAAAGGAATATTCACTTTCTTTTATTATTATTATATTATAAACAGTATTTTAACATGTAACTTACAAATCTTTCCAGAAGGGAGTGAATTAACTTTAGTTCAGCTAGTTCCCGGTGGTGGCATACAAAGCAATATTGAATTCAGTCTCTTATCATGTATGTAATGATAACATGATCATCTTGAAATCAAGGAGTCCCGGATTTCATACCCGTTGGAAGCACATCCCATTTTAAACTGTTACAAATCTTTCCCTATAGACAGTTCTCGATGGCATCCTTAAAAAAAGGCAATACTGAAGTCAGTCTTTTAACCTGTATCCAGGCTCAGTTGGACCTATATCAGACAAGAGCAGTGAATACCTAGTAGTGTATAGTATAACTTTGGAAATGAACAATAAACATTGTCTTGACAATTTTGCAAGTTTTTACTACAATTTCCATATAATAAGTAAGGTATTTGTGGCCGTAATACCAGAATTTTATTACGGGAGGGGGGGTGTCATCCCTTACCAACACGGGTGTTGCCAGAAATATTTGTAAGAGGGGGGGGGGTTAGGCCATAGATAAAACTTGATTAGTACAAATAATTCCTGAAGCTGTAAAAGTCTCATTACTGTAAGTTAATTGCAATATTTGAGGCAAGAAAATAAATTAATTCATCCGATAACAGATCCAAATACCTTTACCGTATCAAGTTTCTCAGAAACAACAGACATGGCATTACATTCACTGACTCAAACAATTTTAGTGAACATAGTTCTCATTATTAATAAACCTCCAAATGGGCACCTTGAGTGGTTTCACAATATCAAGTCTATTGATGAATTCACTCAACCCGTTGCGGATCATACGCCACAGCCTCCTCGATCTTGGACTTCAATTTCACCAAGCCCGTAACTTTCTTGCTGTACAACTCCACACATAAAGAAATCTTGTATTATTTTGATGTATGTACCGATAGTGAACAGTTACAGGAGATTTTGTTTCCCACAATCACAACACACACACTGCCTTTTACTGCACTGTCGCCATTGTACTGTTTTCCCGCAATGCATGATGTTACAAAGTGTTGCCAAGTACATGGAAGAAATTATTTGAGATGTTCTTTATATTAATACTAAAGACCTCCACTCCACTTGCATAGGAAGTTTTTATGGACAACATTTATGGGATGAATAATATCTGGACACGCTGTATTACACAAAACAAAGAATTAAATTATTCAAAATTATTAACTATCATTGCCCTAATTTTTATGCGAATATGGTACCATTACTATATTACCTTACACAACACACAAAAAACACATAGGTTCAAAAATATAACAAAACTTTAATGTCTGGAAGCAATTCCATACTTTTCACAAATTGTTACTATAACAGCATATAAGTAACATACTAAAAGTACAATGTTCTGACAGTATTGAAGATGTGCAAGGTTCTGTTTGAAGCTCTCCATTTTTTTGGCACAACAAAGTCTTGCTCCATGTCTGAAGGGTGGTCCATCAACACTACTGACTTTAAAGGATCATCAGGTATTCATAAAACAAGTGAACGTTATGATAAAAACATTGACAATCTGTCCAAGCTTTCGGCTTGATCTCGAAGTCATTATCAAGGCTGGTCAAAAGACTGAGACAAAGCAGCAACTCCAATGTCACTCCTTGCTGCTGTGTCAGCAGAAACATGTTGCTGCAGTCGTCCAGTGTTGGCAGGTACTGGCGTATTCTAGTTGATTGTATTGAACTAAGTGGAATAAAGGTTCCCAAATAAGTTATTATTGAGGTTATTTGGATTTTGAATATGTGCACACTTTCTTTAACAATATGGCATGTGTTAGAAAGGAAATAATCTGGTAGTAATAGGTGATGGGTTACTCTTAGGAATGGCCAAATCTGGATATCAAATATTCTGATGGATATATGGATTATCCAGATATCCAAATTGTCCAGATTATATGCATATCTGAATTACCCAGATTATCCAAAATGTTCGGATATCCGAATGTGTGCATCATCTGGACAGTTTTATTGTTTATCTATACTGGTCAAAAACAGTTTTGCATATAAAAAAAATAATTTCTGCATCCCCGAAGCCACACATGTCGATACCTCTGACTAGGGCAATGAAAGTAAAAACACAAAAGATAGTTAAAGAAAATTCTGAATGATATAACCAAAGAAACAAAGTGGTTTTCCTAACCAAAGTAAGATGCAACCAAAAGATCACCAATTACCAAGGTGAGTAAACCTTCAGTAACGTGTGCGGCCTCCACGAACACGTAGACATTCTCGAACACGACGGGGCATGCTGAAAACCAGGTTATCCAATGCATCTTGTGGAAGATTGTCCCGTTCCTGAATGGCAGCGTGTATCAGTTCACGTAGGGTTTGTGGTGGGTGAGGGCGGTTGCAATGGCACGTTTCAGAAGGTGCCAGGCATGTTCCATACAATTCATATCGAGGGAGACTGCTGGCCAGTCCATCCGACGGATTGCATGTCTTCGAAGGAAAATGTCCATTGAACGGACACGGTGAGGACGGGCATTATCGTCCACCAACGTGAATCCTAACGACGGGTCGAAGAACACTGTCTTCGTATGTCTGTGCATCCATAGTACCCTGTATGTGAACTAATGGCGTCCGACGACCCAACATGATTCCTGCCCAGAACAGTGCCGAACCACCCTGTTGCTGGAAGCGTTCCACCATGAACGATTAATTAAAACACTGCTCATTTGCTCTCCAGACACGTATAGTGTTGTCATCGGGGTGCAGACTAACCCGTACTTCATGTGTAAACAGTGTTTGTGAACAATGTTCCTGGGTCCAGTTTTCATGTTGTCTAGCCCATCTTACGCATAGTGCCCTATGTCGTGCAGTGAGTCGGGGAACTTTCAAAGGTCAACGGGCATCAATCCCTATATCGTGCAGTCGGTTTTGCACTGTTTGGGTGGACACCATGATCCCTGAGGCCTCAAGGAGCTCAAATCCGTCTGCGCGCAGAAATACGGATATGCCTGTCTTGTGCAGCTGTTGTTTTTGAGTGGTCTTCCTTCTCTGGGCCTATCTGCTATTGAATAGATTTCCTGGAATTTCTTCCACACTCTAGAAACATCACTTTGATTACAGCCTACCCAATTTGCTACGTCCAGTTGATTCATACCTTCCTGTAGTAGAGTCACTATTCTGATTCTATCCACTGCCGAAAGTGTGTTTCGTGGCATTTCTAAAATGTAAACTCACGCCATGACAACCATTACAACCTTCCTTGAGACGCCCAGTGCTTTATCCTCCCCCTTCTCACGAACCTCGAGACAATCGGTGGGTGAATCACGAGGTTAAAACGTGAAACATGCTTCAAAACCCGGCCACAGACATGTACCTGCTCTTTTGAGTGTTGAATTGGCCTTCGGTTGATGTGTGTGCTTCAAAGGTATGGAGATTTGTGGCGCCAGTGATGCAGAATTGAAAAACTTGCAATATGCAAAACTTTTTTTGAACAGTATATTTTCAGGGCTATCCACATATTCCTTTGTTTGTCATTTGCGTATTTTGCTGTAAGGATTTTCTACAAATCCTTCATCAAATCTGTTCTATCTGGATATTCAGATTATGCAGATATCCAAATTTTCCAGATATATGGATTATCCATTGCATTTCAAAATGGATATCAGATAATTTGAAATCCGAATATCTGCTATCCAGCTTTTGTGGCCATTCCTAGTTTCTGTAACATGTTTAGCCATGTTTATTTGACTCTTCTCAACCACTTCCATTAGTCCAAACAACTCCCCGAACAGTTTGTCAGTGGCAAATAATCCCAGTCAACACACTAACGTTGCCACAACGTTGTATGAATGTTGTATTTATGATGAATGTTGTATGTAGGGGAACAACGTTGTAATAACGTTGCCACAACGTTGTATGCTTGTTGCATTTATGAAGAATGTTGTATGTAGGGGAACAACGTTGTGATAACGTTGCATCAACGTTGCAAAAAACATTCCACTGAATACGCTTTAGTTTGGATGATCACCACCATTAGCGCCACAAGCGTCAGATCGGAGTGTTTTGTTTAATCTGAATTTGTGTGTGCACTGACCACCAAACCTTATATTTCCTACAGCGTACACTAGATGGCAGTGCGACTCAAATGCAAAACAAACATAACTTTTAGTAACACAAATAAGGATACTTTCGATTGTAATTAGTGAAAAAATGTGTTTTATTATCCTTCGAAAGATGTGTGAATATTGAAGTTGTAAGGAAGATCAGAAAATGAAATGTGTTGAATACAAGTGAAACTCCCATGATAAATATTTTTATTCCAGACTATATAATCAGGAGCTAAGTACTGCAAAAAGAAACTGATTACCAGGTGTAGTTAGAGATTAGTTAATTCATCACAATCTCCAGACTAACAATTGTCTATTTTGGTGGAGCAGGAAAAGTTTTTATAATATGTAGAGAGAAACTGTGACGTTACAAACATGAGTTTTTCCTGTTACGCATATGTATTATATACAAAAAGGGCTTGGCAAGATTGCTAATAGCTTACCATGCGAAATAACCATATTTTAAATATGCATTGTTATATTCATAAATTACACAGGCAGCAAGGTAATGTTAACCCCTGACATACCTAACGTTGCTACAATATGTTGTGACAACGTTGTCAACCAACGTTGAAAAAAATGACCCTTAAACGTTGACACAACGTTTTCACAACGTTGTATCAACATACATTCAACGTTGTAACAACGTTAGGTATGTTAGGGGCTAACGTTGCCACAACGTTGTGGTAACATTACCTTGTTGACTGGGAAGGTTTCGAAAATGAGGGTCAGTGAATGTTGTACTTTTTACAGCATGTGCCTTCTCGTGTAGTATTTAATTTTTGCTATTCGTACTAAATGTGAGTGATTTTCTTTTATTCTTTATGTCACATAGATTAAATACAAGTTAAATAGAGATATATCTTCAAGCGAGGACAGTGTAGGTGTAATTAGTGATTTCAATGAAAGTGACAGTGACCCAAGTGTAGAAAATATTGAGCATAATGACCATTCTGATGAGAATGAGATTGAAAATGATGGTGAAAATTTAGAAGATGGAAGTTTACAATTTCAACAATGTGTTGATACAGAATTGGTAAGAATATAAAAACTATTTGGTGCACGACAATGCTGGCCTTTGGCCCTTTTCTATGTACGTACGAATTTGGCAAGTATAAATGCTAGAGTTCTAATATTCAATGAGATTGGCAAATCTCCTCAGAGAAGAAGAATGTTCCAAAAGATTCTGGCAATGAATTTGAATTTCAAAACTTCCCCAAGGCATTTTTTTTATCTCGCTATCGCCAACCTATTCATAATATTGAAGTGGAACGAGACGGACCTCTGAAAAAAAGAGGAACATATTGGATCTGTGGGAAAAAAATCGATGAAATGTGACAAGTGTACTTGATTTATTTGTTAGCAGCAAGACCAGAAACAAAAAAAAATGCTTAAAGTGATGGTAACCTAGGGAATTCAGCCATCAATTGACATATTATATTTGAACCATTTCTACTTTTATAATTTCATTGTTTGTGTAATTTTGCATTCATTTTTATTTGTTTACATTTTGTTTTCATGTAAGTTCAAGCAAATAATTACGAGGCTTATTCGGAAAGTAAGTACAGAAAGGGTGTAAAAATACAGTAAAATAGTTTCATACCTTTTTTATTTGCATTGCATTCTACAGACCTTAAACTACTTTTCTACGTAGTTTCCACCATTGTTCAAGCATTTGTCATAGCGTGGCACTAGTTTTTGTATCCCATCATCATAGAATGTTCCCGCCTGTGACGAAAGCCATCTATGTACTGCTGCTTCGACATCGTCATCCTCGTCGAAATGCTGACCAGCAAGAAACTTCTTCTTCAGATGAAGAAAGAGATGGTAGTCACTAGGTGCCAAGTCAGGGCTGTTGGTGGATGAACAAATTGTTCCCAGCCGAATGACGTGATAAAATTTTGAGTTTATTGGGCCGTATGCGGATGAGCATTGTCGTGAAGCAACACAATGCCTTCGCTAAGCATTCCGAGTCTTTGTTTTGAATTGCACGACGCAGCCGGATTAATGTGTCACAGCAGGCATCTTTGTTGGTGGTCTGTCCTCTAGGCAAGAATTCAACCACTCTTGCATTGAGAAAACAAATCACAGAACGGACTTCCCAGTCGGCGGGCCGATTGATTTTCTTGAACATTTCAAACCTTCATAAACCTATGAAGAAAAAGCATGACCTGCTCCCACGCGTGCCTGTGGCTAACTAACGGATGAAGGACGTCAGCGAGAACTCTCACGGTCACGACTGCATCGCTATAGCAGCAATATTTGCAAACAGTACTTACTTTACAAATACACCTCGTAAAATAATCTAATGAATAACTTCAGTTCTATCGTATTTTTGAAAACAATCTAGTCACCAGTATAAAATTATAAAATAATCTTACCCAATAAAAATAAATTAAAACTAATTAAATATATATATATAAATAAAACATAGTCAAGCAGCACAAATTAAATTAAGCTTCTGAAAGTAGCCATTTACATATGTTGTAAAAAAATACAAACGCGACTGCTCGCATAAGCGAAATAAGTGCGCATCCTGAATGGTTAATGGGTCTTTTGCACTGTCCTGTATACTTCTTGTCGCGCTCGCATTTTAAACTGTACATTCCTGAGACCTGGAGACCCTGGAATGTCAGTTCTCAGTGTGTTCTGTAACTTCATGTTCGCTCTCTTGTACAATTATGTTATTGCTGTTACACCAAAATGACTAGATGAGGAGTTTGCTTCCCTATTGATGTTTCTGTTGAGCAGGTTTAGTATTTTGAGAGTTGGGCAAGATATTTAACGAAAAATGGCATCCTGTGCCATGATAAAGTAAGGAATGGCCAAGCAAGTTCCTAACATATGCATGGAATGATTGATTTTTATAGCATGGGCACATCAGCACATATGCTATTTTTGCCCATTGCGCAATATTAAAACAAAATTGAGGACAGACCCGTAACAAGAAAATAAAATATCTCTGTTAAAAAGTTCCTTACTCAATTTTTAAAACTGATTCATTCTTTCATTACTTAATAATAACAAAACTATACTGTCTCCGAGGAAAAATCTCCTTACCTATCAAAATCTCAGGCTGAAAAGGGACATTGAGAGCACACAAGGACAAACACAGGCTGTAGGTCCAGATACCAGAGCCTCGTTGGGCTGCAAGAAGCTGTCACCAGAGTGTACTAGGAGGAAGTGAGTTTGACTTTTGGATGCCTTACCAGGTCACACCCTACACGCCCAGTTATGCATTGAAAAAACATGTCCATCACTAACTATAGTCTACAGAACATACTAACTATGTGATACCACTGGTGATTTCTCTGGGTGTGCAAGTTGTCTGTCAAAGCCCAAAGGAAAATGAAATAAAGAAGAAAGTATCTGTACTTTTATAAATTATGATGTTTGGCGTTTTTCTTTAATTGTTAGTTTCGAGCACCCGGTAGTTTTCGAACGCGGCACAGCAGGCAGTGGTTGTCAGACAGGCAGATCGGTCCGGGATGGGCAGGACGTTGGCGAGGAAATCCAATGTCTTACCACTGCCAAAACATAGGATGACCGCGCATGCGCACCCTGCTACCCACATCCATGGTTAGCTTCTTAAGGCGTTGTATTTGTTCCCAACGATTTGGCTTTTCATTCACCCTGCGTTGTTTTGCTCGTGATTGTTGTGCATTATTTTTTAAACGTGTGGTGTGAAGTGATGTGATTATTTTAAGATGGAGAATAGTGAAAGTGTTGTGCAAAAGTATTTAAATAATTCCTTCTCTTCGCTTTCGTATTCGGAGAAGAAACAAGTGATTGACAATGGTCGACCATGTCCGAATCTCACGATGTCAACATGTGTTAAAACAAAAAGTGGAGCTGGAAAAGGTTTTGAGAGACATTTCCGAAAAGAACTCCATGAAATTTTAGACTGACTTTGCGGGTGTGATGTGGTGAATAAATTTTACTGTTGGACATGTTTATTATTCTCGACTAAAAAAAGTGTTTGGAATTATCGAGGGTATGCGGATTCGAATCATCTCAATACTGCAGCGAAAAAAACCCAGTGAGTCTGAATTGCATCTATCTAGTATCTTTAAATTTAGTAGTTTTGTTGCCACCCCTACTAGAATTGACGTTCTTTTGGATACTCAACGAAAAGTTGAAATAGAGCTACACAATGAAAAAGTAAAAAAGAACAGGGAAATATTAAAGAGGTTGATTAACGCCGTCTGCTATTTAGCAAAGCAAGAACTGCCATTCCGAGGCCATGAGGAAAATGCAGCAGCTCTAAATAAGGGCAATTACATGGAATTCCTTATTGCAAGTGCCGAGTTTGATCCCTCATTAAAAGAACATTTATTACATTCTACAGATTTTCGCGGTACTTCGGCAGGCATCCAAAATGCTCTAATAAATTCAGTTTCGGATGTTCTGAGAAATGAACTCTACAATGAAATTCAAAACACAGACTTTGTGACTATTATGGTCGATGAAACATCAGACATTAGCAATAAATCTCAGGTGTCAATCGTGTTACATTTTTTTTGGCCTCACAGAAAAAAAATCATTCAAAGATTTCTTGGAATTCATGACATGAGTGCTGATAAAACTGCAGGAGCTCTTTTTAGTCATGACTGAAATGATGGATAAATATAATTGTGGGGATAAATTAATTGCCCAGACATACGATGGATCTTCGGTAATGAAGGCCATTTGAATGGCCTTCGAAACAAAGTTTTGGAAAAGTATCCGAGAGCTTTTTTTAGCATTGTTATGATCATGTCAACTTGGTGCTGCGACAACCGGTAGAATGTAACAAAGAGCTTAAGATGTTCTTTTGTGGTCTTAAATCACTGCCTACGTTTTTCTCTCATTCTCCAAAGTTTGTCTTATCTCCATCGAGAAAGAATTACTTTATAAGCTGCGAGAAGGGGATAAATCCAAATTTTATGGCGGTGATCAGCACATTTCACTCTAAAGAAAGAAGAATAGAGCAAGTAACTGTAAGAAATGAGCAGTTGATTTTTCAAAATGTACTTTTTGGAAGGATAAGTGAGGGTAAGGGAAAAACTGGGAATGTGAACGTGTATTTTAGCGGTTTTGTGATGAACGGGTCATTCATATGTCCAGGGTGTTTTTGTAGGTGGTGATGGGAGTTCCAGCAACCCCTCTGGTTGCAAACTTTTAGCCGAAGTGGGTTGTTAAATATATAACACACACAATATCCCAAGTTACTAGAATTTCTCCCCCACTGGAATTAGAAATGTCCACATACGTTAAGATCATTGAAACTCTTGCTTTAAAAATTAATTGTATGACAAAAGTATTGAACATTAATTTTCTCGTTTAAACTGTTCTTTGGCAGTCCTTGCTTCTCCTTACCCTTCAAATATATTAATATTTTAAATGAAGTATTTACTTAATTTATGTAATTTAATGTTTTTCTAAATATTTCTAAATTTACACCAAAAATGTTCGGAGAAAATTTGTAATATTTGTTCACAGAAATGAGAGAGGAAGGGGTTAACATTCCTTCTTTGCCAACGCCTTACGTTCAGGGTCAGGAGACGCCACTGTGTGATACTAGGGTTCAACACACAACACCAAAATGGTAAGTTTGTTTGAATAGTAAATATGAGTTGCTTTTCCTCAAAATGACTGATGTAAGAGGAAAGGCAAAGAGTGACACAATATGTTCAGGGATTGGTCATATCAACGACACAGAGTCGGTATACAAGTTCCATAATTAGAAAGTTATTTTTCTTGTCTTTTGGGGGGTGGAGGGAGTTAGGCCACCTATGAAGGCCTATGTCCACACACTGTATATTCTAGGTGTTTTGGTGGCTGAACGCATTGAAGAATTGGTTAATGTTCTTGCCAGTCCTCCTGCATGGATGGCCGTGCGGTGTAAGGTGCTGCGCTTTGGGCTCTGACTGCAGGATGTCATGCGTTCGAGTCTGCCTGGGTTCAGTCTCTGGGTTTTCAGCCTGTGTATAGGACCGGTGGCAATCCACCATTGTGAGGAAACTGGGGAGCTACGAGTGAGTAGCGTAACCCAGTCACAGATATCTCCTACAAAGGCTGAGGGTTTGACGTGCTGACCCCACGTCACCCCATTACTGGTTGAAGATCTCCACACCTGTAGGTAGGATGTGGGAGACTGGCAGTCAGGAAATAAGCCAAGGACCTTACGGGCTGTAGAGCCATGGGTTGTTGTTATTATTAGTAATGTTCTTGACACTGAAAGGACCATGTTCAGATTCGTATCCAGGTGATGGCATGGCTGCTTCTTGTTACGTATCCAAGGAACATTCATCTTCAACGTGATGATCAGTCAGAAGTGCAAGAAAAATGATACAAGGGATAGTTGGAAGAAAAGTCTCCGTACGTGTATTCCCAGAAAGCATGGTGATTTAGGTTGTTTTTTTGTTTTTTTTGCATGTACGCATTGCTTGCATTGTAGTTTGACAATCAAACTAAAAATAAATGTCTTATGAAGGGAGCGTGTGTTCTCCTGAAACGTCACAATGAAAAACTGTGTTCTTATGCTTGTAATAATCGTAAACTACAAGAGAAATGATTTAAGGTTTGGTTGTATGTTGTGCTTATATGGGCATCATCCTTCTTTTGTTGTCTGATGTATGACCTTTTTCTTGTAGAGGGCACCAGCATACTGCTGTGTTGAAGACAGGAAGCGTTGAGAAGTGTGTGCCTGGCCAGCATGGAGAACAGAGGTGTGTGGACAAAGGATGAAGTGCAAGTTGTTCTCCTCTACGAATGGGCACGTGGGACTTCTGGTACGGAAATACACTACCGGTTGGTGGAAGTGTATGGGCCTCACGTAATGTCAAAGCAAATGGTGCAGCGATAGTGTCAGCAATTTCGAGATGGCTAGGAGGTCATGGATGATGCGAGAGCCATGCGGCTGTTCACAGCCACTGGAGGGCAACATCAGGCATATTCACGAGCTGATTCAAGGGAACAGGCATTTGACTGTTCATGGCGTTGCCACTGAACTTCAACTTCATCTGTAAAAAGGGACACACATTTTTACGAACAGGGTTCCTTGAAACTTGTGAAGCGGTATGACATGTGTCTGAATGTCGTTGGGGATTATGTTGAAAAATAATGTAACGGTGCCTCTTTCTGCTCATGTCATGTTCCTTCTCCTGAATAAAACTCTCTGCAGATGGCAGACTAGGGAAACTTTTTTCCTTCAGACTCTCTGTCATACAACATGAAAGTACATAACCATAACCCATGGTGCAACAGCCCATGAGGGGCAGGGAATACCGACTGCCAGCCTCACTACCATCTACCGAGGTGGGAGATCATCCAACCGGTTACAGGGTGATGTGTGGTCAGCACGATGAACCTCCAGTTGTTGTTGTAGGTTTTCATGACCAGATTCCGCTACTCATTCGTAGCTCCCGAAATGTCCTCACTATGGTGGGTGGTCACCGGTCCCATCCACAGGCTGAAATCTCAGGAGAAAAGTTGTTACGCCTCCCCATCCCCAGGAGACTCGAACCAGCATGCATCCCGTATTCAGAGCCCGAAAAATGACGCCTTAGACTGCACAGCCATGGTGTGGGACAGATAAAAGTACAAAATTTCTTTATTCTTGATTACTTTCCAACAAGGACCCCTTGAGGGAGGAGGGACAAAACATACTGCACTATACCACTGATCATACCACACCATTCAGCATAGTTTCAGAATTGAAATGAAGCTTTCTTTATCGCATTGTGTGGTGACTTAAGTAAAATTATGTTTTAGCTGAAGACAGAGTTAGATGCAAATTAGATGTTCGAATTGAGTCTTCCAAAATACAGACTAAACACTTTGCAAATATTATGGAAATTAGATGGAACTAATTGTATAGAACAGCTGTTGTTCCCGAGGATGTTCAAGACTCCAGCATAAATATTCACATGTGTGGAGTGTAGGTGCGACTTAATTCTTTTCTGAAGTTGAACAAATGATGTAACTATTTCCTTATTTAATTTTACTCATTTAAAAGAATAGTTATACAACTTTTTGGTATCTTCATCATGGAAAAATATGTACTTGTTTTACGTAAGAAGGGAAAAGGCATGTGTACAGTTACAAGAATATTGCCAGCGTCGACTTACTGAAAAACATGCTGAAATTCTTACAACTTACATTCTATTGTGGAAAACAACCTTGCATCTCTTGATTTTCACCACTGCCTGGTTTGACTGCCAAATATGAATGTAAATTATAGGAATTTTAGGATGTATTTTACAGATTTCGTAAAAAATGCAAATTTTATTCTGACTGTACCAAGAGCGGTTGGTGGCTTCCAAATAGATGTAATTGGAAACATTTTTCTTCCTTTTTTGCATTCTGTAGCTTCAGTCCTGATTAGCCTTTCTGTTTTTATGCATCAAGCGGACTTAAAACAACAAGAACAACTTTTCTGCATTCAGAATTTTTCGCATGGGCCCATGACTGTCATGCAAGGGTCATTCAACGTTGACCGAGACATTTGTGCATAAAAAAGGGGTGATAAAATTGCCAGAGGATGGAGCCCTTTAAAGAGCATCTGAGAAGCAAGAAATTAAGACAGAGGAAATACTGAAAAAAAATATGTCCTGCAGTGGCTACAAGAGCACTTTTACTACACCAAAGGAATCAGGGAACTTCCACAATGATGGTAGTGGTGCCACAGGAAAAACTTTGAAAAGCAGGTCTGCTTTGGTGCTTGTAGGACTTTCCAATTCTTACCTAGAAATAAAAGTCTCAGTCAAAGGAAGCAGCAACTAGTGGTTATTTTGGTCATGCTGAAAGAAGTCCCTTATGTGTCCCTTTACTGCAAACAACAGCCTGAAGACAGTCTAACTGCCAGTTATCAGTTCTGCACACAAATCTCCTCCAGATGATATTGCAACAGGAACATCTCAAACCCAAACATTCAACATTCAGGTGAAGCTGTGCTGAAATCCCATGTATGTGCTTTAGCTACGAAAGCAATATATTCTATATGTTCATTATAACTCACTTTTTTACATTCCTTACCTAATTTCCATGTGCAGGTTTTTTTGCAAGCACACCAAATACATACACGTTAAACAATTTGTGAGCATTTTGTTGCAAATTCAAGTGAATATTAGGGGTGGCACAAATTACTTGGTACTCTATTTGTATTTGCCAGTAACAACAACTTGGATCTACAGTTAAAATGGGATCTGAATCACCATGTGCCTCCACCGGGTATCAAACACAAGACCACATGATTACAACGTGACAATGCTACCACTACGCCATCGGGGAGGCCAAACTACTCTGCTTTTTTTTTCAGGTGGGGGGGGGGTTACATAAACATATAATTTATATGTCCTACTTTTGTAGGGTGCATGTCTGAATATGTAGTTTCTTGTTCAAAGCAAAACCATTTGCAGTCAGAAACATTAAAGAATTAAAACTCTACCATTAATAGGAAATGCATGTTTTACTTACTGACAAAATAGTATGAGGATTCCTCACTTGGCCTTCTTGGAGCTGGACTCTTTCTCTCCCTGGCTGATGAGGACCAATCCCAGAATGACCAAAATCGTTCCACACCACCACAGCATAGACGTGGCTTCTTTAAAGAATAAGATGCCCAGGGCAGCCTGAAAGAGAAGTCACAACTTCAGCAATCATTCTTTATGGTTGCACACATTTCATTCAATAACATTTCAAACAAAACACTAAAACAGGGTATCCTCACAAAGGAATTAACCTAAAATATTCTGACATGAAATTATGAGAATTTGTACAATGCAAATTTCAAACACTGTTTAGTTGCATTTATAACTTGTTTCTAAAACAAAAAAAAAAGCATTTAAAAAGAGAGTGGCAAGATTCGTTAGATAGAGTTAAACACAACAACAAACTTTGAAAGAAATACTTATCATGTATTCAGAGGAAATCAACACTCCGACATAACACTACTCAACAAACACATGTGTAGCTACAATTTAAAATTCTTTAAAAATATTCAAACGACAATTTTGAACCAATATCTGACCATCACTTATTAATTTATTATGAAATGTTATTAATTTTAATTTTCACTTATTTCCGTACAAAACCGCCACCAACCATATTTCTTATGTTTATGTTGCAGTCCCAGGTGAGTCCAAACATTATAAAAAATGTGAAGTGTCACTGGCCCTTCATTTATTCTGTAAGATCCTCAAAATTGAAATTTTTGAACAAAAATGAAAAGCTTGAAGCTCTGTAACCCAAATGGAGAACAGAGGAAAAATCTGAAATTTCCAGCACAGTGAAACTTCTTGAGGCTCAAATATCAAAATTTGGTGAAGTTGGTTCTTCGAATCATCACCATCCTTTGCCGTTTCCTGCCTCTGGCTGGGTCTGCATAGAAGTGAAGCCTCTCCATTTTTTCCTGGTCTTCCACCACTCCTCTCTTTCCAAGGTGTTCCAATCTTGCCCTCTCCTCCTAACATTCTCCGCTATCTGCTCTTTCCACCAACATCCTGGTCTCCCCCTTGGCATTATTCCCACTCCTTGTGCATTGTAAGCTCTCACTTGTAGTCTTTCTGCATACACCCTTTTCATTTGTCCAAACCATCTCATCTGTGCCTGAACAATCCTGTCCTGAAGCTTCACCACCCCCACTGTTTGTCAGATCTCCTCATTCCTTATTCTATCCCAATATACTCCTTAGAAATTTCGTCTCCACTGCCTGCATCTTTCTTTTGTCTCCCTCTGTCATTGTCCAAGTCTCTGATCCGTACTTAATTATTGGCACATAGTCATAGGTACGTCCCCGTTCCATATTAAACTTTGAACACTTTGATATAGTCCTTCTCACATTTGTCCTATTCTGTTTACCTTCTCAGATATTCTTCCACTTCTCTCAATTATGCTTTCTAGATATTTGGAGCTCACCACAACCTTCGACTCTTTCATGTCCATCTTTATTCTTGGTTCATTTATGACTCTGTTTCTTGTTATTAGCAGTTCAGTCTTTTCTGCACTGAACTTCATTCCTGCTCTTCTGATTTCCTCATTCCAACTATCAAGCTGTCTCTGTACTTCTTCTTCCCTGTTTCCCCATATTACTAAGTCATCAGCGAACGACATCTCCTCCTCTCCTATCTTCTTCCCCACCTCTTCGTTAATTGCATCCATTGTAATTATGAAGAGCAGTTGGGAAAGAGCACTTCCCTGTTTTAGTCCATTACTTATACTGAACCACTCCGTTCTTCCTACTGGTGTCTTCACACAGCTCTGGTTGGCCTTGTATGTGCTCTGCACTCTGCACACTATCTCTTCCTCGACTCCGTTCTCTCTTAGAGCCTTCCAAATCTTTGTTCTGTCCATGCTATCGTATGCCTTTTCTATATCTAGGAATGCCATAATCAAATCATTTTCATACTCATAATGCCTTTCCTGTAATTGCCTTATGTTGAAAATCAGATCTACCATTCTAAATCCATACTGTTCCTCTCATGTTCAGCTCTGTCACTTCCCTTATCCTTTTCTCTAATATTTTCTCATACACCTTTGCTGAGTGGCACATTAGTGTTATTTGTTTGTAGTTTTTACATGCCTTTCTGTCACCCTTCTTGAATATGGAACTATTAGTCCCTTTGTCCAATCTCTTGGCACTTCTCTCTCTTGCCACACTGTTTTCAACACAGTGTACACCAACTACTCCTGCTCCTAATATCATTTCCACTGGCACTTCATCTAGTCCACGTGTTCTACCTCTATTCATTCTCTTCAGAGCTTCCTCCACTTCTTTCCATGTGAGATTCACTTTTTCCTCCCTCTTTTCTTTCTCCTTCACTTCTTCATGTTTATTTCCTTTTTTTCACATTCAGCAATTTCTCGAAATGATTTCTACACATCTTCTTATTTCTTCATCCTCTTCTACGTTTCCCCTTTCATCCCTTAGCAGCTGTCTCTTCTCCTTTCTCTCATAATCCATACAATACTTTCTTGTTCCCATCTACAACTTCTTCTAGCACTTTAGCCCACTCTTCCATCCACTTTCTTCCTTCCTCCTTTACTACTGTTCTTGCCTCTTTCTTCTTTTCCACGTACTCTTTTCTTGCATTTTGTGATTTAACTTTACACCATTTTCTAAATGCATCATTTTTTTTCACTGATTCCCTAGTTCTTTCATTTCACCATGGTGTTTGTTTCTTCTTTCTTTTCTTGCTTGTCCTTCCACATACCTTTTCAGCTGCCTCTACTAGTTCTGTTTTAAATCTTGTCCATTCTGTTTCTACTCCTTTGGGTTCATCTCTTGGCACTTTTGTTTGCAATATTTGTTGATATTCCTCTTTTATCATCTTATCCTTCAATTCGCACACTCTTATCCTTCTCTTTTGTTCTTCCCTTCTATCTTTTATTTTCCATCTCCTCACATCTCCTACTAATAGCCTGTGGTCACTGTCCAAGTTCTCACTGGGTATTACTTTAATGAGGAATATATTTACAATTAAATTTAGACAATATTAGCCTCTTTCCAATACCAAACAAATCACATGGAATTGCAAAATAAAGTGCAAGACAGCAGGTAAATGAAAGAACATTTATTAAAATGCATAATAAATATGAAACTAAGCATTCAATGTAGATTCATGGAGAGTCAATGCCTTCTAGATTATCTTTTAATGTTTACAGTGAAAATGTTCAAAGCATTATCATTATGAATTTGATTAATTGCTGTGCCTTTGATGAATATTACCAAATCCCTTCTTCATCTTCAATTCAAGGGAACAATTTTGATATACAATATAAGTTCATATCATATGCAAAAATGGACATTTTTTTATATCACTGTAATTCTTTTATCATTTAAGATATTACAATTTATGTAACTTCCTACATTTAACTTTCTGTCATTCTGTTAATGGTGATAATTAAAATTTTATGATGCCCCTCGTATGTCTTTACATGAAAATAATGCTAAAATGGCAGAATTTTGAATAAAATTACTTCTCTACACTTCTTTATGATCATGCACATTGCAAAATAATGTTGAGTTTGGAATTACTCAAAAACAAATTTCAAAAATTATTTCTCGATTCAATATATTATTATTATGCTTCTACAGACACATGGTGGCCGCGGTGGGTCAGTCGGTAACGCATCTGACTACCATGCTAAAGGTCCCGGGTTCGATCCCCGGCCGGTTCAAATCCGGGAACTTTTCTAACGATGGAAGCGGCCCCGGCGCCCACCCAGCGTCGAATAACATGGGTACCTGGGGGAAACCCTGAGGGGTAAAGGCAGTCAGGGGCGTGATGCTGATCACATCACCCCCACTCACGACCGGATCAAGAAAGTGTGGGGCGTTACCCCCACACCCCCTATACGCCTTCACGGCGTGGTGCTATGCACAGGGGAGCACTTTACTTTTTCTACAGACACACTCAAACAGTTGAAGCTGAGCCTTTTGCTAATCAGTTCTCTGGTCTGCTTTTTATTATTTATTTAAATGTTTGCTTTTTTATGTTTTATATGTATTTGAACGTAGGGCACTTGACCTTAATTTTGCCAAGATAAGTTACAGTAATATACAGGATAATTCAAAATGAATGGTGCAATTCTACACAGTTATTATGACGTTACTATTTATGATAGAAAATCAGACAAGGCATCAATATAAAGAAGAACTCTGGAAGTTTTATTACCACTTAGCAGGCTCATTCTGCTTATCCGATGCACCACCGTGATCGCCAGTGTCGTAAAATGGCTAATGACCAGCAGAAGGCGTATTGTGTGTTGGAGCTATCGAGAACTGATTCAATCGTAATGGAGCAAAGACACTGCTGCATGCTTTTCAGTAGTAATGCATATATTTCACCCTTCCAAAAGATTTTCCAAAGTTAGAACTGCAAATTGTTAGTGCCTTCGAAACCGTTGACATCTTGCTGTCTCGTGCATAGCAACTACTTGATTATCGTTTGGACCTTTTCCACGTTTAATCTTTATAATGTGAGTCACGTGAGTAAAACTTCCAGAGGTCTTCTTTATATTGATACCTCGTCTCATTTTTTATTATAAATAGTAACGTCATAATAACTGTAAAGTTGCACTATTCATTTTTTATTACCCTGGATTTGGTTTGGAGCTCTCTCTCCCTTCTTTATATAGAACAGGGATAAATACAAGGAAGAGTCAAATCAAAACATTAAAAGTCTGACAAAAATTACAGGACAGACTGTAAACTGCTCCAATTTACATGAGGTACCAACTGTTTTTTTTTTAAAAAAATCTACCTCAAGACTCTACCTCCACTTTTTGGTTTGAAACAAATCAACTTACAATTAATGAAAATAAAACAGAGAAAATATTTTATTACATTAGGAAATGGCCATGAATGGACTTCCGTAAAACTTCTTGGTTTACACTTAGACTCCAAATTATCCCAAACAAATCACCTATGTTCCAAACTTGCCAGGTTGGTATTTCTACTTAAAAAGCTTAGAACATGCATTACCAAGGATTTGTTGCTGCAATCATATTATGCATTTTTTCCATAGCCGTCTGACTTATGGAATTCTCTTGTGGGGAAACTCATCTGGTGCTGGGGATGTATTTATCTGGCAGAAAAAAGCTTTACAAAGCATGGCAGGAGTCTTTGATCAGTCTGTTTCCTGTAAAAATCTCTTTCAGGAACTAAAAATAATGACTGTGCCAAGCTTATATATATTTACCTGTCTAGTGAATATAAAAGAAAATGTACATAATTATAACGCAAGTCACACTGTGCACAGACACAATACAAGATTCTGTTACAAGCTCGACACACCATCAATCAGATTAAGTAAAACACATAATAGTTATAAGTATTTAGGAATTAAGTTATACAACATGTTACCAGAAGCTGCTCACATTGTCTCCCTTAAAAAATTTAAAAGTGTACTTCAACCCTGGTTAAAAGAAAAGGTCTTCTACAATCTAGAAGAATTTGAAATCCATCCCAAAAATGATTTAATATTCTAGAATGTATTGTATTGTTTATTTCCTGTTTTTATGTATTATTGTTATGTATATTGCCACTGCCATATTTATATTATTTCATCGTCACTAATATTATAATTGTCCTATGTCTACATACTCTTACTTTATATACGCATATACTCTCATATTAGTATCTATATCATATTGTAGATCAATGTAATCCCTCTCTATATAATTTACATATATACAATAATAAATATGTAACCAATAACTGACAACATCTATTGCATTGTACAATGTCTAACTATGAATAAAGGTATTGTATTGTATTGTAACACTATTTTTGTCACTTTAAAGATGGCACCTCCTGCATACACATGCACCAGTGATTTCTTGCCGTCTGGAAGCCTATAGATATTCTACGGCAAATGAAAATTCAATGTGTCTCTGCATGCTTACCATGCCAGCACTAATACAACAAGCTGAATTTTACAAATTATCTTTAATACACACACAAATTCAATTAATATAAAATTACTTACATTTACATCTAACTAGCGTTATGTGGTATCATTACTGGAAAATGGTTAAATGACGTTCACAAGGTCCTCAGATGTTAATCTCTGCTATTGTTTTTGTTTTTTCCCCAAATGGAGAGAAACTATTGGAAATGAAGTATCCCATATCACATGAAACCCTGTTCAGAGTAAATAAATTATCGTTGGGTGTCTCCAAGACAGCACGTGAAGTGCAAATTGTTAAGTGGGAGATGTTTACCTGAGCCTTAGGGCTAGCTGGGGATGCTCCCATGTTTAACATGGTGATAATGAGACAGTTGGGAGGATGCTCTGCATACATTTTGTTAGCTGGGGGAAACCCTCCCCTTTCACTTCATGCACCGTTTGGAGAATGAAACTAGGAAAGGGGAACAACAAAGAAGACATACCCCATTCCCCAGAGCCATAATTGTTCATTATTCTAAGAACTTACAGAGATTGTGAAGTTGACAGCCGTGCTTACAATTGTTGCTGGTAGAGATGACTTTGAGCAGCAAAGAGCTTTCACAAAGAATGTCCAAACAGCACCATTGCAAATGACCATCAGTGCAAAGAAAAATGCTTTGCTCACAAACAAAACCTGAAAGAAAATGAGAAAAATGTTAGCTCAGTAAAATGGGAGTAAACATTAATTAATATATTTTTAAAAATTACCATCAGGCACCATAGGTATGTGCCAGTAATTCACACTTCGTAATAATACAAAGAAAGGGTCTGCTAGGTGAGTAAACATCTACGGAACAGACGGAAAGTGTTTTGGTTCAGGCAACACTTTTAAGAAATACTTTTTAATAAATTTTCCTTGGAAGAATGTTACAATATAATAGGTAAAAATTGATGGAAGGCAACACAAATCACACATCCCTCTAGAGATCTTATATTCTGTCAATTCCAGGTTAAATAATTAGTTATTTATCTTGATGTCATTTGGTTGATAGGCTACTTTATATTCGATGGTTCTTGCAAAAAAAAAAAAAAAAAATCATTGTAAGTGAAATAAGCAATGTATCTTACCTACCTCTTGTGGGACATATTCAACTACGGCAAGAATTTACAATACCGGACCCTTCTGTAATTTCTATGCTACTGCTTATACTCACAAAATAATTAGTCGCAATGATTTCTGAGGTTAACATGTTGAGGTGAGGTGTAGAAATTGTTTATTAACATCTAGAAGTTGTAAAATAAGCTTTTCTATTCTCGCAATGATTCTCCGTATAAAAGTATGAGAACCATATTTGTTGATATGAACAATTGACGTTCGCAATTAGTTACGCTGTCTACAGCATTGCCACACTGTTCATTTCATACTTGGAGAGCATGGATCGTGTAAAAATGACGGAAGAGAACAGTAAGAAATGCGTCGAGGATGACGACAGTGACAGTGACAATCACAATGTAGAAGAGCATGTGGAATGTGGACTGATTTGATTACAGGCAAGTTTGGCAACTATGCATCAATCGTAAAATTGCAGAATACAAAAACGGCATCTTCGATGAAGAACGTTTGTGTTAAAGTGCTACGAAAATAAGATTTTTTATCGATTTGTTATCACAATTAGCGCAAAACCATTCGTGGATAGCCACACTGACCATTCTCGGTAAGGTTAGGTTAAGCAAACATAGTTAAAATTTGGGGTCGTAAAACCATGCACGGGTAGCCCCACAAACCATTGAAGGATAGCCCCACGAATCATTCACAGTAAGGTTAGGGGTAAAAATGGTAAAAATTTACTATCCTTCGGACACCTCTAATTTTTTCGTTTCGTCAATTTTTGACATTCGTACTTACGTATCTGCTTCGCGGAACATTCCTGAAGGTGTAGAACATCTAGAAATTGCAAAATAAGCGAAAGGTAAAATTTTCGTATCCCCAAAACGTATTTCTTCAATTTTACAGGAGAAAGTACTTACCGAAATGGGTTTATTTATACTTTAGGAAGGTCTTGGAAGTTTGTTTTCACCTCGTTGAAATTTTTTTGCCGCTAAATCATGTAATTTTCGACATTAATGTCACTCCAATGCACGAAAGCTGTTCCCTTGATGTCCGTCTACTACGTGAACCAAATATTTGCGAGCGTTTCATGACGTAACAACCGGTCAGTGTTTCCAAATACGCGGTTTTGTAACTGTGTAACAGTTCTAGAACGTAAATAAACGTGAGTTACTGTTCATCATTTCTGATTACGAACTTGCGACAACATGACGTGCACAGGATCAGTGGCATGCTCAATGTGAGGTTGATGGGGGCTATAACCCCCCCTTTCGCCCAGTATCTCTAAGGCTATTTATGAATGGTTCGTGGGCTATTTATGTATGGTTCGTGGGGCTATCCATGAATGGTTCGTGGGGCTATCTGTGAATGGTTCGTGGGGCTATCTGTGAATGGTTAGTGGGGCTATCCATGAATGGTTCGTGGGGCTATTTATGAATGGTTCGTGGGGCTATCCGTGAATGGTTCGTGGGGCTATCTTTTTCACTATTGAAACCTTTGCGTGGCCCTACTAACGTATCCACGTGCCAATGGTTCGTGGGGCTAGCGCCAATGGTTCGTGGGGCTATCTTTTTCACTATTGAAACCTTTGCGTGGCCCTACTAACCTATCCACGCGCCAATGGTTCGTGGGGCTAGCGCCAATGGTTCGTGGGGCTATCTTTTTCACTATTGAAACCTTTGCGTGGCCCTACTAACCTATCCATGCGCCAATGGTTCGTGGGGCTAGCGCCAATGGTTCGTGGGGCTAGCGCCAATGGTTCGTGGGGCTAGCGCCAATGGTTCGTGGGGCTATCTTTTTCACTATTGAAACCTTTGAGTGGCCCTACTAACCTATCCACGCGCCAATGGTTCGTGGGGCTATCTTTTTCACTATTGAAACCTTTGCGTGGCCCTACTAACCTATCCACGCGCCAATGGTTCATGGGGCTAGCGCCAATGGTTCATGGGGCTAGCGCCAATGGTTCGTGGGGCTATCTTTTTCACTATTGAAACCTTTGCGTGGCCCTACTAACCTATCCATGCGCCAATGGTTCGTGGGGCTAGCGCCAATGGTTCGTGGGGCTAGCGCCAATGGTTCGTGGGGCTAGCGCTAATGATTCGCAATTATTTCCAATTTCACACTTTGCACATTCCTTTCCTCTCTTCACCACCCCGTGTGCAACCAAAAACTCCACCGGATCCTCAACACCCGGCACCAATTTCACAACACACCCAC
Organism: Lepisma saccharinum; assembly: GCF_977018435.1. Taxonomy (NCBI): domain Eukaryota; kingdom Metazoa; phylum Arthropoda; class Insecta; order Zygentoma; family Lepismatidae; genus Lepisma; species Lepisma saccharinum. The sequence goes on along the minus strand of NC_139250.1, from coordinate 1,754,615 downwards.
CACACGACACCTATAACTTCCGAGTTTCGTCAATTTTTGACATTCGTACTTACGTATTCTCCATACTAGTACCTAGATATTTTGCTATGAAGAAGGTTGCAACACTGCATAACCACTGATCATGGACTACGCTAGTCAAGATTTCTCCGCCATATCGCGTGTAACGCAAGCAAAAGCGAAGAAAATAAAAATACTCCATATTTCGAAAATTGAGATTATTTGCCTGAAAAAAAGAAACGCGAAATAGAAGAATCCTTACGAATGCAGAATATGTAAGTATCAATGTGAAAAATACGAAAATAAGGGAATTAGAGACGTTTGGTGGTTACCGAAATTTTAATTAAGCGAAAATAAGGCGTTAATTTTCGAAAAGGAAACTGTCAATTTTCGCGATTTTTTTTGTTTCACAACCAAATATATATATTCCTGATACTACCACGACACCAAATTTTAACTATGTTTGCCTAACCTAACCACATGCCAATGGTTCGTGGGGCTAGCGCCAATGGTTCGTGGGGCTAGTGCCAATGGTTCGTGGGGCTAGCGTCAATGGAACTAACCTAACCATGCGCCAATGGTTCGCAATTATTTCCAATTTCTAGATCCTGATACTAACACGACACCAAATTTGGTAACAGTAGGATAAGTCGGAGACGGATTTCTTAAAATTTACAGGAGAAAAGACGAGAAAGTACTTACGGAATTGTGTTCTTGAGGACTTTCTGAAGCCGGAGATATTGTTTTTTAGATTCGTGCTACGTATTTTTCCTGTAAATAAGGTATTTTTCGTCAATCATGCATCTCCGTTGTGCGATAGCTCGTGCCGCCATTACCGTCGACTACGTGAATCAAATGTTCCGTGCGTTCGGTTATGTAACCCCCTCACAGTGTAGCAACCACGCGGAAGTTTGACAAGATGACGTGTGAGCGGGTTTTTTTTTCCAATGTAAGGTAAGACTTTAGTTTACGTCCTTTTCCTAAGGAATACGTGTCATATATCGTTGGAAAGCTTATTTTATAATTAATTGAACAACGTAAATCCCAAAGCGAGCAAAGCTTTCCTGAAGAAGTAGATCAAGAAAAACCGATGTTGTCCGGATATGCGCAATTGAATGTACTGAGGAATTTTTTAGACGATGAAGCACATATTTAGGGGTGAAATGAGTGCTAATGGAACCTAACCTACCAGGCCTAACCTAACCTCGTAGGCATACCTCGACCCCGTCAATGGATAGTGGGGCTATTGTGAACAGAAAGTGTAAAAAGAAAAAGGTACTTACCCGAAGAGATGCCACGATTGCGCACCGCCAACGCAAAGAAGCAATCACCATGCAGATAAGGACGTAAAGTAGAGTCTAGCATCAATTTTCGCTTAAAAACCTTTCGTGAATAGTTTGTGCGGCATTTATCGGTTCATAAGTTCGGAAACACTGCACATCAGCTGACGATACTGCATATCAGCTGACGATAGACAACGTGAGTCAAAATTTGCGCGCCGAATTAGCAACGACCAATAAATGATTATAATGTTAAAAATAACGCTTTTTTTCATGAAAAAAAAGTTATGGCCAGCTTGAAAAATCTTCCGCTATGCATATGAGGTAAGTAGCAATGATTTTTATTTGAAAACAACCGAGTTTAAAGTGTCTCCGACTTATCCTACTGTTACCCCAAATTTTAACTATGTTTCCTAACCTAACAGAACTAACCTATCCACGCGCCAATGGTTCGTCGGAGAATTAATTTTCAACAAACAACATGAATTTCAGCTATGAAACATTCCCACATCACACAAAACACCTTCCCGATGTTCGACAATGCTACAGGAACTTATTACGGTAAGTAGTTTCTTCTGTAAAAATAAATAAATGTGTCCGAAGGATAGTAAACAAGTACCTGGTACTACTGGTGCAAAGAAAAATATATTGACCTTGCACATAAAATCCATGTAACACAAATTAAAATACATTTGTCCACCAACAACAAACATTTTAGATGTTAAATAAACAAGATAGAAGATATTACGAACATTTTTATTAAGTGACTGGCAGTCAGTGTTCTCTGTACTTTCGTCTTCGTGCAATTCTGTACATATGAAAGTTTCTAGCATGATCCGACACCATCTCTGTAATGGCACATCAGAACTGGACAATTTTCCAAAAAAACTTCCAAATGATGCACTTAAACCTGAAACCATTGCAAACCAAATATTCAGCTTTGAATCTAACATTTTTCACGCTATGTCGGATGACATGACACAATTAAACAACGAATTATTTGATATTTATTAATCATCTTACAATCTACACTTGCACTATTGAAGTTTATCCATGTTGAACAGTGGATTGTCCATCAGCGTTCGACAGAGAAGATTAACTGCTAGAGAAGCAAATATGTCATTTCACGAAAAGTTTGATAGTTTTTTTACAAGCTGAAAGTATAAATGTATATAACTAGACCAGAAACTCAAGTAATATTATAACTTCGTTTACTTTATTATTTTTATCAGCACTGTGGGACGAATTGATACAGGAAGTAAGCACTGAGTTCGAAATTGGTGTTCTGACGTCAGACGAGAAATGGCTACGAGGTTAAGTTCCATTAACATAAATACAATGAAAAAATATTATTTAGGCTAAGAGAACTAAATCTAGCTAGCCTAACCTGACAACGTAGGCATCTAGCCTAAAATTAAAAAGACATTCTCCCGTGACGTCAGAACAAAAGGTTGCTCAAGTGTTGTGTGATAAGAGAGACCCTTAAGAGATAAAACACGTATTTAAGAGCATCGCAACACAACTTACACGATATACATTAACCTTCGAGCGGGCGCGCCTGAGCAAAATTTATGCCAAAAGTAATTTTCTTGTGTTTCCTTTGAATTCGTCGACCTATGCTTTTTATGTATTCCTCAAAGAGGTATTTTGTGTTGCATATTAGCAGTCATTGTTACTAATCCATATGTTATACTCTGTCAATTGTTGTTTATTTCAGATGAGAACACCGTGTCGTAAAGTTTGCGCTGCGCGCCTGCTCCTGTTCTGTAATTATTTCGTCAGGTCATTGTTGAAAATGAGTCGACAAAACGTAGACGTTAAAGAAATTCAGCGTATCCTTCAAGTTTCTCGAATAGAATATATTGATTGATTTTGTTTTTGAGTCCGCTTTATGCACAGAAAGGCTAATCGCGACTTGACCTACTTTGGTAGCTAGGCTCGTTACCAGGATGTTTTGAGGGGACGGACATATCCGAAAATGTGAAAGTAATTTCTTATTATTTGGTTTAGTTTACTAAGTTTATACGAGATATAGCAGAGGCGAAGATATAGTACAAGCAATGCAAGCACTGCTTGCATAATTCGAATATCATTTAATGTACTTAATGTTCTAACCGTATTTAGTTTCCATCGCACTCGATTTCCCGAAAAAATGCGGCCGCAAACTCCCCCAGCAGCTCTGTAGCAAGCACCAGCCTCAATGCTTGCAGCCGTTCTGCGGGAAAATAAGGCCTCCGAAGGAGTCACATGGCGAAGCGTGAAATTGTGGTGGAACCCGTCCACAAAGCTTCTACAAAAAGCTGTGCTTTCCGAGCTTGCGTGATTCCCGAAAATAGCCGAGTTCAACCGAAAGCAGAAGGATCCATCTATGGGTACGTTGCCAGCAAACACTAGTAACGAATATTTGTCTTCATGAACACGTAAACAAGATCGCAAATATAATAATAATTGTTAGTCATAAAATAACTAAAAGAAGTTATTATCACTGTTCTAAATTCCATATATATCATATTATATTACAAATTATTTTAGATTTCGCGAAATGTAAAACGCGTAAAAAAGTTGACATTGGGAGTTGGGGCAGTGGAATTTCTGCACCCCCGTGAAGAGTTTTCTCAGGGAGGGAGGGAAGATTGGACGGACCTTGGTCCTGCACCCTGCTTCCTGGTCGGTCCAGCTCAAATTACGTGTTGACCGCTACCAGTGTTTGCAACTGCCAAATTATTTACGCAGTAATTCAAGTGAGCTCTTTACAAATTTTACAATCAATAAATTGACTGCTTTTGAATAAAACTTGGGGTGAAAATAAAGCTATCTGAGAAAGAACTATCTACTGATATTTGTACATGGCATAGAAGTAAATCGTATACATTCTGCATATTATGAGCACAAGAATATGTTTTAATGATTGATTGATTGATTTGTTGTTTTAAGTCCACTTTATGCACAGTAAGGCTAATCGGGACTGGACCTACAGTTTAAAATGGGATCTGAAACACTTGTGCCCCCACCGGGTATCGAACCCGGAACCCCTTGATTACAAGGCGACGACACTACCACTGCGTCATCGGGGAGGCCCGAATATGTTTTAAGTTCTATTATTATGACGCAAGTGGTGTTCCCAGGGTCTTTTTACGGTCCCCATTTTATCATCTTTTCCTCCCTTTGACGTTTTTTCTTAGATATACTGGGCCAAAAGGGGGTTATGTCTACCATCCACTCCCCCCTTCGCCCCGGGCACGCCATTGAATGACACTTTATTACTTAAATATTAATGTACATACTCGTTCTGCTGAAATGATTCTGATTCCTCCGCGTAATTTTTATCTCCAAACTGATATATCTTTCCTTTGTGACGGATAAAATTAAGGAAATAGGTTGGTATCACTTTCTGTTGTTTCAGAGAATTTCAAAGTGTTTTGTGTGGATGCTTGCATTTGCAGTTGTGGAAAGCGCGTGGGATAGTGTGAGTGTTTGTTGCTTCGTGTTTTGTGCTGTGAATTTATCGGAATGAACGCGTATTTAGGAACGGCTGATGTGAAGTGCGGGTGTATTATTGAGCAATTGAAAATTGCTTCGTTTAGCTCGAGAGAGATAAGTGTTAAAATGAAAATCGTGGAAGGGGGTCGACCAACACCAAAAGTTTGAAATTTATTGTGGTGAGTACATCGTCTATGCATGTGTTTCTTTGCTTTGAAATGAATTTTTTATTGTTTGTGTTTAACTTTTTATTTAGTGTTTAAGTTACTCCAATGCGGTTTTAAGGGTGCCCAAAAATACTAAATTACATCATGCAGCGTAAAATAAACAAATGATCCCCATTTTTTTTTCTAAATCGGTTTGGTCACCGTTTGACCATATTAAATAATAATGAACAAATAAAGGTACTAATAAGTAAGTAAGAAATTCCGTCTCCCTTTAGTCGTATGCGGAAAGTTCGCATATGCAAAACGTTTAATATCATATGAATAACGTTACCTGGATTTTTTTTAAAAAGTAAATGTGACGTTTGCGGATCATATGGTTTATTTTTAGTACAGTCACTTTATTACGATATTTTGACAAATCCAGCGACTGGGTAAATGAGGCTATAAACCTTGAATCTTTCCCCTCGGCATGTCGTTGTACTACATGTTTTGTTGTACTGAAACATTGCTTGCCTCCTTCGTAAGACTACGCTTCGCTACTGAGATATAGTATATAGTGTGTGTGTTTGTGTGTGTGTGTGTATCCGGTGAGGGAAGTGGGAGGCGGGAGTGTGTACACAGGATATTGCCATAGTCTGCACATAAATTTTCAAATGACGTAGATAATTTTTACTCGACTCGGCCCCTCTTGAACTTGGAATGTAAAGTGTGTGTACATAAACTTGTAATATTTACGTTTTCAGCAAGAATATCTGTCGTAAAAAGTACGACACGCGCCTGCTGATGAAAAGCGTGGTGCGCTATAAATATGTAATAAGTTACGTACTGTTTTTTCTTTTTTTTTCAGCATTCTAACTTGTATTTCAATGTTTAATTTATATTAACCTCAGATATGATATAAATAAATGTAGACCCAAAAACATTTACGTTTATATTATAAAAATCCTTGCTCATAATGAATGATACTAAATGACGTAAAAAATGCGTCACGCTCCCGCTGGTGACACGATTATGAACGCGCCCGCTAGAAGGTTAATGTGATGGTGCATAGAAAAAAAAATAAGTAACCAAATTCACAAATTCACGGTTACTGCTGGAAAGAATTGGAAAAAGAGAAGCACTTGATCCATTGTTTTTGCTTCATGGTATTTGTCGTTTTAATTTTTGGATCCTGCGGTTCAAAAATAGAATTCGGAAAAAAAGATAATGTTCTTCCTTGACAAAACACGAAGTACTTTCTGTTGTTTTGTATTTAGTTTTTTTTGTTTTTTTTTACTGAACAGACAAATGATAAGACTAATCAAGATTTTTGTTCTCGATCTGACAGATACACTTACTCAGAACATTTTTCCTAGCAATCTTGCCTTCACACTAAGGATGGCCAAAAAATATCCAGATTCCGAAAAATTTAAAATCTCGATTCTGAAATTTTACTATCTGAATTTCGGGGATAGAGGTTTATAACCACTTTCCATTTTTTTAGGTCATATTTATTAACAAAGCTCTCAATGTGCTGTACTTTAAGTATCGTCTTCCTCATTTCACGATCATATACTCCGTAAGTCAAAGTAAAGTGTTCCCATGTGCTTTACACAACACCATGAAGGCGTACAGGGGGTGTGGAGTTAGGACTCCACACTATCTTCATCATGGCCGAAGGTGGGGGAGATGTGATCAGCACCACGCCCCTGGCCGCTTTTATCCCCCAGAACCTCCAGGTACCCACTTTATACGATGCTGGCTGTGCGCTGGAGCAACTTGAACATGTGCAAAAAATCCCGGTTCTCCCCCACCGGGGATCGAACCCAAGTCTCCCGCATGGTAGTCAGATCATATAATCTGTAAAAAAAAAAAAAAAAAAAAGTCCGCATTTGGCAATCCCAACTATACAAGTCTTGCAAGAACACTGTTATCGTCACTAAGCTAGTGTAACTGGGATTATCATTGTAGGAAGTGCCTTTCTTCAGGCTCTTCTTTGCTGTAATTCCTACTAATTTAAAATCACATTCGTAACACACTGGTATAAAAAGAAAAATACCAACCTGAAATTTGTCTTTTAATAGCATTTGCTCGGAACTTCTCATCGGACGGAAATATAAGGTAAAGAATATGGAATTTTTCGTTTTCTTGATATATTCATGCGCTTGCAGCACAGTGAGACATTATTTATTGTCACCCAGATACTACAATATGAATCGCATAAAAAAAGAATTACTGGAAATACACGAATACAAGCGCAAGGAAGAACAGAAAAACAAGTTTCCCTTGCTAAAACTAGCGGATACCAAACTTTCCCCAGCGATCTGCCATCCCTATGACGTCACAGTTTTACAACCACCTCGGCTTGGTCAAAAGGATTGTTATGAACAGACCTTCCAAAGCAGGCGGCAAACAAGTCAAAGGACCTTGCGTGAAAACGTAATTGTTAACAATCTTTCCCCGCTGGAAGTAAATTATCTCTAGTTCAGCATGGTGGCACTAAAATAGCAATATTGAGTCCAGTCTTTAATATGTATGTTACTAATCTCTCTCCCAGGGAGTATATTTTTTCCCGTCGTCTTAAAAAAGCAGTCTTTTAATATGTAAGGTACCAAGTTTTCCCGCAGGGAGTGAATTATCTTTAGTTCAGTCGGTTCCCGATGGTGTCGGGGTGGGGGTGGCAAAAAACACTAAAATAAATTTTGAATTCATTGATTGAGTTTGCGTTTTAAGTCCACTTTATGAACAGTAAGGCTAATCGGAACTGGGCCTACAGTTTAAAGTGGAATTCGAACCAGTGTCTACACTGGTTATCGAACACGGTCCCGGGACCCCTTGATTACAAGGCGACGACGCTACCGCTGCGCCATTCGGGGAGACAAATTAATTTTGAATTCAGTTCCTTAATAATTAATATGTGTCTTACTAGTCCATGCCCGCAGAGAGTAAATTACCTCTAGAACAACAGGTTCCCGACGGTGGCGAAAAATGAAAATAATACTCAATTCAGCTTTTGAACGTGTCTCTTACCAATCATTAAAAAAGTAATACGGTATTCAGTATTTTAACATGTCTCTTTAGCAAGTAAGGAAAAAAAATTATCTTCAATTCCTCTGGATCGCGATGGTGGTGTTTAAAAAGCAATATTGAATTTAATTTTACAAATAATTCCCTCAATGAGAGTAAATTACCTTCAGTTCAGCCGGATTCCGATGGTGGCGTAAACAAAAGGGGCAATACTGAATTCAGCCTTATCCAGGCGCGGTTGTACCTATAGCGCATAAGAGGAGTGACTCCGAGAAATGTACGGTATCACTTGGGAAATAAAAATAAACAATGGCTTTATCATTTCGCAAATTCTTGCTGTAATTTCCATGCAATAAGATATGTATTTGTGGCAGTAATACGACAAATTATTTTGCTGAGAAGGAGAAACCGTGGGTCAACTGTGCTGGTGCTCGTAAGCATCGGACAGACAGAAGCCTACGTTAGCTTTATGGTAGATACATGCTAACGGATTCTCCAAACATTCGTCTCCAAGAAACGGAAAATTCTACAGCCCCCTCCCCCCCGCACACACACTATTTGGCGGAGAAGACCTAGTTGCGAAAACTTAATGTGTGTCATTGACTTCGGTGAACCCGTAGCGAAACAGTGCACGATCCACTCCTGATGTAACCCACATGCAAGAAAATAGTCGTACTCAACTTTTTAAGGGTATATCATTTTCCCTCAGAAAAGTCAAAGGCCTCCAGTGCGCCATCTAACCGTCAGTGGCGTCGCGTGCGGTTCGCATACGAGTGTTCACAATAATGTTTTTGTACTGAATGCAGATTTACTCCTCTCCCTTGTAACTTCATATTCAATTGAAAAAGTGAGAATGACAGTTAAATTTATTTTCAACAATTTCCCCCCAAATTCACGCTATATTTGAAGTAATACAAGAAGGACCTAGAGGAAATTGTCCCTCTCCCCCTTTAAAATCCGCCAGGTTTAGCGAATTCTCGCTAAAGTTTGCAACTATGTAGCACAGACCTTTTCGAGTCCTCCTAAACATGCCTTGTATATGCTGCACTCTGGTGCCGAATGTAAGAAGTATTGTCGCTTGCATCAGTGTTCGCACAGCTAAGTGAACATCTTCGGGATATAGTGGCCAACAGCCCCTTAGCTGTCAGCTCTATGCAACACGCACAGCAATTGTGTTCAACGCCCTCCGTGGAACACCGTGGGAGTCAGTGTTACCAACTATCTAAAAAAAGTTATCAGACGTGAAAGAAGTCGTGTCAGAGTAAATTGTGTGTATATACTCGTACATCAAACATAGTATTTTTTCGAATAAATATACGTACGTATGTGTGTGTGTTTGTGTGTGTGTGTGTATTTAATATGTACGTAATTTAAGACATATACGTAGATGAGTGTTCACGTGCTCAGGCGAACATTATCAGGCGACGCTCCTGCTAACCGTCTTCCATAAATAGATTGGCGGACTATTTGACTCTGACGAAATCACCACCGCTGCATATCCTCGGAAAGATAAGTGATCTAAATTGTACTGTGTATAAAATTCACATTCTAAACAAGGTAAATTTAAAAAGAATAAGTTCAAGTAGAACTGTTTATAATTGTGTAAATGCAAAATGCATACAAATGAGCAGCTTACAAATTTGATATCCAATTTTTATAAACAAACAAGAAAAGAGAGAAGAAAG